>NC_082689.1:68074266-68394733 GCF_949987515.2 Delphinus delphis
TCTTTTTACGTGTGGAAGTATGTGCGCACATATATGCAGGTATATGTGTATGTTTTCTTTCTTTGAGTTACCTTGTTAAGGAAATCTCCATTCTTCTTATTCATTTTGGGGGACTTCAAGATTTCCTTTTCTTAAACCCCAAACTGAAGGTGAAATGACTAGCATCCTCAGTGTTTGGAATTCCTGGCCCCTCAGGCCAGGAACACAGCCTGTATATTTAACTCTAAGGAATTCACATAAAATACTGACATGTTTTTATTGTGGATATAGGGCAACTATTCCGAACATATAAAATTAACTGCTTTCAAATATTTACAAGAAAAGGAAATACGGTTTAACCTCTTCTCCATTTGTTATCTCCACTGGTGTTTTTCTTTACCAAAGTTCTATAAAATTTACTTCTTTTCAATGTTACACTTTAAAATAAAAATCAAAACCTAAACGTATTGTTTATATAAGCAGATGCCCTGATTTCATCTCTGTCTACCACCTTTTAGAGACATGGAATCTGACAACTAGGAATTTAGTTTACATTGCATCTAAAAAGTGGTGCACAGGCACTTTGTACTTTAAATCAGAAATTGGACAAATTCTATAGTTCTTTTAAAGATACCTACAAAAGACCACAGATGTAATCTTTAGTTCTAACAGAACTGTTTTAGATGCCAAGTGTGAAGAATTGAACCACAAAATTAGTGAGTGATATGAGGCTGTATCAAAGGTAGGAGCACAAGGAGATCTTGATTTCAGATGATGAATACTTCTGAAATCTAGAAAGTAGCAAAGGAATAATTTTGGATTAAGTAGCATATTGACTTACAATATGCTAAACCTGCTATTCGTGTGTTTAAAAAAGGTAGTGCTGTTTTGATTTTTGCTCTCTATATTCTTACTGTCTGCTTTGCTTTGTTTAATACATGAACACAGTAAGTGCTTCCTCTGGTTACAATGACTGTTATTAGCTTCTGCGTAAAGAAAACTAAATATTCCATATCATTTGGACATATTGAAAAATGGAACATATATTAATCAAAATGCTGTTTTATCAAATACTCTCAAAAACAAGTAGCATAAAAATCTTGTAAGTTTTGTCTTACCATATTAATATGATTTTATAACCCAGTTTTTAATTGATCTCTGTACCGTATTATTTTCAAGTTAATGCCATCAAATTGTAATATTTGGAAATTATCCAAGAATTAAATTATCGGTTCATTCTATATTTTCGCCAACACATTTATAAGACTTTTTTTGGTCTCTTTTCATATCTACTTATTACCATTCCTGACCTCACCCACTTGCACATAACACACTTTATGTCTCCTTTTAAACTACCAGTAGGATGCTAAAGAACTCTCTAGGAACACTACAGAATGTGGAACAAACGACTGTTTGTCAGTGACTGAAGATAGTGGAAACTAACTACATACTCACTGTTCCAGCCCCATCTAGATACCATTAACTTACTTTTTGTCTGTCTCTTTGGCCTAGAGCAGCGGTTCTCAATCTTTAACATGCAACATAAAAATTGCCTAGAAAAGCTTGTTAAAACAAAGTTTCTTGGACCCAATGCCCAGAGATTCTGATTCGGTAGAGAAAGTAGGAGGACTTTATTTACATTTCTATCAAACTGAAAGATGGGGCCAAAAATGCTGATTTGAGGACCAATGGCCTAGGCATAGAAAAATTTTTGTCCTAATAGGTCTCCAATTCTATGGGGAATTCAAGAAAACATCTGGAGCTGAGTCATCTTGGTCCTTCTCTTGGTGAACTAAAAGTATTTAGCTACCACCTAGAAATTATAAGGAAGCAGTATTATAAACATCGTTTTAATTACTTTTAAATCACTGTTAGCCCTAAACAATTACTTAAGCAGAAAGGCTTGGATTCCAATCAACTTTGGTACTGAATACTGCACAACTCAATTTGGAACAAGGATCCAAAATGTTGATGCCATAAAAATGAAAAAAAGTCACTGATGCGATAAAAAGATTATGCATACATACATAGCTTAGATCATTCTTTTTACCCTCACCCTTCCTTCAATTTCATCCATTTTTAGTGAAAATTTGCAAGTTTAAAAAATTATGAAAAATAGCACAACTAATAAAGTACCACAATGATAATATTTACATTCCTGTTATAATACCTTATTATATCATCATATCACCCGATGTTTAGCTAAATTATTCTAATAATGCCATAAGAAAGTTTAAGACTTCATCTAAATATGAGTCATATTAAGTAACCAAATATTCACTCAGTCCTATTTAATGCATTTCATCTACACAGTTCTGTAAAAAGTAATAAAGACACATCATTAATAGGGCAGTTATCGTGAGCCTTAGGAAATCATTTCTACCAATTCTTACTAGTTAACATATTTTTACTACATACACAAAAACTCTGGTGTATGTAAGTTAAATTGATTGACTTAAAATTGAGCCTGGTTATAGGGAAACTGCTTTCCTCTCAATTTTTCTGTGAACCTTAAACTGCTCTAAAAAATATAGTCTTAATGTAAAAATTGATCCTGGATATAGGGAAACTGCCTTCCTCTCAATTTTTCTGTGAACCTTAAACTGCTCTAAAAAATATAGTCTTAATGTAAAAATTGAGCCTGGATTATATTAATAAACCAATACCTTACTATAGTAGTTAAGTTTTAATTTTAAGTAAGTGACACTCAGGTCAATGGCCAAAATAACAAAATTGTCTTTCCCACACACTGAAATTGAATGATTATCTAGCCTCTTCCCAACAGTGACATTTACATTACCTCCTAGTGCTAGTTCCTTTCCTGACCAAAGTTGAACAGTTTCAATAACCTGTTCTCTACATGGTTTGTGAAGCTGGAGGATCCATATATGTACCATTATTTTTAGGAAAACACAACCTCTTTCTGATGAATAGGGTTGGGTGATCAGGTAAGGGATAGAATTCACACAATTTAAGTAGGAATACTCTTAAACATATGGGATGAGTTAACTCTATACTGTCTAAAAATCCCAATTGACCCAATTTGTACCAATTTGGAGGTGGATTCATCACATACCTGCCACTTCATTTTTAAAAATTTTCTTTTACTCTTCCTGGTGTTCTTTAAGGTTTTGGATTTTAAAGAAGGTTGAAGAAGGTGGGAGAGGCAGAGAAGAGGAAGGTCAGAAAGAACAGAAATGAACTAAGTGGGCTTTATCAAGTAAATGGTATTTTATTTTTATTTATCATAAAATTGGTCCAATATCTTTATTTCCCCTAAAACCAAACTCATAAAAATATGCTTAATATCTTCAGAATAACAATGCAAATGATACTGCTTATTGTGACAGTAAACAACACTGGGGAGGTAAAAGGGGGTAGTAGGTATAATTAAATATCCTTTTCAAATGCTTTGGTGAAGTGCAGTTGTGATGGAGAATTTTCTAAGCTATTCTCTCTAATCTATAGAATATAGAAAAGTTGTTATATGTCAGTGACAGTTAGGTTTTTGGAACGGCAAATCTAATAAACAAATGTCTTCAGTTGGAGATCCAAAATTTTAAGGTTATTATTGTTTATAGACATCTGGTCTCAGTGAATGAAAGGCTAATTATTTTTAAGATAAAAAAGTCAAATAAAAAGTAACAAATTGGTAAAAAGAAAAATATGTAGGTAATACTATTTCCACTACAATGTCTTATAATGCTAAGATTAAAAAATTATTTAAGTCTAATGAAATGATAAATGTCATGTTTGAAAATATGAATTATACTAAGATACATTAGTAGATATTTAGGAATCTCTCTATTATAAATTAAAAAAATAAATGTGTAATGAATTTGAGTCCACATTATTTTAAAAATGTATGCCTTTCACAACTCAAAGTATTCTTACTCTTATTAAGGAAAGCTAATGAGGCAAAATCTGAGTTCTACATCATCACAGCTATGTATATAAAAAGGTGAATATACTATATCATAGTAATGAGAACAGTACTATTTTCGGATATTTACTATAGGCTTGGTACAGTACCAAGTGTTTTATCTCGTATTTTTCAACAGCCCTATAAGTTTTAAATGTTCATTTTGCAGAGAAGAAAACTAAATCTTAGCAAACATAGTAGTCTATCCAAAGTGAAACAGATAGTAAATGGTGGAGTGAGAATTTTAACTCAGTTCTATTGACTCAAAAGTCCGTGTTCTTCATCATTATCCTGTCTAAAGTCTCAACTGACCTTATATATATTTGTCAGTGATTGAACACAGAGATGACTGTTAGGCATTGTACAGAAATCATGATGGTGTCCTTAAAAGAATAGAGTGCCAGAAATTTTTGGACTTCATTTCTAAAAAATTTTTATTTTATAGTGGAGTAAGTCGATTAACAATGTTATGTTAGTTTCAGGTGTACAGCAAAGTGATTCAGTTATACATATACACGTACCTATTCTTTTTCAAATTCTTTTCCCATTTAGGTTATTACAGAGTATTGAGCAGAGTTCCCTGTGGTCCTTGTTGGTTATCTGTTTTGAATATAGCAGTGCGTACATGTCAATCCCAAACTCCCAGTCTATCCTTCCTCTTCACCCTTGCCCACCCCCCGTAACCATACGTTTGTTCTCTAAGTCTGTGAGTCTGTTTCTGTTTTGTAAATAAGTCCGTTTGTATCATTTTTTTTCTTAGATTCCACATATAAGTGATATCATGCGCTATTTGTCATTCTCTATCTGACTTAACTTCAATCAGTGTGATAATCTCTAGGTCCATCCATGTTGCTTGGACTTCATCATTTTTGACCTATCAGACTGATACTGTTACTCACATTTTTATAGTTGTTTGATTTAGAGATAGCAGTTTACATTTTTTGGGTATATCATGCAGGGTACATCATGCAGGGTAGTGCCAACTTTACTTGCAATCATCCCCCACTATATGAGTTAGTACATTATTATTATCTCCAGTTTCTAGAAGAAAGCAAATTTGTAAAAAGAATATTATAAAGACAAATGAGCTTTTTACAACTGCTTAGAAGAAATATACTTTCAAATTTCCCCCTCATCTTCACCTATCATCATGTCCTCCTTCATTAGGAAGTATGTTAAAAGTATTCATTGCATTATGAAATACTTTATTTCTGCTTTCAAGAAATGTACCTGAGAAATGTCATCTGAAATAGAGATATTCTCCATTTTCCAACCACAAAAGCAATTCTATATTAACAGGTAAACACAGGATACTATGTTCAGAAATGTGCATCACTGCATTTGATTCTCTGATATATTCAACTATGTTGAGAGGTCACTTATTTCTGGCTATTGTCATTTTGGCAGTGGTGGGAGTTGGGGGAGCATGGTAAGCAGAGTCAAAGAATATGTGCAACTCCTCTTTTAAACGTGTATAAAAGCAACACAGTTAAAGCTCATCTCCAAAAAAGAGAAAAAGATGAAAATCAAAATGAGAAATTTTGAGCCAGCTGATTTAACCAAGTGCTCAGTGATGTAAAGAATGCTGCTGGAAATAACTTCTTTCATTTCTACTCTATGTGCTAGAATCAGATATGAACGTCGTCAGCTGCACATTACTTCTGGGAAATAGTGAAGATCTTTTCAAATTTTTCTACTTTTTCTAGAATTCACTTAATTTTTCCCCATCAAGTATTTTAAGTAAAAATAATAAGCAAAAAAAATACACGTTTGGAAAACAGTTCTGAAGGTAGAAAAACCCTTTCATTGACTTTTAAAATAATGCTGTACTAGATTTTAAAGTTTAAAGCAAAAGATTATACTGAAAGTCACATCAGATTGAAATGATGGTAGGTTCCTCTCTAAATTACAAGTTCATATCTAACACTAACCTTTTGTTAGTCTCTATAATGTGCTGCTTTATATTACTTTGCCGTACACTGATAGTTTTTGTAAACTAAGACCTACTTCACCTACCTTTAAAGACAAATGTTTGCTTAGTGTCTACAAACGTGTGCTAACTATAGTCCCTCAGATATTCATTAGTGTTTAGAATTTGCACTTATGGAGGACAATGGCATTGTAAATGAAATTGACCAGTAGCCAAAGGGAACATATAATTGTTTGTAATTAAACAAAAGTGTTGCTGAGTTAATCAAGTTCACATCTTAATATACTTTAAAGCATTGCTGTCTTGTCAAAATGAAGACTTCAGTATTCTGTCTCTTTGGAATGTTCTTTTTTTTAATTGGTAATGAAAACTAAGCAAATTATACCACTGAGGTTTTTTTTTAAACCCACTTAAGTAGAATAAATAAGCCAAGTATGTTTTGATCAAAGTTTTCACTGGAATCTTCTTTTAACTTTTTCAGCAGTTTCATAATTAACAGTTTGTACTGGCATTAGCCTATTTACAGCTTTTGCTCTGCAATGCCCTGCGCTGTTGATCTCATCTTTTTGAATTACAACACAAACATACTGACCCTTGGTAACTGAATCATTTATTTGAAACACCATCGATTAGACAGAATTCTTAAGGGAGACAGAATTTTTATTGTAATTTTTATTTGAATTTTTAATTTTATTAAAGTGAGTCTAAAATAAAGAACTCGAAAAGTTGACTGACTTGTTAAAATAAAGGGACTGACATAATTTTGCAGCAAAGCACATTTCTAGAACCTGTAGAACATTATCCAGTTTGAGTGGACTGGTCTTAGTTTTTCTAAACCTAAAGGATCAGGTTTTTCTCTTAAAAACGAAAAAAAAAAAAAAGGCACAGTGATAAGAAAATCTAAAATTATGTCAAACGAATTACGTTTTAGTTATTAGTGGCTAGTTTGTAAATATCAAAGATCCACTTATTGTAGTGCTTGGAGCTGCATTTGCATGCTGATGAAATGCAAGTGGATGGCTGTGAACTGTAGGGTTATCTCTAGTGCAGCAGTGGGGAGCTCCAGAATCATACAGTTGAGCATCTGACTGACTCAAGAGTCCAGGCTGCAGACCTCTTCTATTCACTTTCTTTACAACAATTAAAATATGCAAAGTGATAATTTTCCTTAAGTAGCCTTAAATGTGCGATCTATTTAAATGTGAAGAAAATTGCCTGAAGCTTCTGGTGTGAGGGACAAAAAAGAATAAATTATGCAAATAGCAGAAAAGGACTCTACCACTTGAACGCCTAATTTTCCTGTAATAAGCATACTGTTTCATTTAATTTTTTGCCTCTTATTAAAAGTGACAGTTCTTTTGCACTGTCTGATGGTTATATCTGACACAAGCTAGGGAAATGACTGCTAGACTAAATGCTAAAGCATTTTGGTAGCTTTTTTAGATGATGGTTACATTCACAAAGTAATTATGCACTGAAGAGTAGAGAAATAAGGTTTAATTACACAGTAATCGCTTCTGATGGACACGGCAGAAGTGTGAACACCGCCAGACTGCAATCCATCAATGACAAACCCCTGGCCACTTTTAATTCCTCCTCATTTGCATCATAACCTCCGCACCAAGTTGCACAAATGCTGTTAAATGTTAATAGGAGCTGTCTCTCCACTCAAAATGAATGCTTAAGCTGTTTCATTTTTTTTCTCCTCCACCTCAGACCTTCAAAACCAGCTCCTCTCTGAGAGCAGGCATTAAGCACAGAGCATGGTGCGTGGTCACTGTTGTGCTAATTGGGAGCAACACTTAAAGTTTTATCTCTCAAGCGCTAATAATGCACACTGCTGACAAACCAGTGAATAAGTAATGTACTTGAGTGGGGGTGGGGTGGGGGGAGAAAGGCATGCCTGGAATGAAAAATGCAGTTGGGACCATTGTTCAGTGACTAGCTATTTGATTAGGCCCTGTAGTCATATTTAATCCAGATCCTTAGGGAACATAGACAAAATTACATCTTCATCTCATCAAACATTCAGCCATATTTAAGCATTCAGCTGATCAAGCTTTTATTGTTTCTCTTGCAGCAACACAGAGACAATGCTGTCCTGCATTCTTCAATCCCAGAAGTTGGTGGAAGAAAAGGCCCTCTGAGCTGTGGGCCCGATTTACAGGGCCCACTGTGGTTAGGGGATCCTAGTAGCAAAGGAGTTAAATAATTTCAGTCACTAGGTAGTAATGTTTGAGCTGATAAAACCTCCAGCCTTCAACTCTATTTGTACAGTCTTAAATACTCAATCTCATTTTTCCTTTTTTTTTTTTAAATGTTCTTTCCTCTATGTTGTCTTTAACCTCAGTCCATTTCCTGGGACAGGTCTACATCATTAAACTGCAGATGGTTCCTTTTCTATTAAGCAGCAGGTATCATTCTTGTCCTGACAGGAGGAGGCTCCACCTGCTGCCGGCCCACCAATACTTCTAGCTGACTGCCTTGCAGAACAGGAAGGGTAATTTGTAAGCAGTGTGCTAAGTTTAACAGTAGACTCTAAGAAGTGACAAAAGAGCCATTTTCTGCATGAAGATTGAGAATTATCAACACCTTTCAGTGCATGATAGTTAAGCCTTTATCACTTGAGGAGCTGCTGATAAGGTTAAGAACACTAGACAAACTGCTCATTAGTGGAAAGGTTTGCCTTTTACATTAAAGACTGCTGGGTACTGAAGTTCCTCTAGTGAGCAATACATCCCTGGCATTTGAAAAAAAATGAGCTGATCGGTGTACATAAATGAATATGGAAAAGGAGACCTGGAATGTTCTAATGATATTAGTGAGGTTTTTCTCAAGCTTAGAGAATGATAAGCCTGTTAAGTGTCTTCAAAAGCTGTGTGATCTGGTAGGTAAGGCCCTAGGTTAAAAGTCATAACACCTACACTTTGTTCTGTATTTTACCACTGAGTAGCTGTGTGACCTTGGGTAAGTAACTTACATTTGATGAAAACTAAAACATAAGATGATCCAAATATGGAATATCAGGATTCATTAGGCTGCATCAATAAATAATATGAATCAATTATAAACATTTCATGCACTAACATATTGGTAATAATACAGCAGAGAAAAGATTACTTAAGATCTGGTCACTTATTTTATCTTGGTAATTGGGTTAGGGATTATAAATTGGAATTTATTTCATTCATTTTTAGAGTCCCCGTGTAACCAGAGGAATGACACTGTTATTTCTGTATTCCTGCTGTATAATTTTCATATAAGAAATGGCAAATGATAACTTCCTTGGGGGCTATTTATAACACTTGCACCTATAGTTTAAGCCTCCCAATAATCATATAAAGTGGGTAATATTAACCCTATTTTAAAGATGAAGAAACTTAAGCTCGGAGTTTAAGTAACTTGCACGAGGACACATATGTGTGAGTACCTTTAGTGGGGTTAGAACCCAACTCTGATTTTAAAGTCTCCGTGTTGGACCATGTTTTGGAACTGAGTTCCATTTGTACAGAGCACAGCCACAAACTGAATCTGCTTCTTTCCTATCCTTTTCTGGTTGCCTGACTTGAAGTCCTATTCATCAATCTCTCTTTCTTTTGCCTACTTAACATGTTTATGAAATCCTATAAGGGAGAACAAGGCTACACTTCTGTCACATTAGAAATAGTTCAGCCTACCGATGATATCAGGCCAATATTGAGGAGATGTCCTTAAAAACAAATGCAGTTTTCTATTTAATTTGTTGAGATTAAGCATAACATTTAAAGTCTCTGTGCCCAACTGCCCATCTGGATATGTTGATGGAGGTGTTCTTGTCACCTCTCAATGAAATCATTGTGAGCAACGTTCCTTTCAGACTTATTGTGCCTACCTATTACCCCAAGAACTCTTATGCACAACTAAGGTAAAGTGTGCTGGCCTGAGGTAAAGCTGTTTCGGAACCCACAACCACACCTTTAAAAGACTGGTCCTTCAATGGCAATCCTTCCCCACTCTGGGATGAAAGCAAGCCGATATTAAGACAGGAAAAAGAAAGGGCTAAGAGTTTTCAGCAACAGTTCCTCATTGCTAGATCAGGCTGAAGAAGGAACAGATGAAGGAAAGATTTAGAGAGGAGATTCCCAGAAAGAACTGATGAGGGAAGAGAGTATACAAACCTAAGGAGAAGCAACTGGACTGGGAAGGGGAGATCTATGTGAGGATACATGCATATTGAAAGACAAGGAAAAAAGCAAAGAATTTTTTTTTCTTCTTTCTCTTATACCAGCTTTCTTCTAACATATCAGTTATCTACATTTTGATACAAGTTTCCCAGCTAGCTTCCTTACAGCCTATCTTAGGCACTTCTGAGATATGTCAAGCTACAAATGCCTGTCCTGTATGAATAAGCACAGGTCCCCAGCCCAGCTGGTCTCTACTCCAAGGATCCCAGGTTTCAGGATCTGCCAACAGTAATCAAGCAATCAGGGTATTTTCTTTTCCCTTGAATCATTGCTACAATAGACTCACTATTCCAGTTCTTCTCTCTTAAGTGACAATTGTGCTGCCAGCCTGTGGGTTAACCATTTATAGCTTTTTTTCACAGAGATTTTGCGTGGTCATGTAATTAATACAATTATAATTTCTTCCTTAATGTCTGTCTCCACTTCCAGATTGTAAACTCCTTTAAATCAATCTGTCTTCTACACCACTACATACCCAGTGCCCAGCACAGTACCTTGAGCCCATCAGGACACAAATGCTATAAACAATCCTTCTAAGAAGGTGATGGCAAGCAAGGAGCAGGGAAATAATACTAAAGGATCCCTAGTAAATTCCAACAGTGAAAAGAATGAAAAAGAGAAAGCTTTATGAATACACACTGGAAACCTGTGCTCTGATGTTTTTAGGAAGAGAGATCAGTGACAGAGAAAACTCTGGTTTTGGGTGACTCAGATCTGGGCCCCTTGTCTTTTAACCGTAGTGAATCTTAATGTAAATATGTGAATACTGAGCTCTACATAGTAGGAAAGAAAGATGTTATAACTAGTTTTGACATGAAAAAACGAACAAAGATGATCAAAACTATAAAAATATACGATGAACTTAAATTGTTTATTTACTCTTTTTAATATAAACAACTGACCTTTAATGCCTAAAAAGCATACAGCAACAAGTCTGGTATCATGTCATTGTCTGTTAATTAATTTTGAGGTGTTATTTAATTTTGGGGGTATAATATGCCATTTTATATAGTCTGTTGCCCATGTTGCATAATCATCTACTCACTCCTTCAAACTAGAGAGAAAGTTAAGGATAAATCTGAATTCATGATTCCCAATTACAATTGAAAACTATATGAATATAGTTCAATATTATATTATTAACCTATACTAAGGGGCAATTTCTAGAACTACGTGCTACATTGTAAAAGTCTGCCATGAGTTAACCTATAAGCCTATTTTTAGGTCTGTTCTCCTATACCAGCATCATAAAGGTTCCAGTGTACTTAGAGATCCCTGAATCAAAGGCACTGTACAAGTAGAAAGTGGTGCACGTATTATTAACCTTTCTGCGCTTGTTTCCTCATCTGTAATATGGGGTTAATGATATTTCTGTGCCTCACAAGAATGTTGTGCGAATTAATGTTTGTAAAGCCCTTTAAGATCCACGGATGAAAGATGCCATAAAAGTCCAAAGGTGATAATATTATAGTTATTGAAACTGGAAACACCAATAATGCTAGGAACTGAATATATATTTGGTTGCAAGGCACCCCATGCATTATGAATTCTAAGGCACTTACAGAAGCTTACCATTTCAAAATTAATGTTTTGATATATATAGAATAAATTCTTAAGAGATATAACATATACGTTATAAGCCAAATGGATGTGATTTGCTCATAACTAGCAAAAACACAGTATCAAAGTCTGCATTTTTCCCATGTTTCTTTATAGGAATTACTGCAGTAGAATACACTGGATCTATACTCAAAATTATATAATGTCAAAATGGTCTATTTAGAAACAGGCAGTAAATGACATGTTAAAAATGCTAACATGATTTAATGAAATCATTATCTATACCTCTCTTATCACTGCTGTATTTTTTAATTTACATTTTGAAGCTACTTGAATAGTTTACAAATATTAAGCACAAAACACCTAATAGCTATCTTTCTGAGAACAACAAAAGAAGTCAAATTATCAGTTGTCAACTGTTTGCCTGAATTCTAATGTGGGTATTAAATATTTTTCTAAAAGTTTAAAATGATATTGTACTAGGGACTTCCCTGGCAGTCCAGTGATTGAGACTGCGCTTCCACTGCAGGGGGCACAGGTTCGATCCCTCGTCAGGGAACTAAGATCCCACATGCCACGTGGGGAAAAAAAAAAAAAGGTATTGTACTAAATTCCCATAATACAAAAAAGAAGAAAATAAGTTTTCCAATATCATATCTATTTTTAAAAAATATTCAAGTATCTCATGAGATTATATACTTATTTAGCCACCCATTCATTTAATCACTTAATAATAGTGTTTATTTGTGCCATACACAATAATAATTTAAAAATACAAGTTGTAGAATATATGTGAGTGTGAATGTGTGTATGTTTATACTTAGAGAAAACAGTTTAGAGACATGTTCACTATTCCATTATCAAGCTTCATAATAATTACCTCTAGGAAGTGGTTTGGGATTAGGGAAAGTACAGAAGAACTTTTTTTATTTTACACAATTCTATATTGATTTATATTGTTACAAAAAGCATGTGTAACTTTTTAATTTTTAAAAGTCACATGCACAGAATGAAAAAGAAAAAGGTTCGAAAGAATGCAAAATAAAAGTAAAGATTGATGAGATAAAACTAAAGAAGTAGAGTTAGAATTTAAGAAACATGCTTAATTTATTGTCAGACTAAAAAGGAAGGACAAATAGTTAAAGGGAGGATTCATCATCCTTGATCATAATTTAGGAAAATTAACATGCATACGTATTTTTATTTTTCAGACACATCTTAACTACTTTCTGAGATTTAATTAGAAGGAATGAAATTTTGTCTTTTAATCCATTGAAGCACGCTTTTCAACTAAGTAGAGAAAAGGTTAACTTCAAACAATAGTGGCAAACCAGTCAAGGAAAAACAACAAGAGTTCACAATTAAAGTCAAGGAGTCAAAAAAACGTTATATTTAGAAAGTCAAGAGCTTTGTTTTGGTTGCTTTAGAGGTTTTCCCCAATTTATGGGAGGTTCAAGGTTACCACACTCAGCATCTAGAGCTCAAAGTCATTCCAGAGTTTATTCAATATTACTGTTCAAAGATTTAAATCTGTATTATAATGAAAAAATTTGAAATCTGGGGCTACTGACTTTATGAGTGTAAGAAAATTATAGTAAAAGGTCACATGGGCCAGCTTACCTCTAGACAGTGGCAGAGAAAGCTACATTTAGAGGTTTAAAATCAAGGAACACTAAAACATGTTTAATTTCTTAACAAAAATTACAAGTTTTTATATGCATATTTAAAAATAAGACACTTCCTAGAACATATAAATGAGTAAATAGAACTGAGACATTATGTGACCTGAATTCCATTTCTTCCACTCTAATAAACATTCTTACATGACTTTTTGTTTCACCTCTGCTCTTGACTTCCTGGCTTCATTATATAGTATCTACAAACTCCTTGGTTAATATTTGGAAAGACTGTGGTACCCAAGGAGATAAAGTGCAATAGAAATGCGAGGAGCTAGTGATATTTTACTTAACCTTTTAATTTTGATCAGTTACATAAATATATTGACTTAACTTCCTTAGAATTTTCCAGAATTTCTTGTAGATTGGTAACATTGTGTGTCAGCATGATTACTGATTTCCAGCTGAATGTGTTGGACTGTAATGAAGAGATCAGTTTCTAGCACAGTGATTAGCAAATATCAATGGCCAATAAACATTACTGAACGAATGAATTGTGTAAGTAGACATGCTCATAATGAAATTAACTGGTTGGCATACTCATATGAAGCAAGCTGTAGAAAAATGTTAACTCTTCTGAGGTCTACAGCTTTCTACTCCTATCTTTTTTTTTTTTTTTGCGGTACGTGGGCCTCTCATTGTTGTGGCCTCTCCCGTTGCGAAGCACAGTCTCCAGACGTGCAAGTCCAGCAGCCATGGCTCACGGGCCCAGCCGCTGCGCGGCATGTGGGATCTTCCTGGACCGGGGCACGAACCCATGTCCCCTGCATCCGCAGGTGGACCATGTCCCCTGCATCCGCAGGTGGACTCTCAACCACTGCACCACCAGGGAAGCCCTCTACTCCTATCTTTTAACTTTTATCTAAGTTACCCTCCTATCCTTTTCCTTCTTTTCATTAACAAATTTAAGTTTTCTCAAGAAAACTTAAAGAAAAAGAAAAACTTTGTAATCAGTCCATCTCTACTTAATCTCCCTCTCAAGGACATGTGTTTGGTTTAGTAAATACCAAACACAGATCTTTCTAATTACTTCTTTTCTATCACCTTCACTAATTCCTCTTTCTCTGTCAATCTCTGATCTGTTTCTCTAAAGTTCTAGTCACAATTTTTCCCTCATTCTATACCTACCTACTTTTAGCTTCTATGATATCCTCCACTGAATCCCCAGTTGATATTTCCAATCTCAAATAATCAATAAGTGATATGCATTCTTATTCATCTGCTTGTTCCTTCATCCTTTCATTCATTCATTTACTCATTTATTCATGCAAAAATTATTTGTGATTCCAGCCTTGCCCCGCTCTATCTCAATAAAGCAACTATGGAATCCTGTAATTCAAATCATGTCAGTTCCCTGTGCAAAATCTCTACTGACACTTCATTTCATTCAGAGTCCTTACAGTAGTCTACAAGGCCCTAAGTTATCCTCCTTCCTCTTAAATTCCGATCTCATCTAACATTAGTACTTCTATTCACTCATTCTGCTCAGCCACCTTGATGTTGTACAAACACAAAATACACTCTTGCTGAAGAAATTTTACACTGGCACTCTCTTCTTGGGACACTCATCTACATGGCTTAGTCCTTCACCTTCTCCTAGCCTTGGCTTAAATGTTAGCTTCTCAGCATGATTTCACCTGTTCATTGCATTTAAAAATGAAACCCTTCACTCAAGTACTCCCCATCCTCTTCCATTCTTTGTCTTCATTTCACCAATCATCCTCTAATATGAAGGTTGGCAAACAATGGCCCATGGGCCAAATCCAGTCTGCCACCTGTTTTTGTAACATATTATTGAAACACAGCCTAGCCCATTCTTTCACGAATTATCTACGGTTTGTTTTGTGCTACAATGATAAGAGTCAAGTAGTTACAACAAAGACCACCCGGCTCACAAAGCTTAAAATATGTACTGTCTGCCTCTTTTCAGAAAAAGTTTGCCAATCTCTGCTCTAACATATCAAAAATCAGGCAGGATTTTTTTTATTTTTCCATTTTGTTCATTGCTATATCTGTGTTGCCTAGAACAGTAGGCACAGGATAAATATTTGTGAATAAATAAATGAATCTCCTAATACATACATGCCAAATAATGAGCAAGGACCTGCACATGCAGAGGTTTTATTCTCCCTACACGGTCCTTGCAATCCTACTACATTTTTGTGTTCAATTGTGCTCTCTCAGTAAAATATCACAAAATCAAAAACAATGACAATTATTTCACATCTCTCACTCCTTAAACCTCAAACACCCCATTCTTTTTCACTCTCAACCAATGACATTGCCTAATATTTACCTGAGTAAACAGAAGCAGTCAGAAAAGAACCACATCATAACTTCCACAACAGTTATATATGACAACCTATTTGTATTCGTCCCCATGTATAATATTTCTGTCTTCGTGTTACAGTGGATGATCAGTTCCACATCTCCCACCAGCTAAAAGCACTTTTTCTCCACTCCCCCTTAATAGCAAAACTCATCACAAAACTATCTTATACTTGCTGTCACTACTTAATCACTTCTCATTCTTAATTTGCCATAACAAGACTTCCATCCTCACCACTCCAATGAAAGCACACATATCAACGTTACCAACAATCTATCTTGCCAAAGCCAACGTTCAGTTATCAGTCCTCATGTTAGTTGACCTCTAAGCATTTGGCAGAGTTGATCATTGCTTCCTTCTTAAAATACTTTCTTCTCTTTCTATCGAGAACACCACATTATTCTGTTTTTCTATTTCATAGGCTATTACTTCTCAGTCTCCTTTATTGTTTCTTCCTTCTATTTCTTCACCTCCAAATTTGGGGTGCTCTAGGCCTCGTTCCTCCTTTTTTCTTTTCACTCCTTGAAATTATCATTCATTTCTATAGAGTTAAATAACATCCATATGCTTTTATCCATCAAGACTCTAGCAGAAAATAGATGGCACATTCTATGTTGGTAATTTGAGGAGAGTTTAATTAAGGAACTATTTGTTTACAAGGTATGGACAAGATATAGAATACCATAAGGGATAAGACAGTACCTGTGATAAATAACAGCAGAGCTGTTTTACAATGGTGTGGCAGAGCAGGCTTGCACTGGCTAGTGAAAACAGACTATTATAGTTTTGTAAGTTTGCAAGTCTTTGTCAAACAGCTATTACTAAAAATTAAGTTCTATAACCTTACAATTAAATAAATTACATTTAAAGGAAAAGTAATAAATATTCAAAACCCATCATTTCTCAATTATTTTACTACATTTTACTGTTACATGTATCCTTGAGATTTATGTCTATTACAAATATATGACAGAAATAATATATAATAGGCTACTTTGCATCTCTTTCCAACTTTACATTCAATGATACATCGTTAGCTTAAAATTGGCCATGGATGGAGAAATTACACCACAGAAATTAGCATAGATTTGACAAAGTGATAGAGAAAGTATTAATAATGCAGATTGTATTTAAAAGTGTTTCACATCTGTAGCCATTACATTGTGAATAATAATTTTAAAATTTGGTAATATATTCTTCCAGTAGTCAAAAACTATTATCTGATTTAGTTAGGAAGTCACTCACATCATTTACAAACAAGTTCCAAAATCTATTTTGTTTCACTTTCATCACAAGTATTAACATAAATGAAAATATCAACCAAAATCCATGCTGGATCTACACTTATTTATCAATTGTAAGAGTTCAGCAAAAATTAACAAAAGGATTCTGTGAAAATCAATTGGCTGTAAGGAATTTAGCGTACTGTATATTTTATTTTTACTCGTAAACTGTATTCTACACATCCTTTGTATCAGAAAAATTTAAAACAAACTTATTAATCTATTTGTCTATGTATGCATATTGTTTTTAGAGATCTAGCTGTTAAATATTTACCAGCATACCACTGTTCTGTCACCTCTCTGAGGCCTGAGGGAGCAAGAAGAAGTACTTAAAGGAAATAAGAAAAGAGAACTATGTAGAGAGAGGGCTGTCAAATAGGAGTTATACCTTTTGGTAGAGGGAGGCAGAAAGTCTTTAGTGAGGGGGTATAGGAGGGAGATAGGAAAATAAATACTTTGACCTCACCCTCCTCTCTCCCTTCCATCTTTCACCATGATCCCCATTTGGGCTCAACTCAAGTACAAGCCAAAGGTCAAAAGAGCTTAATATGTAGTCTATATAGTTTAGTCTTGCAGAACACAGAATGAGATAAAGAATGGTAGAGAGTGGATGTGGAGGAACAGATGGAATTTATATAGGACGATTGACCTTTTTGCATCTCAACATATATAATTGTGCTTCAACAGGTAGAAAATTTGTGTCCCCAAGACAGAGGTCATATGTAGTAGGCTGGATAATGGTTCCCAAAGCTATGAGGTCCTAATTCCTGGAAACTGTAAAATTACCTTATTTAGAAAAAGGGTTTTTGCAGATGAGATTAAGTTAAGAATTTTATCCTGGATTACCTGAGTGAGCCCCAAATGCTATTCCAAGTCTTCTTATGAGAGACAGGCAGAGGGAAATTTGATACAGACCCAGAGGAGAAAGTGATGTGAAGACAAAAGCAGAGATTGGAGTGATGCAGTCATGAGCCAAGGAATGCTGGTAGCCACCAGAAGCTGAAAGAGGCAAGGAAAATATTCTCCTCTAGAGCTTCTGAAGGGAGTACAGCCTTGCTGACACCTTGATTTTGACTCAGAGATACTAATTTGGGTCTTCTGGCCTCCAGAACTGTGAGAGAATAAATTTTTGTTGTTTTAAGCCACCTAGTTCATGGTAATTTGTTATGGCAGGCACTAGAAACTAATACAACACACAAAGTCCCATTAGGTGCCATATTGTCAACCGAGTGATATCAGTTTGGTCATATTACCACCTGAAATCTAAAACATTAGCCATCACCAATGTTATTCATATAAAGTAGCACTGGAGCATGGGATAGAGTTAATTAACATAAAACATTATGCTAATTAACTGAGACCTATGTTGACACATGTCGTAAGGAATTTTCCATAAGATCATAGGTATGAGTTGAGAGAAAGGTGGCAAAGCAGTTCAAGCCAGTACAATAGGAATCTGAGCCACCTGCTTCTGCAATTTACTTATGCCTTCTGAACTTGGAAGACATCATTTATACCATTTCCGCTTTATAATAGAATTGTTCTGTGCACTTCCAATTTTGTGGTTCCATGAATTAGATAACACCAATTAAAGATCTGCAATTGAGTTGCACAGTACTATGGTATCTATTGTTAAGGTGTTCAGTTTCTATCAGGTCCAGTAGCAAATGAGTCATTGCTTTTTCTTCTGAGTTTAGTTTATTAGCAGAAGAGAGCATGTCCTTACTCCAAAATTCTATGGGTCTATTCTGATTCTCCTATTGAAAACTGCCAAAGGTTCCATGTTGAGGGCAAAAGAGTCTGTTATTCAGTCCATATAGTTTAGCCTCCTGGGGCACAAAACAAAGTGGAGAATTGAGGGGATGTGCTAGTCTGCCACAAACACTTCTAATGCCATTGGGCTTGCTAGGTCATAAGGCCAAGTTTTAGTGCTTTTTCTTGCTCCAAGTCCCACTCAAATCTTGCAACTTTAAGGTTACTCACTAAATACATGAGAGTAGCATGCCCCAATGTGTTTCCTCCAAAATACAAAAAGGCCCACCAAGCATTGTATTCCTTTCATCATGGAGGGTAATGCATCAAATCAACTCCACTTTAAAGAGGATCTCCTAACATGACCCAGATCACTGGATTCTGAAACTTCATTAAAGTGACAGGCTCCTGCATGTTCATGGGATCTATCTCTAACTCTTTGGTACTCATGTCTCATATTTAAGATGCCTTCTTCTTTTGATTTAACAAGGCCAATGATCATGTTATTCTGTGAAATATCAAGGCAATCAAGTTCTCTCAAGACAGAGAGATGAGATGACATAGGGTAGGCCAAGAGAGTAAAGGCATATTGATATCCCTGCCTTGTGAAGGAAACTATTGCCTCTGTTTATCTTTACTAACAGAGGAAAGGGGCAAATATATTTGTTAAGTCACTGGTGCCAGAGGCCATATTGATTTCCTCCAGTAAAGATACTACATTGGGAATGTCAGATGTGATTGGCATCATCACTTGATTAAGCTTTTGATAATATATCCTCATTCTCAAAGACCCATCTGACTTTTGCATTGGCCACCAAGCAAGTGGGGAAAATGAGGATATCGTAGCATTCACCATCTCTGTAATTGTTTAAGTATTTGGGGTGGCACATACTCTTGGGATGAGGTATTGCTTTTGGTTTATCTTGGCAAAGGAGGACAATTCCAGGAGCTTCAACTTGGCCCTTATTATGCAACAGAACTCACTCCACATCAGGGAATTCTCTGTTATGAAATTTTCCTATTCTTACTATATACTCTTGGCCTGTAGGAAAAAAAAATGGATCTGAAGTCTCTCTGGACACCTTCTGAAAATGGACTTGGGCCATCTGATAATACAGAATTTATTACCAGGTATTCATAAATCCTAACTCTGACCACTGAACCTCAGTGGTATTTCAGGTCTCCAGGCATTAGTGTCATTTAAAAAACAATATCTAATAACCACACAAGGTCTATCTGCTTTCCTTCTCAAGTGCAATGATTCCCAAAGTGTGGTCTCTAAACCAGTAACATCAACATTACTTGAGAACTTGTTAGAAATATAAACTCTGGTTTTTCCACCCCAAACTTACTAAATCAGTAGGACCCAGGGATCCGTATTTTAAAAGTCCTCCAGGTGATTCTGATGCATACGTAAGTTCAAGAACCACCTCTCCAGGCACAGTCATTGTTAAATAGCTGCAGGTACCTCTGAGGCAGATGTGGAGAAAGAGTCATGCTATATATCTCTGACCCTATTGCCAGGTCATTCCTTACAGGGCCTGGCCTCCTTCTCAAATAAAGATCTGTAGGTCTGCAAAGTAGCTTAAATCTAGGAACAAGATAAGAACTAAATCCCCATTATTGTAACTCAAGTTAATTTTATGCCCACCAGGCCTAGGATTTTTCTTCCTACATATGCCAAGAAGCTCCCTAGTTGGCTGCCCTTTTATTTTGTTTCTAAAGGCTCCATGATCAATGCCACCAAACATCCCCAAAGGTCAAAACATTCTGATTGTTACTTTGTCTCTGTGGCTTATTATGATAATTGTGTCCACTTAGTCTATAATGAATAAGCACCCCTACTTGGCCTCTAACTGTCTGGCACTATTATTTCCACTATCATCAAGGAATGCAATTCCATTGTTCCATGCCCTACCATCACCTCTCACATAGAGAGAATAACCACCATAGAGCACTACTTCAGTTTTCAAGGATACAGGGACTCCTCCTTACCAAAGGATTCCTTAAGGTCTTGGTAAAGAGCGTTTCCTCAGGGTCTTCTTGGGTAATATAAATGAAGACTGGCTGATCAGGTTACACACAATAAACCCCTTCCAGCGTTACCATTTTTCTGAGGCTTGATTTCTGCCCCTATGTCGTGCCAGGGAAGTAATGTTATTCAGCCTCACTGGATTGGCCCCAACTGATTGAGTCTAGACTTCGAATAGCCAACCTAAGAGACTATTAACACCACTCCTAGGTTCTCAAGACAACACATTAAATCACAAATCCTGAGTGAATAAACCCTTATCAACCTAATCCAGCCTAATATTTTTTCTACCTTGGTCTACACTCATATAATTCACTCCTACATATACTCTCTAGACTCCTGCCAATTGAAATCAGTGACATTCTACAAGTCTTTCATTCAGTCAAGTAGATTCAATGTCAATAATATGGCTTAAACCTGTTTCTTCCTTTTCATTTTCTGTGATACTTTCCTGGCTCAGGACCTCTTGCATGGTTTATTAATATTCACTAATCTTATTTGTTGATTTTCCAATTCATCTTAAAAAGTGTTTTTCGAGTATGTTCCTAAAACCTGGGTTCATCAACTTATGTGTCTCCATCCTTAATCATCCAGCTGTTTACTACCTGCATCTTCATACCTCAAATTTATCGAGCACACTCTTATCTCCACATTGCACTACTTCTTCCATCTTGGAATTCTCCTTTTTTCCTTCTTTCCAATTTAAGTTTTCATATGTCTTTCAAAGGTAAACTTAGTAGTATTTCCTTTATAAAGTATTCCTTAATTGCCCTAGTCAGACTTAATTGCTCTTCCCCTTTGACTTCAATGCACATTGATTATGCCTTTATTCTAACTTGAATTATAGTTATCATTATGCCTGTCTTTGTTACTATCTTGAAATTATCTTGAAAGCCAGGACCATGTCTCATTCAGTTCTTTGATTTCCCCAGATTCTCAGCGTAACACTAGGTAATATATGTAATAGGTGTGCAGTATACATTTATTTAAATGAAATTACAAATAAAGATTGGCTATTTTGCTTTATGCTATTAAGGATGATTTTTACTTGATTTCTACTGACAAATTCAGAATATTTTTGCAACCTTTCTGGTGACCTCCAAAGATGAAACAATGACTTCAAACCTCCAAAGTAGCTTCTTACTTTTTAAAATGCTTTCATAACTACTCACTGAAGATCTACAACAGCCTCCTCAACTGTATAGTCCCTGGTCTTAATTTTTCAGACAAAGTTACTAGATGTTTTTCCAGCTTTGCTGAGATATAATTGATGTATAACATTTTGTAAGTTTATGGTGTACAATGTGTTTATTTGATACACTTATATATTATGAAATTATTACCACAGCAGGGTTAGTTAACACCTTCATCACCTCACATAATTACCATTTTTTGGTGTGTGTGAGAACATTTAAGATCTCTCAACTTTCACTATTGTTAACTATAATCACTATGCATTATGTACATTAGATCCCTAGAACTTATTCATTGTAAAACTGTAAGTTGGTGCCCTTTGATCAACATCTCCCCATTTGCCCCACCTCTCAGCCCCTGGCAACCACCATTCTACTCTGTTTCTGTAAGTTTGGCTTTTATAGATTCCACATATAGATGATACTACACAGTACATACCTTTCACTAATTTCACTCACCATAATGCCCTCCAGGTCCATTCATGTTGTTGCAAAAGGCATGATTTCCTTCTTTCTCATGACTGAATAATAGTCCTTCGTCAAAGTTACTAGATCGGCTCTTACAGTTCTTCGTGGCGACTGAGACTTATCCTAATGCATAAGCATATAGACATGTCAGTTTTGGTAAAAGTTGTCAGAAATGGTCAATCAAAACCTAAGAAATTAAGAAATATGATTTAGTAGCAGATCACCTCTCTTACATTAGAACTCTTAGTAAGTTACAGTATTTCTCAAAAACAAACGAAAATGTATAAAGTGGATCCAAATATTAAATATTAAGACAAGCAAGGAATCTATAGTTTATGTGAGTTTTATGCAAATTTTGAAGTGATAGACAATTTAAGAGAATCATTTGCCAGCCTAATTTAGTAGTCAAAGCTTACGCTTTTGCATTAGTATTAAGCTAGCTTTCTACTAGATGCTTAAGGAGACAAATGTCAAATGAAAGAATAAATTCTTATTAAATCCAACATTCATTAGAAAACATCTCTCTTAATAATGATGCATTGCTATTTATAGAACAATAAGTGCCTATACTGGCATCTATAGTGTTAAATTGTTTGGTGTAAATTGGCAAGAGTCTTAATATGGTATCTTCAGTTGTATTCATCTTAATAGTTCTAACACAGACTTCTAGGTTTCCTTGATTGAAAACAAAGATTGCTGTACAAGGTTTTTAGATGCCTTCCCATTGTTTTTTTTTTTTTTGGCTGCATTGGATCTTCACTGCTGTGTGCGGGCTTTGTCTAGTTGTGGTGAGTGGGGGCTACTCTCTTCATTGCGGTGCACAGGCTTCTCACTGCGGTGGCTTCTCTTGTTGCGGAGCACGGGCTCTGGGTGCGCAGGATTCAGTAGTTGCAGCACGGGGGCTCAGTAGTTGTGGCACCCGGGCTCTCGTAGTTGTGGCGCATGGGCTCAGCAGTTGTGGTTCGCAGGCTCTAGAGTGCAGGCTCAGTAGTTGTGGCACACAGACGTAGTTGCTCCCCCGCATGTGGGATCCTCCTGGACAAGGGATTGAACCCATGTCCCCTGCACTGGCAGACAGATTATTAACCACTGCACCACCAAGGAAGTCCCCCATTGAGTTTTTAAATGTAACCATGTTGGAGAAATAAATCTGGATCATAGATGACCTTACTATTATTCTACACTTACAAAAAGGTGGATTTCAGAAAAATCTATACATATATTTCAAGTTCTGACATCACAATTTCTGGAGATTGTGTTTCACTTGTAAGGATGCATTAAAAATACGTTTTTTAAATCCTCTCCTAGAGTAGTCAGAGGGGTTGTTGTCAATGTAATTAAAAGTATTCTCCATAGCATATGTCAGTATTTTGGTTGGGAAATCGCCTTCATTAAGAGCAGTTACAACAATGGCTGTTAGTAATACAGAGAGAAAATACAGTTATATCAGCTGATGGGTCTTAAGTGGCAGAGCCAGGCAATGGTTGCTATTGGTTTCCATCAGTATAAGACAGCAGCCATATTTTCTGGATGCCATAAGAAATTAACTAACAAATAAGGATTCAATACTATAATTCATTCCACCTAGATGATTAGAATCTTTTGGAGATATTATAAATAAGTAATCATTCTATTCTTCATTTTAATACTTTTTTTTTTTCTTTTTTTGCGGTACGCGGGCCTCTCACCGTTATGGCCTCTCCCGTTGCGGAGCACAGGCTCCGGACGCGCAGGCTCAGCGGCCATGGCTCACGGACCCAGCCGCTCCGCGGCATGTGGGATCTTCCCGGACCGGGGCACGAACCCGTGTCCCCTGCATCGGCAGGTGGACTCTCAACCACTGCGCCACCAGGGAAGCCCCATTTTAATACTTTCAAAGTTAATATTTAAAGGTTAATACTTTAAAAGTTAATATTATGCTTGTGAGTAGATACTGAGCAGAAAGAACTAAAAATAATGGTTTATGTTAAGGTTACCAGATGCCCAATATTATTAAATAACTCAGTCTTGATCCCATAAAACTTCTCTAATTCACTGGTATTGTTGATATTTTGCAAAGGTTATGTTTTCCAGCATAATTTTGGTTAAATCAGCAAAGCTACTATGTTGTAAGTTATAGATGTGGAAACACCTTAGAACATAATTCTAAAAAAAAAAGAAAAAAGAGAGAGAGAAAGATTATTAAGAGTCCAAGAGTCCATTTACAGGTGAAATAGGTGGATTGGTAAAGAGGTAAAGAAGAAAGAAGAAAAGACAAGACTTAGAAATAAAACAGATGGAGAGATGAAATTTGTAGGAATGTGTTGGGAGATAGCTGCTGGTAATTTGACAAATATTAACAGACAGTCACCATGAAAAAAAAAGAAACTGCCCAAAGTAGATAAATTGCAAAACATTAGACCATTAAAACAGCTCAAGCATTTCCAGGAAAGAGCTGGAAAGGCAAGTCTAAAAACTTCTGGAATGCCAGGAATTAAAAAGAGCAGAGAGTAAAAGGACAAAATTTATTATCAGTTTTCTGAGAAGAGTGAAGACAGGGTTAATACAGACTTTTTTTTCCCAGGTAAGGGGCACCAGGCTAGTAACCCTGATTTTACTACCAAATAGATCTAGCATAGGAGTGATAGAACAGGCTTCAACCCTAGAGACCTACTCTAGGAGTGGCATGATAGCTCTTTAGAGTTAAGGGAATAGTTGATGGGATGCAAATTATGATGGCTTTTTTTGCATGATATTAAAAACTATACAGGGACCACCAAATGGGATTTAAATTGAGCTAATGCTGTTTAGAGTTGTTATTTTAATTTTTTAATAAAAAGATGTGAGGTATAAATTAGAAATGTTCCCTTTGACATAAGAGGAAAAATATATAAAAACATGTAACATAGTGAAAATGTTAAGCAATACATTAAAAATATAGAATTTTCTAGCCTATGTGTCATATTTACAAAATTGCTCTTAGTCATTAAAGAGCTGTGGCAACTCATCTAATATAAGCCTTCCCCCCCACCCCCCATTTAGGAATTTTGTTACTAATCAGGCATATTCAGGTAGTCTGAATTTGGCTCTTGCAACTTTTTCTCATCTTAACAAATGCATTTCTTTTTGGCCGCTTTTATTCCTTTCTAAATAAAATGCTTGTTTACATTAATACTGACTAAATTACAGCTTGCTTTCTTTTGCTCAAGTCTGTCACCATACAATGATAAGAGGCTTGCCAATTCCAATAATGTGTAAAGCACTTTTATTATTTTTTATCTGTAAAGAATTCTAGGATTTGAGTGGAAGCAATAGTAACGAAAAAAAATGACAGAACTGAGAAAGATGCTCTTACATAATATAATAGCCTTTTAAAAAGTCATGATGTGAAATTCAAGTTGATAATATTTGGCAAAAAAGAACACAAAAACAATGATAATCATTTTCACTTGTAGTTTTGAGAAAACATGAAACCATTTCATATCTTATATCTGTAGAAAGCTCATTTAAGAAGATAAGTCTGAATTAGAACCAAGCTCTAATTTTGTTTCTATCATACCCAAAAGAGCTCCTTTCTATAGTCAAAAACTATTTGTATAAGATTAGTGTACTAGTGGTTGTAGAGAAAAATGAGTATTTGGCTAATAGCTAATAAATTCCTTAAATTTGTAACTGCAACTGTAAAGTCATTTTGACACTGGTCAATGACAAGCATAGGCACAATGAAATAGTTACTATAACATTATTAATGGCCTGCTATATCACTTTATATTTATGCTCTACAAGCCTTCCATAGCACCACGAACACATAGTCACTGAGTAAACAATTTTTTGATGATGAAAATTATCATGTGCCAGTTTGGCTTTTTGCATATTTCTTTTATGACAAAATGGGTCTTAGCATTAGATGTTTCTTCTTCTAGGAACATACATCCTCAGATATTTATATGGTTGATTCCTTTGCATCATTTCGGTCTCAGTTTAAAAGCTTATTTAAAAAATAAACAAATGGGACCTAATCAAACTTATAAGCTTTTGCACAGCAAAGGAAATTATAAAAAATGAAAAAAACGAAAAGAAAACCTATGGAATGAGAGAAAATATTTGCAAATGATGCAACCAGCAAGGGCTTAATTTCCAAAATATACAAACAGCTCATACAACTCAAAATCAAAAAAATATACAACCCAATCAAAAAATGCACAGAAGACCTAAATAGACATTTCTCCAAAGAAGACATACAAATGGCCAACAGACACACGAAAAGCTGCGCAACATCACTAATTATCAGAGACATGCAAATCAAAACTACAATGAGGTATCACCTCACACCCGTCAGAATGGCCATCATCAAAAAGTCTACAAATAATAAATGCAGGAGAGGGTGTGGCGTAAAAGGAACCCTCTTACACTGTTGATGGGAATGTAAACTGGTGCAGCCACTAGTATGGAGGTTCCTTAAAAAACTAAAAATAGAGTTACCATATGATCCAGCAATCCCACTCCTGGGCATATATCCAGAAAAGATGAAAACTGTACTTTGAAAAGATACATGTACCCCAATGTCCATAGCAGCACTATTCACAATAGCCAAGACACGGAAGCAACCTAAGTGTCTGTCAACAGATGAATAGATAAAGAAGGTACACGGGCTTCCCTGGTGGTGCAGTGGTTAAGAATCCGCCTGCCAATGCAGGGGACATGGGTTTGAGCCCTGGTGTGGGAAGATCCCACATGCGGCGGAGCATCTAAGCCCGTGAGCCACAACTACTTAAGCCCGCACACCTAGAGCCCATGCTCCACAACAAGAGAAGCCACCACAACGAGAAGCCGGCGCACTGCAATGAAGAGTAGGCCCCACTCGCTGCAACTAGAGAAAGCCTGTGCACAGCAATGAAGACCCAATGCAGTTATAAATAAATAAATAAACAAATAAAAGTACACATACACACACACACACATATACACACACAGGAATATTACTCAGCCATGAAAAAGAATGAAATAATGACATTTGTAGCAACATGGATGGACCTAGAGATTATTATACTAAGTAAGTCAGAAAAAGACAAATATTATATGATATCACTAATATGAAATCTATAAAATAATACATATGAACTTATTTACAAAACAGAACCAGATTCACAGACATAGAAAACAAACTTATGGTTACCAAAGGGGAAAGGTGGAGGGAGGGATAAATTAGGAATATGGGATTAATGGATACACACTACTACCTATAAAATAGATAAACAAGGATTTACTGTGTAGCACAGGGAACTATATTCAATATCTTGTAATAACATAATGGAAAAGAATCTGGAAAAGAATCTATAAATATCTATATATATCTGAATCACTTTATTGTACACCTGAAATTGACACAATATTGTAAATCAACTATAGCTCAATAAAAAAAAAAAGTTTCTTTCTTTGACCACCGATCTAAATAATCTCCCAGTTATTATTTTATTTTCATTTTAGCATCTGTATTAGGTTGCTGGGGCTGCCATAATAAACTACAACAGATTGAGTGGCTTAAGCAATAAAAATTTATTTTCTCACAGTTTTTGAGGCTAGAAGTCCAAGCATAGTTGGTTTCCTCTAAGGCCTCTCTCTTTGGCTTGGAGATGGTTACCCTCTTGCTGCCTCTTCACATAGTCATCTCCTTGTACATACGCATCCTGTTGCTCTATGTGTCCTAATCTCCTCTTATAAGAACACCAGTCCGATTGGAGTAGGGTCCACTCTGAGGGCCTCATTTTAACTTAATTACCTTTTTAAAGGCCCTATCTCCAAAGACAATCACATTCTGAGGTACTGAGGTTAGTGCTTCAACATGTGAATTTTGGGGGGACACAATTCAGCCCATAACATCACTTAAAATACATGAAACTATAACATTTATATTTACTTGTTTATTATCTTTCTTCTCTCATTAGAATGTAAGCATCATCATATACCTCAACTGTATTACTAATTTCTGTATTCTCAGCCATTAGATCACAGCCTGGTACCTTCAGTATGTATGTGTAGAATGAACAGATAAATGAATGATAAAATGATTTAATTATCAAACCTTTCATTTTATACTACCATTAAATTTTAATAATTTGACATTCAAGAGTCATGAAAAGGAAGCATTTAGTTTTTTTAATCTTAAGAAGGCTAAGTAAATATTATTTTCCACACATATTCAAGACTTAATTTATAATTAAAAGATATCTTATGTTTACTGATTATATCTCAGAATCAGAAAGTAGTGAGAATCTACGCCCTATCTTCAAAACAGATAATGTTGCAAAGATTTCAACCCGTTCAAAAGGAATGAGTGTCTTTGGGAAGGTTAAGGCAGAAAAAATCAAATATTTTTCTCTACTAATAGTGATTGCCACCTCTGTGAGCTAAGAAAACTAAATCATGACTGTGACAGACACTACTAGTTGCTTTCTTTATTAACAGAATCCATGCTTTAGGTGAGTACATTGGTCACTTATATAAGTGACTGCATTTCTTAGCGTCATTTGCTGCTGAGTTTATGGCCATCTGATTTAGTTCTGGCCAGTGAGGTATTGGGTTGACCAAAAAGTTCCTTTAGTTTTTAAGTAAAAATAAGACACATTTTTCATTTTCACCAAGAACTTTACTGAATAACATATTCACCATTTTGTTCCACCACCTTCTGCCATTTTTCAGGCAACTTCATAATTCCATCTTCCCAAAACTTTTTATCTTTTTGAGCAAAGAACTGTTCCAGGTGTCATTTACAGTCTTCCAGGGAATTGAAATTTTTTTCCATTAAGAGAATTTTGTAAAGACCGTACTAAGTGGAAACACAAAGGTGCAATGCCTGGTGAATACAGCAAATGAATCAGAACTTCCCAACAAAGCTGTAACAGCTTTTCCCTGGTCATCAAAGAAACATGCAGTCTTGCGTTATCCTGATGAATATTATGCATTTTCTGTTGACTAATTCTGCATGCTTTTCATAGAATGCTGCTTTCATTTGGTCTAACTGGCAGCAGTACTTGCTGGAATGATCTGTATGGTTTTCCAGAAGGAGCTCGTAATGGAGGACTCCCTTCCAATCCCACCATATACACAACATCATCTTCTTTGGATGAAGACCAGCCTTTGGTGTAGTTGGTGGTGGTTCACTTCGCTTTCCCCACCATCTCTTCCATTCTACTTTATTGTACAGTATCCACTTCTCATTGCCCGTCACAGTTTGTTTTAAAAACAGAACATTTTTGTTATGTTTCTGTAGAGAGTTGCATGAGGAAATACCTCAAGAAGGTTTTTTCGTTTAACTTATGTGGAACCCAAACATCAAAGCGATTCACATAACCAAGCTGGTGCAAATGATTTTCAATGCTTGATTTAGATATTTTGAGTATGTCGGCTGTCTCCTGCTTAGTATAATGTTCATTGTTCTCCATTAATGTCTCGATTTGATTGCTATCAACTTCAACTGGTCTACCTGACAGTGGAGCATCGTCCAGTGAGAAATATTCAGCACGAAACTTCGCAAACCACTTTTGACACGTTTAATCAGTCGCAGCACCTTCTCCATACACTGCACAAATCTTTTTTGTGTTTCAGTTGTGCTTTTACCTTTCTTGAAATAATAAAGCATTAATATGCCAAAAATGTTGCTTTCTTTCTTCCATCTTCAATATTAAAATGGCCACACAAAAATTCACCAACTTTGATAAGTGTTTTTTTAAATGCACACTGATACGACAGCTATCACAATACAATCTAACAAAATTGTTTCAAATGAACTTAAAGACACTACTAGAACCATCTTACAGAAAAAACTGAACTAACCTTTTGGCCAACCCAGTATATAGGAAAGTGTTCAGTGATACATCAGGAGAGTCTCCTTAAAAACAAAAGAGGGTTGAACCTTTTTTCTTCTTTCATTTTCTTGCCTGGAAGATGGATATGAAAGCTAGATTCCAACAGCCACCTTGGACCATGAGATTGAGGACCAAATCCTAGGAGTGGTGAAGTATTGTGCTGGAAGGAAGGAGCTGGCATCTTTTATGACTTTATGGAGCTGCTACAGCAGCACTGGACTCCTTTAATCTTAATTTAATGAATGTGAGAGAAACAAAATTGTTTAAACTACTTTTATTTAGGGGTTTTCTGTGATTTTAACTAATATAATGATCAGCATCTCTTTCTATAATATTCATTAAAAGCCTGGATAATCTTCAACTGGGTAGTGTCTATGATCTTTGCAATCCTTGCCTTGCCCGAAGGTTTTTTCTTAAAGCCACACCTTTAATGACTTTAACATTGCAGCACTGACTTCCCTAGAAGTCCCACATATACCTCTGCTGTACAAAACAGCTTAAGTTTACAGAGTTTAATTTTCTTTTTTCTCTATCTTTGAGGGCAGTCTTATGCACTCCCACAGCACCATGAATTAACTCTTAACTTACCACAATGTATTATAATTGGCAGTTTACTTTTCTGCCTTTCTCACTATACTGTATACTCCTGGGAATAGGAGCCTTGTTTACTGTTGTATCCCTAGCAGTTTGTGCAGATCCTGGCTAAGTATTAAATGCTCACTTAATGACTAAATAGGCTTGCTAATATTTTATCTATCTATTCATCTATTTTTCTCATATTCCAGGAGAGGTGTATTAAAGGCAGGTTTTATTACAATTCCAATGGACTGAGTTAAACGTTATTCATGATACTGTAGTGCTATTTAAACCTTTCACAGAATTTGTAGTGCCTTAGAAGTGATTCTCAAAGTGTGGTCCTGTACCAACATCAGCAGCATTATAGCTCTGATGAGACTGTTTAAGAGGCTAGATATAGTGATAAGGATAAACAATGCTACATAGTCATAGGGAGACAGTATGGCATAGTATTTAAAGAACACAAACTTTGAAATGAGGACTAGGATCAAAATTCCAGTTTTACTACTACTTCAGTGAAGTAATAATTCTATTTTATAGAAGTGTTATCAGGATTAAATGATTTAATAATCAAATCACAAATGCATATTTTTAAAGTGCCAACTTCTTAATATGGCATATGGCACATAGAAAATGTTCAATAATTATTAGCCGTATTGAGCATAGTTTGCTACTAGGAGTTTAACAAAGAACTCACTGTCACATTTTTTTCATCTTTCTGCCTAGTACAGGCTGCTCTCTTTCTTTGTTATTTTATCAATAGTGCATTCTATGATGTACTGGTTTAAGTGGTAAAATTTGGCAACAGCTTAGATTCCCAATTTACTGATAAAAATTAATGACCAATTGTAGGGTTTCCCTTGTAAAATAGATCTATATCGACTTTGCAAAGCAGTATGTTTGTTTTTATGCCTAACTTCTGTTGGCAAAAAAATAATTATAGAGGAACTTTATATTTCAGACCTTAAATTTTGAACATATATTTATGCATTAACTGTAAATTTTATATATTTTAAAAAGATTTCTTTTCTAGAAATTAGGCATTCATTTTCACTATGAAAATAAAAACTATTTTCAATAAATTCAAGTCTACAAGAGTTTTCACTTTTTATCCCTCAAAGACCAAGAAAAACAGCTCTTAGTAAAATCTCATCTCACTGTACCAAGTGAGAATATCAGTCATTTAGTAATTGGTTTAATATAACTCTCTCAGTGAGAGCAAAAATAGGGAATTATTAGAAGAAAACTTATAAACTTAGCATGACATGGGAATAAATAACTTGCATCCAATTTATCTTTGTTTTTGTGCATTCACTGTACTGTAATCCTATATTTTGGGAATCCATTCACCATGATGAAACACCCAAAATTCATTTGCACAACTTTTCACTAAAATTAGTAAATAAAGTGGAACAACATATTTTTTCAAATTGTCATCATAATTACAAGGGAATTAAATCTGTTAAAAAATGTAGATTGAACTTTGTCCTAATTGGTTTACATTTAAAGATTCTTTGATCTGTGATAACAGTAATATATATTAACATGTTGCATTTTAAAGTGACACTGCCTTTCATTAATCAAGTGTCTGTATGGTTGATTAATTTGTACAAGATTTAAATTGCTATGAAAATTTATCATTCATAGCCATGATCTCCATTTACATATATGTTAATTATGGTAAATGTAATCTTTTTCTGAATCCTCTGGGCTGCATACTAAAAAGACAAAGTGATCAGAGTGACTACTTTTCCTGTTACAAAGTGAACTCTTACTGTTACTCAGTACAGTCTGTTGTAGTTGTCAAAGCTAGGCTAAAAACATTATAATATTTTCTGCTGAAGGCAAGTTCAAATTCTAAAGATGGTATTTCCTTTTCAAGTGATTTCTTTATTAGGCAGTCACAGCATTTATGCAAACAGAATTACTATGTTTATTTACTACAGTATTTAGTATTATTTCTGCATGCTGCCAGATATTTCTTTTGCTTTGAAGCATTTTCCTGTATTAATTCTATTATTAATAAGCACAAGATAAGTTTTTAATATATCTGTAAAGCAGAATGACTTGAAGTTAGTTGGAAAAGTCTTTGTAATAGAGTTAACATTAATTGTTAGAAATAGAAACATTTGAGGTTACAAAATAAGACTTGGAAAGATTCTGTTAAAAAAAGGTAATATATGAAAGTACTGAAGGCTAAGAGATTAGATTGATCTTTTTTGCCTTTGCAGAAAAATACTTAGTGCTTGAGAAAAATGAGTTGTTGATAGTTTTTATCATTTTCTAGCCAAGCGTCTAAATAGTCAAGATAAATGTAAATGTTACCATCTATGACACTAAATTCCTAATGTACGTTTTTTCCTATGGGGCTGATCCCAGAGTATTGTGTGAAGCTGGAAACACAGGAAGTGTGGGTCTGGCCTTACACAGTGCCACTATTGGTCTTTTCCTTAGGAATGTTTTCTACAGGTTTTCCCAAAATCCAGGGCATGCTAACCAACAATTATTTTATTATTTTTATTTTTTAAGAAATACTTTCCATTTGTTCTCCAACAGTGACCTTCTCTCTTAGCAACTACTGATTTGGACAAAATTCTAATACATTATAAGTGAAAAATGATATGGTAACTAATGTTTTAGGTGACTATATGATAGGCCTTGCTAGGCAAATGTTGGAAAATTTAATTATTCCTATTAAATGTCTATAATTTTATGCTTAAATTGTTACTATTTACATAATATATTCACTTCAAGAGAAGCCTCATTTCTTAGTCACAACTTAATAGAATTAAAATACCCATCTTGGAAACCTTTGCAAGCATAGCACCTCTGACTACCTGACGAGGCTATATTTAAAGACACTTATTTGACAATTTTCTTACAGTCAGCCTAATCACAAGAGAAACAAACTAATATGGCACCTGTTCTGATAGATGTATGTTGTACCTTTCATCCCCTGATCTCAGACCTTGCAAAGAAGCAACACTTCCCTCACCACAGAAATGCATCCACCTCTAAACTGGAAATAGCAAAAGCATAGGACAGAAGATGAGGAATATATTATCCAACTAAAATTACAGAGAAATTTTAAGTAGGCAGAATATAATTGCCCAATTTGGAAATTAGCCAGGACACAGGGTTTAACATCATCTTTACTCTTTTGAAAAGTGCCATGGGATTTTTAATAACTGCTGGTGGTCAAGACCTTGGTTTTACCCTCATCCATTAGACGACACCTCCAGCAGTGCAGTGCCCCCTCATACCATGCTGGGGCATCAGTTCAGTACTGACTCAGTGAAAATTGTGCCACCTACTGAATCATCCACAGCTCATCTTAGAGTGCCCTGGCTTTTAGGATTTTCTCTGGAGAGCTGTTATGAAAGATGGGACCAGGCTCAACGATGCTTTATTTATGAGATTTCAAGGTTTTAAATGGTTAAGATCTCAGACCTGAGTTTTACTTTCAATTTAAGCCAACAGATTTTTCATGATTTTTCCATACTCATGGGCTATAATTATGGTCTGAATGATTAAACTATACATTATATACATCTCTCCTTGGAAATAAGGGAATAAAGACAATAACACACATACCTATATAAATATGTTTATATATACTGACACATTCAATAAAAAGCAGATTCCCTCATTTGTAATATATTTGATTCTTTTAAAATGGAGTAAGTACCACCCTTTCACTGAAAAAAAAAATCCATGTAAACTATATTCCACAAGGAGTTTATTTTACTTTCTAGATTTTTAAGAACCTAGGAACAAATATTTTAAAAAGTAAAAGCAAATCTTGGAGGGAGTGGATTTCACTGGCCAAGTAAATAAATTTTTGTAAAAGAAAACCTTTATTCTAGCTTTCCAAATAAAACCTTGTCATCTACAAAAGAATCTCAATACAGCTTAATTGTTCCAAAAATAACTGAAAGAAAAATCAAGATTTTTAGACAAAAGTCAGATACATCCAAACATAAATGGTGAAACACTGATGCTTTCTAGTCTCTAGGCTTCATTTTACCAATTTTCTTTAATGTGTGTACACTGTATACAATTTGTTTGGGGGAAAAAAAGGGCTCATGGTATTTTCAGAAACCTTGGTCTTTGAAATAATTTTCAGAAATTCTTCTCTGGCTGCTAAAAGTATCAGTATCCTGGAATTGACAAACTGTTTCTGAAAATGTTTCTTGAGGTGTTACTTCTGGAAATGACATTGAGTAAATCCTGTTGGTGTGTGAGAAAAACAGAGTTGGAAATGATTATAAAGAATAGATTGAGATAATATAGCTGAGGGTGCAAAATAGATTCCAACATATCCCTGTGTTTTTGCTCCTGTGTCAAGGATTCTCAACACCCCCCCCCACACACACACACCATATACATAATCTTCTATTTTCCTTTTCTGATCTCATCAGTTTCTAACTCTATCATCTGTTTTTCCTTTGAAGAATAATCTATAATGAGCAATCCTTGTTAAACAGAAAATCTTTCTCAACTCAATCCATTTCCCAGAATTCCCTTACATTGTTCGGCTATGACTTGATTATTCCTTGCCAGTAAATTAATAACTCAAATATTCGAGGGTTGGAGGTCAGGGAAAGAAAAACTATTCCAGGCAACTTAAGTCTGATTTGGTGAATTGCTACTGCTGTGATATAGTTAATATGCCTCCCTAAGTGCCTGGTTTGCTACCAGATGGAAATATCAATCACTTATTTTCATTATCAACACAAAAATCACCATGATAGATAGTCTTCCATTGTAAAAATGAAAATCTGAGACACAAAAACTCTCTGGCTAGGTCAAATAGCTCCTAGCTAATCCACGAAAAGGTCTGTGTAAACTGTAGACTGTCATGGCTTTGATACTATGTTTCATGTTGAGATGACCATAACCTTCTACAGAGTTCAGTTAAAAATACAAATTGTCTTTTATTTTCCAATCAAACAAAACAGTGCATTTGATTGTGAATTTTTTCCATTTAAGTACTGTTTTTCTAGTATTTTATACATTTTTTCATATATAATATAGCTGTTTTGAATTCCATTATATTTTTGTTTCTAATGTTATTTTCCTTTTCTCAAAGTATCATTCTCTAAACCATTGTTTCCTTCCCTAATGTTCTTTCTTCAGGCTAATTCCTAACTTCTAAGTACGTTTCCAAAAGAAGATAATCTTGGCTAAATATAATTTAAAAAAAGAGAGAAAATGTAATCCTTGGAAACAATCAGCTCAGCTGTAATCTGTCAGTATTTCAGCTAACAAACACTAGGGTCTATTTCTATCAATGATTATCATAATTTTTTTTTTTTTTGCCACGTTGGGTCTTTGTTGCTGCGCGTCGACTTTCTCTAGTTGCAGTGAGTGGGTGTTGCTCTTTGTTGCGGTGCGCGGGCTTCTCATTGTGGTGGCTCCTCTTGTTGTGGAACATGGGCTCTAGGCATGTGGGCTTCAGTAGTTGTGGCGTGCGGGCTCAGCAGTTGTGGCACACAGGCTCTAGAGCACAGGCTCAGCAGTTGTGGCGCACGGGCTTAGTGGCTGCAGCATGTGGGATCTTCCCGGACGAGGGATTAAACCACATAATGTCCCCTGCATTGGCAGGTGGATTCTTAATCACTGTGCCACCAGGGAAGTCCTCTATCAATGATTTTTATATATGTGTACAATAAAAAACACATTTGTCCTTCTAATCTTTTATAAGTAAGGCTACCTCGTAAGTATAAGAAATTAAAAAATATACACATAAACAACCATAATGGACGCTCATCTTGCTAATTTCCCCAATTATTGTTAACTGAAATTTATATGTTTCTCTAATGTATTTTTCTCCTATTAAACCATTAATTCTTTGTCAATGCGCTTCAAACAAATGATTGTACCATATGGTTGATTCTGATAGTCATTACCTTGGCCTCTTCCTCTTAGATTATGAAAATGAGCCGACAAAGGACATATGATTTCCTATACCCAATATGAACCAAATATTTTCCTCAGTGAAATTCTTATAGTCCTAGAACCAGGTCATCAAAATTTTATAGAAATTCCTAATCATAAAATCTGACAGATTAAATATATATATATATATATTTTTGCGGTACGCGGGCCTCTCACTGCTGTGGCCTCTCCCGTTGCAGAGCACAGGCTCTGGACGTGCAGGCTCGGCGGCCATGGCTCACGGGCCCAGCCGCTCCACGGCATGTGGGATCTTCCCGGACCGGGGCACGAACCTGTGTCCCCTGCATCGGCAGGCGGACTCTCAACCACTGTGCCACCAGGGAAGCCCTAAATACAGTTTTTAAGCTAAGTGTTGAATATATATATTAGTCATTCAAACTGTATTAAGGCATCATGAATAATTTGTTTTCAAAATGAAAACATAAGAAAAATAAGAAATATCAAATGAATAAATTCCCATACATATTGGGTTAAATATATGTTTATGATATGTCCACATCAAATTCCTAGAAACTCTAGGGTATGTCCCAAAGATATGTCCACATCAAATTCCTAGAAACTCTAAATGTTACTATATTTGGAAAAAGATATCTACAAATGTAATTAAGATAAGGTTCTTGAGAAGACCATCTGGATTACCTAGGTGGGTCCTAAATCCATAATGTGTCCTTAAAAGAAACACACAGAGGAGAGACACATGACAAAAGAGGAGAAGGCAACAGGACAGAAGCAAAGATTAGAGTGATAAGGCTACAAATCAAGGAATGTCAAGGATTAAAGGCAACCACAAAAAGTTAGGTGGAAGGCATGGAACGGATTTTCCCCCAGAGCCTATAGAGGGGCATGGCTGACCTTGATTTCAGGCTTCTAGCCTCCAGAACTGTGAGAGGATAAATTTCTGTTGTTTTAAGCTACCTGATTTGTGGTAATTTGTCAGAACAGCCTCAGGAAATGAACACTATACAATCTAGAGATTACATAGAGATGATCAGAATTTCTAGAGCATGACAATTCTCTTTTTCTTGGTGAAAAGAAATCACTTCCTTCTAATTACAAAGTTACAGCACTCACAGAAAGAACTGTTATATTTGAATTTCAATAATATTTAGACAACAAAGTAATGTTTCACAATTGTATAATCTGTACTGAGGTACACAATTGTGGTAATGATACTGGCACAGGAAAAAGTCAACTAGTAAAACCTATCAAACAGATGAGTGACAGTATGAAGAGTTTATTTCACGCATTTAATATACAATGTTATCAGAATCCAGTGGATTAAGAGATCAAAATTTCCCACTAGAGGTAACATCCACCCATAAAAGCTAATACCTCTACTTTCCTCATAGTAAGTACAGAGGTGAACTATATAATAAAATTTTATAAACTTGAACCGCAATCATCCCAAAGGCCCTGAAGAGAAAAAGAGATGACACGTTTCAACAGCAGAGAGCAAATAACAAAACCCCCAAAACTCATGTGTTTAGAATGTGATGTGAGGGAAATGGAGCACCTAAAAAGAGGTCTAAGAGATCAGCAAGATCCAAACCATGCAGGCCTGGGTTCCTGAAGAGATAACAGTCGCCTATACTAAGTCAGTGAAGTAGGACCCTATCTTTGGATACAGTCCCTATTTTATTGATTTTTATGTCCTTAAATTCTAACAATGTTCCTAGGACACAGTGAACATTGTTATATAGTCTGAATGGGCAGATTAATTTTACAAGTAAGACTTCAATGTTCACTTGACAACAGTTTATTTTTGATCATCCTCAAAAACCCACTTAGTTCTGGTTCCTTCCACTACATGGTAAGTTACTTAAGATCCTTTCACTATTATATCTTGGCAAGTAGTAGTAAATGCTCAAGAAATATGTTGAATGAATAAATGAAACACCCAATTATTTTTCAGTGGAATATTTGGTACCCTTTTGGTAGTAACTAGGAGATCAAGGCTGAACTAGCTTGGGCTATATCATATGCAACTGGAATAGTAGTTAGTACTGGCCTTAGTGACATAGCTTGCCACTGCATGTGAACTATCTTGTTCTTTTTTTTTCTTTTTTTTTTTTTGCGGAACGCGGGCCTCTCACTGTTGTGGCTTCTCCTTTTGTGGAGCACAGGCTCTGGACGCGCAGGCTCAGCGGCCATGGCTCACGGGCCCACCTGCTCCGCGGCATGTGGGATCTTCCCGGATCGGGGCACACACAAACCCGCGTCCCCTGAATCGGCAGGCGAACTCTCAACCACTGCGCCACCAGGGAAGTCCTATCTTGTTCTTTATAAAGTGTCTTTTGGCTCTAAGTATGGATTTTCCTTGGCCTGATCTTCTTACCAGGCCTCATATCTCTACCAAGCCTAGGCTATTTGCTATGTGGCTTCTATCCACAGTCGTGACACTAAAATTTCTTATAACTGACAAACTAATTACGATTACAAATGCTCCCTTAAGGCATTATACTAGGCAATAGTTTGTTAGTCTAATTCTAGCAATCATACATCAACAAAATAAACTTACATTTTAATGTAGTATTTTATTTATACTTTTCACTAATTAAGACTCTTTCAATTTGTTAAATTAAATGTTCATAATAATACCATTACACAGAGAAAATCAGAATTTCTAGAGCATGACCAGAATGTCTCCTTTTCTTAGTGAAAGGAAATCAGTTCCTTATAATTACAAAGTTATAGAATTCACAGAAAGAACTGTTATAATTGAAATTCAGTTATATTTACACAATGAAATAATTTTTCATATTTGTATAGGTTGTTGAGGATCATTTCAGTTGCAAACTGATTCAAGCTTTTATATTATAGTCTCTTTAGTGTAAAAATTACAAAAATAAAAAGGTATGTATACAATAGGAAGGGATGTACAAATGTACATGCATAGCCAAACATATGCTGAAATACTTAAAATACTCACAGATCTTTTCTCAACATTATAACATTAAACAATCCTTTCTCACCCCCAGAAAATCCTATCCTTTTGAGACAAAAATACTTATCAGAATTTAAAATTTTCATACAAGAGTATGGTTATTTATTTCTGTATGTCTTGAGAGTTATATTCAAGCTTAAGCTGAAGCTTTAAGATAACAATAGTGTAAGATCTAGGGTGAAACAAAAGAAGGGGGAAAATCCCAGAAGTTCCCAGAGGTACTTGGGGAAAAAAAGGAAAGATAGGGGAAATGAGGGAATCAAAGAAAAAAGAATGAAGATTCAAGGATGGGTAAATCTCCTCTTTACTTAGCTTTTCAAAAGGTTTGTGATAACCAGCTTTTGTGTAAATGGATTTGATGGCTCTGGGCTGAAGGTGACTGACAGCTGAATCTAGGCCCCCTCGAGAAGTGTCACCCTGGGGATTGCCATTGTTGCAGACTGTTTCTTCTGACTGACCCAGAAGAATCATTATCTCAAGGGGACTCTAACATCAGCCCGCCCTGCTCCCCAAGCAGCCTAAGAGCTAGAAGCAACTTAGTTTCTCTCTTGGCAGTAATTACAAAGGCGAACAAGGGGTGTAACTGAGTTGAGCTTAAGTCTTTCTTCAATCCCCAATTAAAAAAAAAAAAATTAAAGTAGTCAAATATCCAAAGATTTTTCCCAAGCAAAGATGTCTGATGCTTTGTTGTTGGAAAAATAAACAGACCTCTGTGTCCTCCTCAGGAAGCGCTTAACTGAAGAGGGTATTTGTAGGTAAATGTTCCAGTCTTTTTTAGTAAAGCTAATGTGTTTACTTTGGGGCTACTCCAGCTACTTTGTTACTAGTCAGCTAAAGTCTGGCCATACTGCTTTAATATCATATAAAACAAACTCCTTCCAAACAGTGTTGTCACAACAGCAAGTTAATAGGGGTATTTCACCCATCTAGTTACAAGAGTTCTGCCCCCAAACCCTGTCCTCCCCGTGCCACCAGCCAGCTCCACGGGGCTGACCCACGCACTAAGGTGGCTGCCTGGAAGGAGGCAGTCTTTTTCTTCTTCCTTTAAACCTCTAAAAAGGCTCCACAGGTACCATCAGGGTAGTAAAGTTGTTACCATAACCAGACTAGTTATTTGAAAAATTAAAAAGCTCATAAACTTAGCAGGAGGCTATAACCACAATTAGGCCACTCTTAACTGCTGTACCTCACAAGCTCCAGTCTCCGGCAGAGTTCCGTCTCCACCTGAATTCGGTCTCCAGCCTTTCCGTCGGGGAGGGGGGGCGGGACTTCCTGTCCGGGGAGGAACCAATCAGAGAAAGGAATGGGAACTACCAGAGGGTTTCTGAAGCCGTGCGCCCCGTTCGCGATGTTTCTGTTTGGCTGAAGGCTTCCCTCAGGTAAAGAAACACATGAAACAATCATTTTTGAAACTAAATCTTATTCTTCCTTAATGAAAATCAGCAGGTGTTCAACTGTCTGTGACTTAAAGTAATTTGGAAAATTTTCGTGAAACAGCGTGACGGGGTTTTTCATGCCGGACTCATTTGGTTCTTGGTTCCCACTCTGACCGCAGGTGTTTGTATTTAATTTTTCCTTACTCTTCCTTCTCTTGTTTATATCTCCTTATTTCTATATCAAAATACTCTAGAAAGTAAGCACCGTGAGGCTAGGACTTAGCATAATGCCTGACATACTAAGACATCTATATATATTTGCTAAATTTTGATCCCTGCTTTAAAATGAATTGTTCTTAATCACTTCTCGTTTTTTCTAGTAACTTATTTTTACTTTAAAAAAATGTCATTTTATTGTTTTCCCTTAAGAAGAGATTATTGTTAAGTCGTCTTGGGATGTATTAGCCTTTGTGGGTTATTCATGCGTGATTGTTTGCAGAAATGTTTTTCTTTCAGATTTGTAGTGGAGGCAAGTGGAGCAAGGTAGTGAAAGGTAGATTCTTGAACTTGGAACTAGAATCTTGATTCAGTCGCCTGCAAATTACTTAACATCTCTGAACTTCAGTGGACTCGCCAGTAAACATTTTATAGCAGGGTGGTGTATGAGGATTTAATGAGATAACATGTAAAATTCCCTGGCTTATCGTAGATATTCAGTAAACAATGCTTTGGATAGAAAACATTTGCGATAGTAAGACAATTTCAAAGTAACATAGAAGCTTAAGAACCTAACTGGAAAGCAAGAATTCTCTCCTTCAGTTTCAGTAGCACCACTGGTTGGGATATGACTCCAGGAACATTACTTAACTTCTGTGTCTATTATTAGCATTTGTAAAATGGGGTAATAAATTTTAGCCACTTGGCAAAGTCCCTGCGTACTGTTACAAACAAGACAAGCTCAGAATGGAATCATTTACGCCAAGCCTTACCTCACCAAGCTGAGACTTAATTACAGTTTTGGTTCTCCCAGAAAGGGGATCCTAAATCAGTCAATCAGGAATCACATGCGAGCACTAGCTAGGCAATCTGCCTGATAGACCCTTACCATCCCTAAAGGAAAGTAATCCTGCAATAACCAACTGGCTTTTTGGCCTAGTATAACTTCCTTGTTCCTGCTCCCATCTGCCTATAAAAGTGTTTCATTTTGTACAGCTCCTTGGAGTTCCTTTCTATGTGCTAGACTGGATGCTGCCTGATTCGAATCCATTTTTGCTTAAAACAGCTCAAAGTTTTTAATATGCCTCAGTTTATTTTTTAACAGTACATTAGATACATAGTGTAAAACACCGTGGTGATAAAGAATATTGTATAAGTCAACTGTTATTCTGTTTTGTGTGATAAAATGCTGTTTTAGACAGTAGAATGAGTTGGTATGCAAAACATTATTGTGTTAATTAAACATATGATTGTGTTAAATCATTAGATTAATTTTCCGTGAATATTCTGTAATCTTTATATTAGTTACTATTAACTAACACAGCTTGACAAATGCTTCTATTACTTGATTTGTGTGTGGTGCTATTTTCGTTGAAAAATTATTCAAAATACACTGGCTAATCGGAATGGTATTCGGGAGCTTTTAATGTAGCTTTAGACAGATCAGACCAGCTTGTGAATGTTTTTCTGAAGTCTGAAATAATGACCATGTTCAGTTCTTGGTCTAGCAAAAAATATCTGGGCCAGGCAACCCCAAGAAGGTTGCAAATTCCAACTCAGTAGGGGACTGACCTATTCCTCAGAAATATACTGCTGTCGAAGTCCTATTCCCCCACCAAACACATAACTGAGCTGCAAATAAAAGTTGGGGTATCATTGTTGGAGATTGAGGAATGAAGAAGAATTTATAGAAAAGGGAAAGGTGGTCTGGTAACAACTGCCTAATGAAGGGAAAAAACCAGTATAGTGATTAAATCAGATGTACTGTAGATTTGCCTTGTTAATTTTTAACTTTGTTTAGCTGTTTCCTTTTCTATTTGACCTTAGAAAGCTGTTCATCCTGTCGTGTTTATTTACTTACCCGAAATAAGGGTGTAAGGTGCATACTTTTCAGTTAAAATACACTATTTTTTAAAACCTCATATGTGTACAATATATGAAGAATTTAAATTCTTGATACCTGTCTCTTTCAACTTGCAGTATGCCCACTGGGTTGGGCAAAAAAAAAAAAAGGAGGAGAATTTAAGCAGAATCACTGTCATCTTGGGACATACCTTTTCCTAAATGATTACCCCCTCCTCGTCTCCCTCTTGTATTTATTTGCTTGTTTGCTCTTTCTATTTGGGGAACAATGTTAACAGAAAGCTCCCTAGTAAATTTTATCTTCACGGAGGTGCTTGTCAAGGTAGGGTTTTGGAAGACAATTCTTGAGAAAAACTCAGAATGAGTAAAGAGGGCTCTTCTCTCCTCTCTCCATTCCTAGGGAAGAACAGAGCTAAATATATAATAGTTATAAAAATTAGGCTTAAGTTTATGAGCAGTTTGAAATGCCAGGTAGAGCTAGAATGGTATAGAGACAAGGCCGTGGACGTGGAATTGGAAGACATTGGTGTCAGGCTTGGCCACACCACTTACTAGTGTGTGCCCTTGGACAGTTTATTTCACATCTCCAAGCCTCTCAATTTCTTTGTATTTATTGTGGGATACTATCTATTTCGTATACCTCATCAGATTGTTATTGAAATCATATAAAATTATATGTGTAGAACAATTCTCTCTCTCTCTCTCTCTATATATATATACACACACACACACACACATACACATATGGAAAATCCAACTTGGTAGTTTTCATAATGTCTCAGTAGAAGTTCAGGAAACTCTGGTGGAGTCTATGGAGCCAGCCCACAGGCAGATCTGTGTTTCTCCCTAGGACAGCAGCTCTACTTTTATATATTTTATAAGCTGATGACAGCTTTCTTTCATTGATTTTTAAAGGACAGAGTTTTAAATGTACATATAACAGATATGTTCACTCTTTAATCATAATAGTATCAACTGCAATGTGTTTAACACTATGTAGAAAGCATTGAAAACATCAAAGATACAGGCAAGGATGTTGTTGTGAGGTGGGCCAGATGACCATATTTTAATACCTTTCAGACTTTTTGGTCTCAAGACTACTTTATACAAAATTACTGATGACCCCAAAGAGTTTACCTAGAAAATCCCCCCAAACAGAAGAATACACATGCATACACATTCCATTAGCCTCCAGAGTGATGATGTCATCATATGGCATGTGGCCTCTGGAAAGTCCACTTGAACTCTCATGAGACAGTGAAAGTGGAAAAAGAAAAAAAAGTCTTAGTATTATTATGAAAATAAGTCTGACCTTGTGAGGCCCCTGAAAGAGTCTTAGGGACGCCCAGGGGACCCGAGACCACACTTTGAGAACCACTGGCGTATTATTTTGAAGGAAACACCAAGGTACTGAATTATACATTAAGTCGGGTGTGTATTTTTTCCATCTCTGCTTCAGGCTTAAACGAAATTGGAATGATGAATGAGATTTACTTAAAGCAGATGTTATAAAATGTTTTCAGTAATATCTTCACTCTTTAAACCTGTGTTTTAAGATCTTTTTAAAAGTTATGTTGGGCTTCTTTCATTGAAGCATAGCAGCCACTTTTCTCTTCCATGAAGCAAAAACTCAACCACCAATTTCAGTTAAAATGGAATTTGGACCTCTCATTTACTCATTGACAAAATGTTTTGATTTGATTACTTATTATTTTAGGTCTGTGTATTCTGAAAAATGAGTCTTCGTCAGTCAATGAAGCAGCATTTCAGAAAGTTAGAGGTACAGGGCCTCATCACACAGATGTACATACTTTCCTTTAATGGAGTGGCTTTTATTTTAGGTCATCCTTGAGAAAAGCATTGTAGTAGTGATTTCTTTAAACAATTCATTATAGTGCTTACTTAATATTTCAATAATACATTTTAATTGGGCACAATTTGCTCCTTTTGTCTAAAATTTTTTAAGTTATCTGCCCATTTATAAGCAAAGACAAAAGCATGTCAGTTCCCAAAAGTACTTTCTCTGCTTCACTTTGAGGACATCTGTAGCCTGAACAGTTTTTAGTCCCTCCCAATAGGTCTCCTCTCAGCTGCTCTGTGTTTTTACATCTCTCAAGAGGGGTTAATTCTTTACAGCTGTATCCTGCCTTCCAAGACTCTAACATGTGCAAATTATTAATCTTTTTCTATTGCTACAGTAAGTCCCCAGGCCATAAACACCCCCTACCTAAAACTGGCCCTTTTCCAAGAAAAACTTTAGTATTCTTTCCCTGCAAAGATAATTTGGTCTCCTTTGGTTTACATTGTTATTTGGAACAATTGGTAAGATAGAAGAATTTACTTCCAAACAGTTATTTAGAAATAGAAATTTAATTTTTAATTTTAAACCTCTATCCACTGTTATATAATTTGAGTCAATTTGACATTCCATTTATTTAAGAAATCAGGCAGCTTTTTTTCAAGAGTATACTTTTCAAGATTTTTTACTAAGTATTATGCTAATTATATCAGGTAGGACTTTTTTTTTTTTTTTTTTTTTTTTTTTTTTTTTTAGCGGTACGCGGGCCTCTCACTGTTGTGGCCTCTCCCGTTGTGGAGCACAGGCTCCGCACGCGCAGGCTCAGCGGCCATGGCTCACGGGCCTAGCTGCTCCGCGGCATGTGGGATCTTCCCGAACCGGGCACGAACCCGTGTCCCCTGAATCGGCCGATGGACTCTCAACCACTGCGCCACCAGGGAAGCCCAGGACATTTTTAATAGAAAGAAATAGTGTGTAGCCTTTCCTTCAGTGTGAGTAAATTACATTTTTTCACATATGACCTTCATGTATTTATACTTGCAGTCTATATCATGTTTTTGTATATAAACATATTAATATTTATTTATAAGGAAGAAAACAAACAGAATATTATGGTAAAACAATTTATATTAATATACAAATATGTTGACCAATCATAGCCAGTTTCTCAATTTTCATATACAATATACTTTATTCTAGATTTTTATATCCTTCAGGATTTACTGTAAGATGGTCACTGCTTGGCCATTTCTCTCTGCCTGTATGATCTACGTTTTCTCCATTCCTTAGCTGCTGGTTGAATACTCTTATGACACCTCCAGCCTTCAAAATAGATCATTTATTTTAAAAGTTAAATATGTCATTATAAAATATTAAGAAATTCTAGGAATTGCATTTCTCAGTGATTACATGCCTCTAGTGGTGTTGCACGTCACCAGGCAGAGGGTCCAGTGATTTTTACCACCTGACAAGTGCAATAATCCCCCAGAACCGCAAGGCCTGAAGCATCTTATTGCTGTTATGAAACAGAATTTATAAATAAAAATAAGGAAAACAGCCAGAGCCATGAAATTCCTGGGCTCCACTGACATTGATATGACAGCCTATCAGAAATTTCCATTTATGCCAAGATTGCCAAACCAATAATTTTAGCAATAAAGCCTACTCCAAGAAGTATTACAATGTTTTGCCTCTAATATGTTTTTAAACACAAAGGAATTTTAAAGGTAGGTTCGTTATAATTCAGACATACAATCATTTTAATATATACAGAAAACCTCCCTGTAGACCAATTAAAAGAGCTTCCAAACAATACAGATTCTTAATTCACATAATATTATAACTCAAGCAAGTTATATTTCAACAGTTTTAGATAAGCTGTATAAGAGTAGGAAAAAAAAGGATTAGGACAATAGTGAGATTTGAATTGCATTTTGTATTATTTCAACTACATTTTAACAGGCTTTATGACTGAAAGAGGGAATAAGAATGCAGAAGGGACAAACTTGCGTAGATTATGTTTTCATTACTTGCATTATTCCAGTTTAAAAATGTCAGTCGCTTGTCATGTTAACTAAGAATGCATTCACTATTGTACATATTTAAAGCTGGAGTTAAACTGAGGATTTTGCAAGGGACAGATACAAAGAAGTGATTTTTCCTTCTCTCTGTATATAAAAATAGAACTTTCAGAAATGTCATGGCTGACACATTTAGCTGCTGGACATTGAAAATCCTCTTTCTGACTCACAACCTGTGACTGGAACTCTGTCAGAGTAATCAAGAGATGTTATAGAGCACAAACAGTAGAAGAGGCTTTGCTATTTGGCCTTGTTTTTAAAGCAAAAGGGATTTAAATTTGGATTATAAATAAACGTTTCTTATACTCATCTTTAAAATACAGAAAAAGAATTCATTGTGTAAGGTATTTGTACAGCTGATTATCTAATTCAACGAGTATTTTAGAAACATGTGGACTACTGAAACAGCATAACATGGTAAGAGAGAAACATGACTGAATAAATATGCTGAATTATTTTTCTGAGATTGCATTGCAATTAGTGATGACCATAAAGGAATACAGTGAACCTTTAAAAAACACAACCATACTTCAAAAATTGAAAGGCAATTCTTGAATAGTATTTGTCTCCTTCTGATCTCATATGTAATTAGAGTCCCTCTTTTTTCAAGAGAGATCAAGGGAATTATGGCACACATTATAATATATATTTTCCCCAGTACTCTATAAAAATTCAGAGAAGCTGGGTATTCAGGTTTTTATTATGTCTATGAACATTTTCACCAGTGCATACTTTAAGAAGGATTTTGTCGTAATTGTCAATTTTGTGAAAACAGAGTATGACTGAATAGGCATTCACATGAATATCCATGAAATGGATGAAATAAGACAAGTTCTTAGTAAGTGTTCACAAAATTGTTCCTGATATTTTAAAATTACCATAAGGTATGTCTTCTTGATTTACCCTTACTTTCAGAAATAGCAACATCTAAACTTTTGAAGGTGAATGAATGACCTTAATATATTTAGGTTCACTGATATAGCTGATTATGTGATACTACGATAATTTAGGGGAAGGTATTCCAAGTTTCAGTTGTTAATTGATTTAGGGTCCAAGTTTTATATATTTATACTTGTTGGAAAAGGGCATCTTTAATGAAACTGCAGAACCTAGTCATATTCTTGCAAATGAAACAAGGTAGTTTCATTCTCCCCCACGCCATATCTCTCAAGTCTGTTGATTATAGGCCAAGCTAGGAAGTAAATGTTTGTCTGGTGTTGTAGTGGAAAGAACTGTGGCTTTAGAGTTAGATTCAAATTTTGCCTCTGACAGTTATTAGTTGTGTGACCTTGGGCAAGTTACTTAATCTTTATGAGCCTAAATTTTCTCATCCTGATAATGGGGAAGATACCTAGCAGCTCATAGACTATGAGGTTTAACAAATCAGGTAGTAACATGGGACTAGTACCGTGTCTGGCCTCAAAAGGGCATTTGTTAAAACAAATTATTCCTTTCTTCCTTAATTCCATTTCAAAATTTATTTTTGCCCTTTTTTGCCCAAATTGTGACATTTCCCCATGTCCACATTTCCCAGGGAGCTCATGTTTTGCCTTGATAGTCCAAGTCTATCCACATGAGCAATACTCCATTCTTCAGTTTTCCTTGAATGTATGTTCACTAGAGCATAACTATTCTCTTACCCATTCTCTCTGGTTTTATCTAAGTAGAAGCTTACTATTCTAGGAAATAACAGGCTAATGTATTTTTATTAACGTGAAGAATCACAGAATCTTAAGAGCCTGAAGGGATCTACTGAATTAGAGATCGCAATATCAAATGCCTACAGGGCTAGGCAGATGCAGTAAATGAGTAAAATGGGCTGGGTGAGTGCAGATGCATGTTCAAGACTAAAGAGTAGAGGCAGGTGGGCGAAATGGTGAAAGGGAACAATTATTATGGTGACAGATGGTAACTAGACTTGGGGTGATCACTTTGTAGTATGTACAAAGATCAAATTATTATGTTGAACACAGGAAACTGATATAATGTTCTATACCAATTTTACCTCAATAATAAAAAAAAAACCTGAAGAGTATAACTGAAACCAACTAAAGGGAGCTTGCATCTGTAGAGGGCAGTCACTACCCAGCTCAAGCTAAGTGTTGCCATATGGTAATTTCAGCACTGCATTGGGACAGATTTTTGAGTTAAAAGAAAAAAGGAAATTTTTATGTGAAAACTTTTAATTAAAAATGTTATTCTTGTTTAAAAACACCAGTCTAAACCAAATATATCTACTGGCCAGATCCACACAACAGGTCGCCATTTTAGAACCTCTGTTAGATCATCTGATACTAGTAACCTCATGTTCAGTTGAAGACACTGAAACCCAGAGAGTCAAGTTACTTTCCCAAGGTTAGTTGTGGCAAAACAAGGAGTATAACTCAGGTCTCTAGACCCATGGTATAAGAATGTCTGCCACATTTGGTCACTTTGCTACTTCATTCCTCTCAGCATACATAATGATGTTTTGGAAGTGTATTATTTTCTTCAGCTTACAGGTGTAATATATAATGGTATTCTTTCTTTATGCTAAAGAATCATCTAGTTCACTCCCAAGTGGTGTATGTATACAGGATTTGATCAAGAAACTGATACCTTAATATTCAAAACCAGTTTGTATAGCTCCTCCAAATATGAGTTTACCTTCCTGCTAACCTTTACTACACTCTAGAGTTATTTACAGTTTGGAATTATTTGCCTTGAGTTTATTGTTATATTATAATGACATTTTAATATTTTAGGGCAATTTAGTATTTCACTGTGCTCAAATACATAATTTAACTCTTTGGGATTAACTCAAAATGTTTCAGATTAGCTTATGTATATGTATAGTTCACTTGGTCAAGTTTAGACTTTCAGAAATCAGAGATTATTAAGTGCGGACATACTACTTTGGGGAACATCAGCAGTCATTTCTGTATTATAAAAATGGAAAAGAAGTCTTTTGTTGATTTGTGCATGGAGGTTTCTATATTCAGGGTATCCCTAACCTCTAAAATCTAAAAGCTGATTAGCAGTTTGTGGGCAAATTTGAGGTAATTTTGGCATTTTTACCTTAGAGTAAATCATAACTCAAGTCTAAAATTCTATTAGGCAAATTTCTTATATTATTATACATAGCTTGGTACCAGTCGTTAAAAAAAATCTAAATTCCCTTGAGGCTTCTCATTTGAATATTTGAATTTTAATGTGGCATGCCTATATTTTCAACACTAAATTTAAACCCACCCTGGCCACATACTAATTGAATAGAACTGTCCATTCTAATTGTGGGTAATGGGGATTAGGATGCTACAAATGCAGTGTGTTGATTAGGTCACATGGTATCATTTCAGAGCTGTGAAAAATTCTTATCTTTGGTTTTGCCCTTCCCTTGAGGTGCCCAGTCTTCTCTGTGACCACAACTTGCTTCAAGATTTTTAAATGTGCTGCTAACTAAGGTGGCTGCATTTTCTGACCTTACTGGTGGGAATAAAACAGAAGTCTCTCAAGTGCTGTAGGAACTAATTAATATGCATATTATTCCAGGAAAGAATAATCTTTGTGGGAGATACACATGAAATAACTTGCTGCCATAAGGCCAAACCCACTGCTAAAACAGAAAGAGATTCTTTATTTAATTATGATATTTTACTTCTATAACTTAAAGCACTTAACATAAATTTGTAAATGTCTATGTGTGCATATATGAAGTTTTTTACCACTCTTAAATTGCCTTTCTCTGATTGATAAGCAGTGTATCAAAAATAGGCTCAGAAATTATAAAACTTCCTTAACATTTGGAGAATTTAAAAATTTACATGGGATTAAGGAGATAATTAAGGGAAACAGTTGTAGTCATTTCACTTAATTTAATGCCACAAGCACTTGTGTGATTGTAAAGAGCAAAACACCACTCTGTAACAGGCATAAGAAATACCATGATAATGGTCTGTCTCTGAAATTTCCTCTCTTTATTGACCTTATTCACCTAGGTTGGAAGCTGAGTTGCTTATGACACAGGCCAAACCATGAACTGATAGGCATAAAAGAGAAAACCCAGTATCAGAAGAGATTATTCATAGCTAGTAGGTGGTTAGCTAGATGAAGCAGCCAGTGTCAGGGTATAGCCAGGAATGAATACAAGGTTAGACTTTCAGTTCAAGAACAGGACTGGGCCTTAGACATTAATATGTGGCAGATTTTTGAGACAGGAAAACTGGAATACAGCAACAGGAAAAAGACTGAGTTACTAGACTGGGGATGTAAAGTGGAAATCTGAGCCAGAGGTAAGTCAAACACCAAGTTCCTTGACTTGAAAACTACCTTGACTTGATCCTTAACCTACACACAATGTAGAAGACATATTGATTTGAGGAGTTTGAACACCTCTGTCTAATTATTGGATGACTACTAAACTATGCAGATACACATGGGGGTGACCCATTGGACACCAGGCTAAAACTTAAAATTAGTATAAAATATACTGAATAGAGACATTGGCAGCCACACACTATGAGGGAAACAGGTTCCATAGATTAATTCCTGACATTCTAAAATAAACAAACACACAAAAATGAAAGAAAATATATTCAGAATGACAGTCCTCAGGAAAAAAAAAATCAAGAGTTGCTATAATATATAATCTAAAATATCTACTTTTTAAAAACATAAATAAAGAACCATGCAGAGAAAAGTATGACCCACAATTAGACAAAACAGCGACAAGTCAATAGACTGTCTCTAACAGGGCCTAGATCTTTAACAAAAATTTCAAAGCAGGTATTTTAAATATTTCAAATAGTTAAAGGAAATCATGTTTAAAGAATTGAAGGAAAATATGATAATAACTCATGACATAGGAAATCTTAATACAGAAATAGAAACATAAAAATAAATGGAAGTTCTAGAGTTGAAAAGTACAGTAATGGAAGGGTAAGATCACTAGGTAAGATCAATAGCAGATACAAGATGGCAGAAGAAAGAATAGGAGAACTTGAAGATAGATCAATAGATGATGGATAGATCAATAGAAATAATCCAATGAAGAAAATATCGAAAATTGATTAAAGAAAATGATTAGCATCTCAGAGACCTGTAGGACAACATCAAATATGCCAACATATGCATAATGAGAGTCCCATGAAGAGAGGAAAAAGAGAAAGATACAGGAAACATATCTGAAGAATAATGGCCAACAACCTTCTCAAATGTGTTGTTAAACAATATACAGATTCAAGAATCCCAGTGTATTCCAATTGGGATAAAGACAAAGAGATTCGTGACCCATCATAATCAAATATTGAAAACTAAGAGAACATGGTAAGATTAATAGCTGATTTCTCATCTGAAAAACTGGAGGCAAAAAGGTAGTGTAGTGACGTTTGAAGTGTTGAAAGAAAAAAAAAAAAATGAGAATTTGTTGCCAGTAGACCTACCTTAGAGGTCCTAAAAGAAATTCTTCAGGTGAAGAAAATTATACCAGACAGTAACTTGAATCTGCAGAAGAAATAGTGCTGGAAAATATATGTGTAAATATTAAAAAAAAACCCAACTATATCTTTTTTTCTCTCCTTGTTTTGATTTCTCTAAAGGATATGATTGTATAAAGTAATAGTTGTAACACTCTGTTGTTAGTTTGTAACATATCTAGATGTGATAAAAAATAGCACAAAAAAGGTGGGAGGAAATGGAACTCTACTGGAACACGTTGCTATATTTTACTGGGATTAAGCCAGTGTTAAAATAGATTTTGATAAATTAAGATGCATGTTGCAACCCCTAGAGAAACCACTAAGAAAATATCTTTAAAACAGATTAAAATATTAACAAAGGAATTAAAATCATAACACTAAAATATATTTAACACAAAAGAAGGCAGAAAAGGAAGAGAAGACTAAAGATATGATGTTACTAAAAAACAAAAAAGTGACAAATATAAATTGTATTATATCAGTAATTACATTAAATAGAAATAGATTAAACATACCACTCAAAGTAAGAGATTGTCAGACTGAATAATAATTGAAGAATCAACTATATGCTCTGTAAGAGACTCACTTTAGATACAGAGACATAAATAGGTTGATAGCAAAAAGATGGGAAAAGCTATACCTTGAAACAATAATCGTAACAGAGATGGAGTAGCTATATTAATAGCAGAAATAATAGAATTTAAGAAATATGAGAAGCAAGGACATTTCATAATAATAAGAGGGTCAACGTCAGAAATATACAAATAACCATTATAGATGTAAACACACCTAATAACAGAAACCCAAAATACATTAAGCCGAATGTGACAAAATTGAAGGAGAAATAAAACAATTAAAAAATTGTGGTTGGACAGGACTTACCTGGTGGCCCAGTGGTTAAGAATCCGCTTGCCAGTGGAGGGAACGTGGGTTTGATCCCTGATCCGGGAAGATCCCACATGCTGTGGAGCAACTAAGCCTGTGAGCCTAGAGCCCATGTTCTGCAACAAGAGAAGCCACCACGATGAAAAGCATGCGCACTGCAACAAAGTAGCCCCTGCTCGCCGCAACTAGAGAATAGCCCATGTGCAGCAATGAAGACCCAATGCAGCCAAAAATAAATAAATAAATTTATAAATGCATCCATTCTTTAAAAAAAAGAAATTATGGTTAGAAAAAATTTTGGTTGGAAGTTTCAACCTGGTGTTAAATTCTTCAGCTACTCTCAAAAAATTGTAGAGCAACTAGACAGAAAATCAGCAAGGATATAGAAGACTTGAACACTTCTGTCTACCTAACTGACCTGACAGTTTTAGAACACTTCATTCAGCATAGCAGAATACATATTTTTTTCAAATGCGCACAGGACTTTTTCCAGGATAGACCATATACTGGACCATAAAAGTTTTTTCAGTATATTTTATTTATTTATTTGTTATTTTATTATTATTATTTTTTTTTGTGGTATGCGGGCCTCTCACTGTTGTGGCCTCTCCCGTTGTGGAGCACAGGCTCCAGACGCACAGGCTTAGCGGCCATGGCTCACGGGCCCAGCCGCTCTGCGGCATGTGGGATCTTCCCGGACCGGGGCATGAACCCATGTCCCCTGCATCGGCAGGTGGACTCTCAACCGCTGTGCCACCAGGGAAGTCCTTATTTGTTATTTTTAAATTTTATTTTTATTTTTTGGCTGTGTTGGGTCTTCGTTGCTGCCTGTGGGCTTTATCTAGTTGAAGCGAGTGGGGGCTACTCTTCGTTGGGGTGCACGGGCTTCAGTAGTTGTGGCACATGGGCTCAGTAGTTGTGGCTTGCGGGCTGTAGAGCACAGGCTCAGTAGTTGTGGTGCATGGGCTTAGTTGTTTCGCATCATGTGGTATCTTCCCAGACCAGGGCGTGAACCTGTGTCCCCTGCCTTGGCAGGTGGGTTCTTAACCACTGCGCCACCAGGGAAGTCCCAATTTTTTGGTATATTTTAAAAGATAGACTTCATTCAAAGTATGTTTTCTGACCATAACGAAATTAAATAAGAAATCATCAACAAAAAGAATTTTTAGGAAAATTCTAAATATTTGGAAAGTAAGCAACCCATTTCTAAATAATCCATGGACCAAAGAAGAAATCAGAAGAAAATTTAGAAAACATGTTGAATAAAAATGGAAACATAGCATATCACAGTGTATGAATACAGGTAAAGCAGTGCTTAGAGGAAAATTACGGTTTGAAATGTCTATATTGTTAAATAAGAAAGGCCTTAAATCAATAACGTAAGCTTCCACCTTAGGATATAGAAAAAGAAGAGTAAATTGAACAGAAAATAATAAAGATCAGATTGAAATCAATTAAAAAAAAGAAAAATAATAGAGAAAATCAGTGAAATTAAAAGTTGGTTCTTTGTGTGGTTGACTTCGTGCTTCCCCTGCAGGGGGCATGGGTTCAATACGTGGTTGGAGAACTGAAATCTGGGGTACTGCGTGGCATGGCCAAACGAAAAAAAAAAAAAAGTTCTTTGAAGAGTTCAACAAAATTGGTAAACCTTTAGGTAGACTGACAAAGCAAAAAAAAACCCCAAATTAGCTAAATCAGAAAAGAAAGAGTGAATATATTCACCAACCTTAGACATTAAAAGGATTGTAAGGGAATATAATGAACAACTTTGTTGTCATTTTTAGAAGTTGACAAGCTGATTCTAAAATTTATGTGGAAACTCAGGGGACCTAGGATAGCCAAAACAATTTTGATGAAGAAAGACAAAGCTGGAAGCCTTATATATTATCTAATTTCTAACCTTATTCTAAAACTGTAGTAATCAAGGCAGTGTGGTATTGCTATAAGATCAATGAGACAGTGGAACAGAATTGAAAGATCAGAGATAAACCTTTACATTTATGGTCCATTGATTGTCAACAGTATTGACACTGCAATTTAATAGGAAAGTTAAGATCTTTTCAAGAAATGGTTCTAGGAAAATTTAATATCCATATGCAAAATAGATGAACTTAGGCCATTACCTCACACTATGTCTGATACGTATGTGTACAGGAGTTTAAAGGGAAAAGCAGTTCTAGTGTAGAGGTAAGATGCAAGGCTGTGGAATAAAACGTGTTGACGTGATTAGGAGCATAGTATCTGTAATTGTAGGTATGTAGAGTTAAGAGGAGTCTTGGAATGACAGATTAGGCCTGACATTATCCTAAAGGCCATGGGGAAGAACTAACCGCATAATCTCTAGCCCTGTCCTCTCCTCACACTTCAGACTAAAAAGTCTTATTAGTAAGACATATCCACTTGGGATGTCCCCACACATCTTAAATTAAACATGCTCTAATTTGTTCCTAACTCTTTTCTCTGTTCTCTTTCTCAGTTGATGACCATACCATTCATCCAAGTTGCTCAAACAGAAACACCTATTCTTAATGCTTCTGTGTTTGCTTCTCCATATCAAATCACTGAAGTTTTATTACTTTATGTTTATATATACTTCTATATTTTTTTTCTAATCTTTCTATTTCTTTACCCCTATACCTCTGCTGTCTTATATCAGACAGTCATCTTTTCTCTGGACTACTGAAATGATCTTCAAGTCAGTTTCCTTGTTTCTAGTCTTGCCTTATTCGTTATATTTACAACATTGTTTTCAGTGAGTCATTTGAAATTCAGACCTGATCATGTCATTCCTTGATTAAATCCTTTCAACTGCTTCTCATAACCTAATGGAAATAGTTCAAGGTACTCATCCAGACTTTCCATTTCTGACCCAGGCCTATCAAAATTTATCCCTTAATACTTTTTCAGGCTGTCTTACCAGTCCTTATTGTTTTCTTTTTTTGAATTTTATTTTTTTATTATACAGCAGGTTCTTATTAGTTATTTATTTTATACATATTGGTGTACACATGTCAATCCCAATCTCCCAGTTCATCCCACCACCACCACCCACCCCCACCCCGCTTTCCCCTCTTGGTGTCCATACGTTTGTTCTTTACATCTGTATCTCAATTTCTGCCTTGCAAACTGGTTCACCTGTACCATTTTTCTAGATTCCACATATATGTGTTAATATACGATATTTGTTTTTCTCTTTCTGTCTTACTTCACTCTGTATGACAGTCTCTGGGTCCATCCATGTCTCTACAAATGACTCAATTTCGTTCATTTTTATGGCTGAGTAATATTCCATTGTATATATGTACCACATTTTCTTTATTCATTCGTCTGTCGATGGGCATTTAGGTTGCTTCCATGACCTGACTATTGTAGTGCTGCAGTGAACATTGGGGTGCATGTGTCTTTGTAAATTATGGTTTTCCCTGGGTATATGCCCAGTATAGTCCTTACTGTTTTCTTACCTTATCTTGTCTTTATGCTTTTTTCAGTCTTCCCATGTCCACCGAATTTAACTCCACTCATAAGGCCAAACTCAGTACCTCCAAGGAGCTCTTTATGAACTCTGTCTCATTTGTGCTTGATTAGATGGTCTTGCTACCACACTGGACATTTAAAAAAATCATGGTTTATCTCATGTTGCATTGTAATGAACAGTTTATGTGTGTCTGTCTCCCTCTAGGTTGTGAGGCCCCTGAAAATAGGGCTGTGTTTTTCTCGCATTTGTAATCCAGAATCTACCACTATATCTGACACACAGGATAAACACAGAATGTGTTTATTGAATGAAATGGATGATGGGTCAAAGTAGATAATTGCTGGTGATGTAGAGAATGGATTTGAGAGGGAGACAGCCTGAGGAAATGACATCAGTTTAAACTTGGTCCAGGTGAGGGTTAATGAGTCTCCATTTTAAAAATTTTAGCAATCAGACAAACAGAACATGTTTTGTGAAACTTTAAAAGTTGATTATTTTTTAGTACTTTTGAACTTGACAAGACTTAACAGTGCACAATGCAAAGTAAGTTTAATAGCATGCCACAGCAAATATGATAGATGTGAATCTGAAGCATGTCACTGTGCTTTGTTCTGAGCTCAGGACTTCAAATTATTGCCATCTCAAGTGCTAAATATCATTGTTTAGTGGCTACCAAGAGTGCTGTGTTTAGGACTTTAAAACCAGACCCAAGTTCTGTAGAGAAGATTGCCATAGTAGATAATTAATGTCTGCCATGGCTGTAGGACAGTAGTGTGCCTTCATGAGGTTAGAGGATTTCCCAAACCTGTCAGTGGCCTTTGTCTTATTCAACATTATATGAATGACTTGAAGACACAAATGGCATGCTTATCTGAATTGTAGATATTGCAAAACTAAGAAGAATACAAATATTTTGGGCAGCAGTCACATAAAAATGAATTTATAGCTGGCAACATTGCTGTATCAAAATTAAATGTAGCTGGAATAAATGTAGAATCCTACACTTGCATCAGAAAAATCTACTGTACAATTTCTGGATTTTGGAAAAGAAGAATACTTAAGAATTTGATTTAACAACAAACGCTATAGGAGTGCATGGCATGATGAGCCAAGAACCACAATGTCCTAAGTTCTGGTTCACTCTGTGATGGCCTGACTTCACCGGGCATTTGTCCTTGAAATTTGGCATTCACTTTAAAAGGAACTTTGAGAGGAAACATGAAACCATATTAAATTGGAAAAGTTGAATGAATCTGAGTGAAAAATGGAGCATTATCATATGGAAGATGGATTTACTTTTCCTAGATCTGAATTCTAGAGCAACATTGGACACGTGGATAGGCAAAAGGAAAGGAGACTCAGGTTTAGTTCCAAGGATTAGAGGAGTCTGAAAATAGAATTGGCTGCCTCAAATATTTCAGGGCATCATTGGAGGTGCTCATGACAAACTAGAGAGACAGTTGCCAGGAACCCCCTGTATTACTGGTTTCTGTGCAGAACTAGTACCGAGGTCTCTATATAACACCAACTAATTGAATTTTTCATGAGTATAGCTATGGGTATTATTGCAATGAGATGCTGGATGTGTCCTGGCTTTGCCATTAAAAAACAGTAATGAGAGAAATTCTTTTAAATACAAATCAGATTATATCATTTAGGTCTGTTCAAAGCCCTCCAATGGCTTCCCATTTCATCAGAGAAAAATCCAAATCCTTTCTTGCCTTCAAGGCTTTATACCTTCTGGTCTTTATCTCTCCAATTTTATCTTCTACTTCTCCCTGCTTCATCTCCTGTTTGTCTCACATGAAATACCCACACTGACTCCTGGGCTAGTCTTCAAATATCCCACACACACTGTGACCAGAGCTTTTGTTCTACCTGAGTATTGTTTAAAATTTTTCATTATTTGATAGCATTTCAGAATGCACAGGTTTTTTTTTTTTTTTTTTCGGTACGCGGGCCTCTCACTGTTGTGGCCTCTCCCGTTGCGGAGCACAGCCTCCGGACGCGCAGGCTCAGCGGCCACGGCTCACGGGCCTAGCCGCTCCGCGGCATGTGAGATCTTCCCGGACCGGGGCACGAACCCGTGTCCCCTGCATTGGCAGGTGGACTCTCAACCACTGCGCCACCAGGGAAGCCCCAGAATGCACAGTTTTTACTTGAAATTTTAGATTTGTGGCCTCCCTTGAAATATTGGAAAATTTGACAGTGATGGACTCACATTTCCAGATAACATCAGCCAAAGATGCATGGCAGCTTTTTCCTTTAAATGGGAACCGAGCTTTCCAGTTCACAAGTCCAAACTGGGCTGAGTCACTCCTTTATTACTGGCTTTGCCTCCATAAGCCTTTGAGTTTGAGATCCCAGTGTTATCAGGATGCTGGTCCATTAACAGTGCTTCTGGAATTTTAGTGTGTGTAAGAATCATCTGGAGAACTCGTCAGAGTTAAAACTACTCGGCCAACCCAGGTATTTTGATTAAGAAGGTCTGGATTGGGGACCCCAAATTTGCATTTTTAACAAGCTCTCAGATGATGCTGTTGTGGTGGTCTGAGGACCAAACTTGAAGTGGTACTATATTACAATATTTTCATTAATAGTAGTTTTTTTCCCACAGAAATATTCACTTTTAAAATTAATAATCAGGAACTGGTATTTTAAAAAATATGTCTTATTGGCGGAATTCCCTGGTGGTCCAGTGGTTAGGGCTCCGCACTCTCACTGCCAAGGACCTGGGTTTGATCCCTGGTTGGGGAACTAAAATGCCACAAGCCATGTGGCATGGCCAAAAAAATATAGGGGTGTGTGTGTGTGTGTGTGTGTGTGTGTGTGTGTGTGTGTGTGTATGTATTGTTAAAATCCTCATTGTACTTTCTTGTATATAAATGGTAACAGTTAAGCTGCTCAGTTGCTTATATGTTAGGCTGTGAGATTTTTGTTCTTGTTCACTTCCCTCAGCGTGCTTCAGCTGTCTTCTGGTTTTACCCTGAGTTACGGTGTTATGAATTGGTCCTTTAGAATAAACTTGACAGTCATTAGCATTTCAATAGCAATGTATCCAAGTTATTTTGAAAATACCATCTGGTACCAAATATTAATAACTTCACAGTAACAGAAACCAAGACTTTTGGCTGGGAGGTGATAATCATCATCAAATTAGTACTTACGGAGCACGCGAGGCCCATCGTTCAGGCAAAGCTGGGACTAGCATTTAGTGTCACTATAAACAAGAAGCAGAGCTGGTTACAGAACTGAGGTATGAGGGGGTTGGATGACTTGACCAAGATCACACAGTTGTCAGATACCCTACTGCTTTTCCAACAATGCTGTTCTGCTTTCCACTGAAAACCATAAATCATATAATTAACAAAATAATGTATGAAAGTAGATTAGAGGTAAAACTGTCTCTAATTCTGCAGAAATGGAATAGTTTCTTCAATTACAGGTTTTGTACCGCTTGCCTGACCCTCAGCAGGGAAGCCACCATGGTTACTGTGTTCCTCTGGGATCCTCACAGGCAGGTGTGGAGCATCTAGCAGAGATGCTAGGGAGGTGAGTGTCTTCAGGAGCCGGGTCTTACACTGGTGGTAGCTGCTTGCAGGAATGACCATGAAAGACCTAAGGACTGCTTCATATTCTAGTGGGTTGTTTAGGGTAATCTCCGATATCTCACCCACAAGTTTCAGGAGTCAGAGAATTCACTTGGCATTCAGGAACAGTGGTTGCTGACCCAGGCAGCAATCCTAGGAACTCATTAGACATCTTTAGTGGGACTGGATATGGCTTCATAATTAAGATTACTTCTTCTGAGAGGACTACTCTCCCATGAAATGGTGACAGAGGCCTAATTCTATCAAAATCTAGAGGGACTACTCAATAAATTGATTATCTGGGCTGATACTTCTTAGGAACTATTACTTGGGAAAATAGAGCAGTCACTGACTCTTACTCTATTTGTGCTAGTTGTGAGAAAGAATCCTGACCTTTGATACCAGTGGAACCTGAAGCATACATTCTTCACTTGAAGTCTAGGCAAGTAGCAACCTCTCATCTTTGCGTTCCTTCTCCCAGTGTTTCTCTAGATTAGAGTCTGATATCTCTTTTTCTGGAATGAGCCGTCCAGGAGTCAGTAAACAGTTACCTGCTGAGTGCCTTCCATGTGCCAGACACAGTTCTAGGCACAGGAAATCCAGCAGAGAACAAGAGTCACGTCGCCCCTGTTCTCAAGGAACATATATTCTAATAGGGGCGATGGGGAAGATAGATAAACACATAAATGAAAAAAGAAGCTAAGTCTGTTTACTAATAAGTGCTTTCAGTCAGATAAAACAGGGTAAAGTGGTGGGGAGCGACAGAGGTGAAGGGGTGCTTTACCTGAGGAAGCAAGAGAAGGTCTCTTTAAGGAGGGCAGGTGCTTCGAACAGGGGAATGGCATGTAAGAAGGCACTGAGAGAAGAACACATTTGGACTTTTCAAGAGAGCAAAAGAATGTGGAAATTATAGGGAGATAAGGTTGGAGAAGTGGGTGGGACCAAGATCACTTATGACCTCATAGACAGTGTCACATGCTTCTGTTTTATTGTATACATAATGGAAATCCATGAGAGGTATTTAAGCATGGGAGTAACATAATTTGCTTTATATTTTACAAAGTGCTGTGTAGGGAATGAGTTGTAGGGTACAAGGGTGGAGTTAGAGGGACCCATTAGGAACAGTTCTGTAGTTCAGGCTGTTGATGATGATGGCTTGGAATTTAGTTTTAGGAGCAGTGTTGGTAAGAAGTGGTAGGTACAATAGGACATATTGATGGATTGGATATGGGATGGTAGGAAAAGAGAGAAATCAAGAATGGCTTCTAGATTTTTGACCTGATCAGCTGGTGGAGAGTGGTACTTCTCTAGTCTCCATTTATTGAACTATGGAAGGACTGGAAAGGGCTTGAAAATGTATTTAGATGGAGACCTTGTATGGAATCAAGAGTTCTGTATTGGCCATATTATGTCGAGATGCCTAGTGCATGTCCAAGTGGAGATATTGTGGAGGCGGTTAATATTATAAATCTGGAACTCAGGATAGGGCTGAAGTTGAAGTATAAATGTGAGAGTCATCAGCATATAGATGCTATTTAAAGGGATACATCTGTTATATGTCCCATTGGATTAAAGAGCCCTGATAGAATGACCCTTTCAGCCTCAAGGCACCTTGCTAAGGTTAATGCAGAAAGGACTCAGGATTCAAGAGTTAAGATGAGGGAGCAGATATCAGGAACTGGGTCTTATAACTCCAGGAAACTAGCAGAATCATTTTTAGGTGCAAGTCTTTGGACTGCTGGTGGGCATCTAGACAGGCTGAAGTTTCGGGTGTTCGTTGATGAGGGTGGTTGCACATTTGGATATACAGGAAAAGTTAAACATGTGCATTTCCACTGATAATGACATAGAATGGGTGCACAGAGATGTTTGACTCACCCTCTTGTGGGTAAATATCTGCTAGTATTTAACTTCTAAACTTCCATGGACTTTGAAATAAAGATGGTGCAATATTATACCCTAGGGCTTGGTGCAGTGGTAAATACTGGGCAAAGGAGACAGAGAGACCTAGATTCAAATTCCCATTTTCCCATTTACTAGTAGGCAGGTAATTTGGCCAGTTTACTCATCTGTAAAATGGGGCTCCCTAATTTGTTGTTGGAAAGATTAAAGACAAAAGTATGCTATCTGGCACCTAGAAGTCTCCCAATATCTACTTTAATGGTAGTTAACTTTATTTTTAAAAATGGTATGTGGATATTAGAGCTTGAGATGAGTTTATGGAAATGGCAGGTCTTATTTTAGAGAGACTGCTTAGATTAATAACTAACATCATAATACATGATTTTATTTTCCTCTTTTGTATGTTTGAGCTGATTCTATGATGTCTATCAACTGCTACTCGGCTAAGCATTCCAAAGCATTACTATTTGGCAGCCTGAACCAGAAGCCCAAAGAAGTGAACAGAGCCCTTCAATAAGTCAAGAGAAGCCAGGAAACACATATGGTAGAGTTAGTCATGTGTCCTTGGCCCAGTGTCTTAGCTTCTCTAAGCTTCTCTAAACTCTCTTAGAGTTTCCTCATCTTTAAATTGGTCATACCTGTGGCTATACCTTCTTCATGATTTTTTTTAAAGCACCTAGCACAATGGAAAAAAAAAAGTTCCTCCTTCTCTTCTCCCTCCTGTTTCAAGAATTTGAATTCATGGACAACAGCTATTCACGATAAAATACTAGCGAGATCTTCAGTCTTTCACATGGGCCCCACACCATGAATTACAGCAGGTTCTTTGCTGGCATTCGGTCTTATGAAAAGACCTAGAAACAGTTGTGTGGGCTCTTTCCTTGTTCAGAGTCTGTCTTGCTCAGCTGAGCCTTTGCTGCTTTCCTTGTGCAGCTCAGAACCAAATGAATAATTAAACTCCTAAGCCAAATAAATGATTTTCAGCAAGTGAATTTCTCCTGTGAAGTGAGAGAGAATTTAGTTTGAACTGGGTACTGCATGCAAATCTATTATTTTATGGAGCCTAGAGGTTTCTACAAACCCTATAAATATTCCTTTTTGAGTGAACAGTATATTATAGTACATGGAGGGTTACTTTAATAGCCTAAGTAGTGTGACTTCCAGATTGGTCTCAGGAGCCCACTCAGCCTCAAAGCCCCTAAGCTCCAGAGGGGTTCCTTAGGCAATAGCTGTACTTCTAGATAGACAATGCACGTTGACTGCTAGGTAGGCTGTTATATAAAGTAAGAGGGGATGGCAGTTGGTACATGGCCTGATTTTTTTTTTTTGAAGACTGATAGAAAGAACTCTGCTTGCAAGTATCATTTCAACTGCATTGTGTGAAATTTCCTATTAAAGTTTATTCTTTTTTTTAATTTTAAATCAATGCTTTTTTAGAAATCCCCTGTTAAAATTTAGATTTCCCCCCAGTACCTAACACATTAATTTGCCATCAGTCATTAACATCTTAGAGGAGACTGATATAGGTGGGAAGAAGATAAAAAATAAATTTATTTTACTAGGCAGAGAACCTAGACTGTGAGTGCTGAGAAAAGCCTAGTTGTCACATTATGAGAGAGAAGCATAAAGGATGCTGAGATAGTGCCAAATACAGGTTTTCCTACTTTATGGTTTGGTCTTTGGACAGCTTTGGTACAGAATAAGAGTAGCGTCCTGCCTGAGCCAGTGTGTCGATAAACAGAATAGAGTGGCTTAGTTTGTGTCAGAGGACCTCAAACCCTGTGAGGAGTACAGGCAAACTGTCCAATAAAGTTGACATGTGATCACTATCCTTCTGCCTGCCTGTAGTTGAGAGGTAAGCAGTGGTAGCTTAAGACCTTCAAAAGGGGCCATATAAGAAGACTCATGGGTAGGGGTAACTGTTTCATTTAGGGGCACTTGACCTGAGGTAAGGAAATTGTTAAGTAGTTATTCTGGGTTCATACTGATGAATATGAATAGGGAGAGTCATATGATAGGTTATATAGAAATGTGTGTATGTGTGTGTTTGAGATTACAGTTTTCCCTTGGTATCCACAGGGGATTGGTTCCAGGAGCCCCCATGGATACCAAAATTCAGGGCTGCTCACGTCCCTTATGTAAAGTGGTGTAGTACAATGAATGCAGTCAGCCTTCCTATCCGTAGTTGTTGAATCTGTGGATGCAAAACCCATGGATACAGAGGGCTGACTGTTTCTTAGATGCCAGGTAACACTAATGAAAACCATAATCTAAGCCAAAATTGTGATTTATAATGTGGAATAGGGGTACTAAGATTTCATTCCATCCTCAGTTTTTACCATGTCTCAGTTTATCTTTCAAGACAAAAATTATGTCTTATATAAATGTCTTACAATAAAATATCCTTAAATATGGTCTGCTTGCTCTTGGAAAAGTTCTTTAAAAATTAGACCCTATTTTCCAGAGTTTTCTGGATGCATCCTCATTCTACAGTCTTATCCTCTAGTATTTCCCAAAGTGCATACTCTGTGTTAGTAGGTCATTCTCCTCACTGGACTGATTTCAGTACATTTATTCCTGATACTACAAATTTTTCATGCTTTCTCCATGTCTAAGAGGTATTTTCCCTCAATCTTAACATATCAGATACTGCTCATCATTCAGGGCACAACCCAACTTCTACTTCCTCCATAAATTCTTCCCTATTCCTCTAAAGCTATATTTGAAATTTTAAGCTGGGGTTGGCAAACTTTTCTTAAAGGGCCAGATAGTAAATATTTTAGACTTGTGGGTCACACAGACTTCTTTGCAACTACTCAGCTCTGCTATTGTGACACAAATGAGGCCATGGATGATATATTAAGGAATGGTCAGGGCTTGGTTCCAATAAAACTTTATTCGTGAGCACTGACATTTAAGCTGTACCGGTTTCATGGGCACGTGACCTGTGCAGTTGCCCAGAGTCCTGCATTTAGAAGGGCCTTATGCTTTTAACACTCTGCTGTCATCATCTTCAAGTTCTTAATAACTTTTGAACAAGAAGCCCCGCACTTTTATGTTTCAGTGGGCCCTTAAGTAGCTGATCTTGGATAAGAGTATATAGTCTATTAAATGTCAGGACTTACTATAAAGCTATAGGAATTAAGACAATGCGGTTTTATTGCAGGGTTAGATATATCATTGGGTTTCACAATTCTAAGAGCGGAACAGAATTCAGAAATGACTTATAAATGGACATTTGATTTATGATAAAGGTGACGTGGCAGAACAGTTGATAAAAACTGTACGTAAAATGGAGCTGAAACAATTGGGTATCTATTTGGAAAAAAATGAAATTAGATCTTGGACTCATACTCAGACATTAATTAGCATGGATTAGAGACCAAAATGTGAAAGGTAAAACCAAAAAAAGGTTTTAGGAGACCATATACGATCTTCTTCATTTGTGGGTAGGTAAGGGTTTCTTATGTAAGACACGAAAACAGTTACCACAGAGGAAAAGCTTTATAAATTCTACTACAAAAGAATGTAAAAGTGCTCTTCAAAAACCAAAAAAGAAAGAGAGGGAGAAAGGGAGGGAGGGAGAAGAAAAAAATACTTAAAAAAATCAACTCCAAACAAGGGTTCATGAGTATATGGAGCAACAAAAACTCCCATACACTGCTGATGGTGATAAAAAATTGGTGCAACCATTTTGGAAGAAGTTGATATTATCAGTGAACTTGATGATCTTCATTCCTGTGACCCAGCTGTTGTGCTTCTGGTACCTTCCCTGAAGTACCAAAAGCTTATGTGTACCAGGATACATGTACAGGAATGTTCTTAGCAGTGGTGTTTATAAAAGAGCAAAACTTGAAATAATGCAAGTGTTTATGAGTGGAAGAATAAATAAATTACGATATAATAATGTGATGAAATACCAAGCCATGAAAAGTGAACGAACTATAGGTACCTATAACAACATGAATGACATGGAAAATGATGCTGAGTGAGTGAAGCCAGACACCAAAGAATACATACTGATTAATTCCAACTATGTCACGTTCTAAATTGACAAATTGTGGAGGTCTCTCAGAATGCGTTAGGGACTCAGCATCACAACAGCCTCATTACCCACTTCTATACAGGCATAGTCTCCTCTATCTCACACTCCACTAAAGTTCTGTGCCTTTTACTGCAGGCAGGAATTATTTTGTACTGTGGTGACTCTATGGGTTGGCCGCCAGGCTGCACACCTCTAGATACCTCCATCAAACTTAGGATCTGCTCTTTTTTGTGTTTCTTTCCACCATCCTTCCCCACTGAGCTCTGATTATTTCATCTCTCACCTAGAAAGAAAGGAGCATATTATACTCCTTACCAAGAGCTGATTGCTACATTTGTCATTTAGCAGTAGCTGATCTCTCTGTATTCCCTATTCATTCATTAAATATTTTCTTTTAAATTATGTTTTAGCTCCATGGAGTTTTTTAAAATTAATTATTAATTTATTTTTGACTGCATTGGGTCTTTGTTGCTGTGCATGGGCTTTCTCTAGTTGCGGCGAGCGGGGGCTACTCTTCCTTGCGGTGCGTGGGCTGCTTGTTGCGGTGGCTTCTCTTGTTGCAGAGCATGGGCTCTAGGCGTGTGGGCTTCAGTGGTTGTGGCGCATGGGCTTAGTTGCTTCGAGGCATGTGGGACCTTTCTGGACCAGGGATCGAACCTGTGTCCCCTGCATTGGCAGGTGAATTCTTAACCACTGTGTCACCAGGGAAGTCCCAATCATTAAATATTTATTGAACACCAAATACCATGTTGTTGGGAATACACTGGTGAACTAAAAAGGAAAAAAAACCCAAAATCCAAACTCAAAAATCCATGTCCTGAGATCAGCTTGGTGCTTTGTGACCACCTAGAGGGGTGGGATAGGGAGGGTGGGAGGGAGGTGCAAGAGGGAGGGGATATGGGGATATTTGTATACATATAGCTGATTCACTTTCTTATACAGCAGAAACTAACACAGCATTGTAAAGCAATTATACTCCAATAAAGATGTTAAAAAAAAAATCCCTGTCCTTATTGATCTTACATTCTACTGATGGAGAAATAAATAATAAGTAAGTTAATGAATGTTATGAAGAAAATTATAGCAGGATAGAAGAGATAATGAGTCCTCTGGTAGAAGTGAATTTGCAATTTAAATAGTGTAGTTCTCATTGAGATACATTTGAGCTGAGATTTGAAGGAGATGATCTGAGAGGGTGTCTGGGCGAAGAGGATTTAGAGGGACAGTCATGCAAAGTTCTTGAGTTGTGTGCATGTTTTGTATATATGAGGAGCTATGAAGAGACCACTATACCAAGAATGTAAGATTAAAAGGGAAAGGTAGTAGAGGATATCAGAGAGTTAATGGCAGAGGGGAGAAGTGAAGAGATAGAAACTATGTAGACAATTTAAGGCATTTTCCTTCTAAAGATAAATGATTATAGCCCATTGATTACATTCCAAATATTATCTAAACTCCTCTCAATGGAAAGTCTAACTTCTGGGGATTGTTCCAGTTATCTATTCTAATATAACAAAGGACTCCAAAACTTAGTGTTGTAAAAGAACAGTAATCATTTATTGTGTGCATGAATCTAAAATTTTGGCAGGGCTCTGCAGGGACAGCTGGGGAAGCTCAGATGAGGAGAGACCTGCTTCTAAGATGGTTTGTTTACATGGCTGGCAAGTTGATTCTGGCTTTTGGTTCCTCTGCATCTTGACATCTTATGAGACACCTTGGGCTTCCTCACAGAATGGTGGCTGGGTTTCAAGAGCAAATGTTCCAAAATAATTGAGAAATGAAAGCTGCCAGTCATTTACATCATGCTCTGTTCAAATAGTTACAAGAGCCCAAGGGGATATAGACTGCATTTATCAATAAGTGGCATCTCAAAGAATTTTGGGACCAAATTTCCACATGGGCCAAAGCAAATGTGAAATTTAGGAGATAGAATCATGGATTTGATAGCCTGGATGACACAAGATTTAATAAAGAGATATCTGAGACCATCACTGGAAACACAGTGATCTGTAGTTTGTCTTGATGCACAAAGAGGATCGATTCATGCACTGTTTCCTAGGTACAGGACACATCCATTTGTTCCATGATCATGTAAAGAAATGCATATGATTTTTTTGGTAGTAAGAGAAGGTCCTGACCATTAGATGCATTCAAGAAAAATTTTTCAGGTTTTAGGTTTTTGGTTGAAGGGATTAAACATACCCAATACAGGAGAAACCAAATATAAAACCCCTCAGTTTTAAAGGGACCTTACATATATATATATATGCCTTGTATTCACAGCTGCAAAACTGTGCCATAATAATAAGGCTGATTGCACACTCAAAATGACCAGAGGCTGCAGAATAAGTAAATAAATAAACTTCTGTTTAAAAATGCCTTAAAATGCTTCCAATTTATGGAATTGCTTGAATTTGCTTAGTCTACACATGGAGAAAACTCAGACAATTAAGTTTTGATAGTCATATTTCTGATATTGGGGTGGCTTATAAAAATTGTAGGATGTCTTCAGGAATAGAACTGAGTGTGAGTAATACTGAAGTCTGTTTGATCTTTAGTTCATATTAGGAGAAAGGAAAGAAAAGGGAGGGAATTACCTTTCTCTGAGTGCAGGCACTGGACCGAGTGCTTTTGATCTGTGATCTCATTTATCCCTCAAACAACCCTCTGTGGCAGGTATTTATCAACCCTCTTTTTACAGTGAAGAAAGTGAGGCTCAGAGAGACCAAGTAACTTGCCCCAAGTAACACAAAGTAGTCTTCACAAATAGGATTTGAACCCGTGGCTGTTTGACTACAAAGCCCTTGCACTTTCCAATATATTAAACTGCCTCTGGAATCAGAAGGCTGTCCACAGAAAGAACTTGAGAACTTGGTTGGTGTTCAGCTTGATATTAGAGGAAAAATTGTGGAGTGTTAAAAATGTTGCCCATTGAATTGTTCAATGTAGCCCATTGAAGCTAATATACAATTTTACATTGTGTGCCTTTTAGGATCATAAACACTAAGTACTTCTACACGCAAGTATACAAGAACGAGTTGACGAATTAACATTTTCACATTGTCTTTGAGAAAAGCACAAAATCATGCTTTGAGTGGGCATGCTTTACCTGCAGTGGGCTTGATCATCAGGTATGTTGGAATCTCCATTGCAAAAATAGGCGAGTGGGGAAGAAAAGAAAGCTAGGAGAGGAAGCTGCAAAGATCAAGGGCTGGGAGAAATGATCCAATTTTAGTTCTGGCTTTTGAGAGAGGAAACAACAGTTTAGTACAATTTCCAAAAAAACCTGGTGAACCTGAGATGGTGCAGGTTGGTGTCATCCATTATCCAGCTGGAAAGAAATTAAGGTAATGGACATGCTCAGCTGATTTGGGAGTAGCATCATGTTTTGGCCTTGTCAGTCATTGGGAGAGGGAACCAAGGCACTGGATAGAGTCAAGGGACAGAGTCCAGCCTTTCCTACTCTGACAGAAGATAGAAAGGAAACCAAAGATTCAAATACATGGGCTGAAGTTTAGGGCTGAACTTTAATTCTGGAAGGTAATTGGAGCTCTGAACAGGGAACTTAAGGCAGATGCCTAGGCACACAGACTAGGGAACATGGCAGCCCCAGCAAAAGGCTGTATATAATATGATAGATACGTGAGTGCTTAGTGTGTAATGCAGGCTCATCAGATACTATAAAATTAATTCCAGGCTCCAGTGGCTGATGAGTCTGAGCTCACAGAATATTCTGCCTCCCTTGCTTTGTATTAAGTTAAGACATAAGGTCCTATAGGACAGATTGGGCTGGAAAAGGTAGTAACTGAATGGGCAGAGCAGTAAATGTTAACTTTCATTCAATCATTACTTCAATTCTTCTTTCATTAAACAGTATTTATTCCAGGCCTTTATGTGTACGGCTACAGGGAATTCCATTATTATGTAACATTTAAAAAGTTAGACTAGTAAATACTACAAATACTGCTTACGTAAATCATATGTGATTACTTTATTTGATCTAATATTTACTTCTAATCAGTCAACAAGCATATAATCAGTAAGTGCCTATTATGCACTAATCCCTTTACTTAACCAAGAAACTCTCTGCTTTCTGATAGCTTTCTCCATCAGTAATTCCTTATCTGTCCTGTATGTTCAGTTTCCCTTAAAATTCTCTTTTTTCCCTCAGCATGAAAAGATGTTCGAGTGTCTGTGAAACAAAAGAATCTTCCTTTGATCCTTATCAAACATTAAAATAATGCCCAGTATGTGCCGGACACACACACACACACACACACACACACACACAGTTCTAAATGTTTTATATATCGTAACTCATAACAACCTTACGGACTGGATATTATTTCTACATTTTATGGAAAAAGACACTGAGGCACACAGAAAGGTCAAATGAATTGTTCAAGATCACACAGGTAGTGAGAGGTTGAGCAAGGATTTAAACTCAGGCAATCTGGCTCTACTCTGTGCTTTTCCCACTATGTCATACTCCTTTCCTGGAGTCCTCTTTACCTTTTACCCTTCTCTTCTCACTTTTCCTGAAGCAGCTGTCTGCCCTGTCAGATTTCATGTACTACCTGTATTCCATTCACCTTATGTACCTCTCCAGATTTGTTTGGCCCCTGCTGCCTCCTAGGTGCTTGGCTGCTTGTTCAGTGGAGAACTCCCATATGCAAAGCTGTCTCCTCACCTATTGTCTGTTGGGAATCCCCCAGGACAAGGACTGGGCACTGGCTTGGCCATGATCACACTTTCCCAGGAAAGAGTCACAGCTGTTCCAGTGTCAAGATCTGAGCTGACTGGATCCACAAAGGCTCTGGCTTCTTCCACCACTTAGGACTCAGATGCAGAGCTGTGTGGCATTGACTGCCCTGAAGGGCTGTGTAGCACAACTGGGAGGCAGGAGATGGAGGGCTGGGTAGGAGGAGATCCAGCAGGTAAATTCCTCTTTTATTCCCCCTCTGTTGGATTGTTCCACACTGTGGGTGGTTCCATATGGCTTATCCAGACACCAAGCAGCTGGCTGGATTTCTCAAAAATCTGTAGACTGTTCACAATGCACCTCTTTATATTTGCTTTCTTTCTTGCCTGCTTCGTATTCTTTTTTTCTCAGTCTTGCTGCCTTGGGATTGCACCTCCCATTGGTGCAGTGAGCTTTAGGCTCTAATTTCTATGGATCACCAAGACACTAGGTTTCTTCTACTGCAGTAGGCTTATATCCCCACTTCTCCAGTCAAATTGTTTTCGCTGAGATTACCGGTGATCTCACTGTTAAATTGAATGAGCATTTTCAATCCTTATTTTGTGTGAACTCTGCACTGCATTTACTCCTTCTGACCATTTCTTCCCAGTACTTCATGATAATTGGATCCTCTTTTTCTGTTTTCACCTAGTCAGTGCTGCCTTTTATATCATTTGTGCACTGTTTCCTTGTTGGAGTTATTCAGGATTCTTCCTTTGGCTCTTTTTTTTTTTCACCCTTCATTAGTTATTACATCTACTCTCACTGTTTCAACTACTTGTAGTTTAATAGGTCTAAATCCATTTGCTTAGCACAGATCTTCCTCCTGAACTCCAGATCCTGGATTTCTGTCCCCATCGGAATATCCTATGAACACATGCCACTTGTTATGTGCAAAACTAAACTTACACCCTCAAGTCTATGTCTGTGTTGGCTATTATTCATTTATATTTCAAGGTCTACTTTCCACCCTTAAGCACCTGCTTTGTGTTCTGGAAGGTGGATCTGCATGGACTACCACAAATGCTTTCTTGCTCTCCAGCTTCTGGTTGAGCCGCCACTTGGTAAGCACAAGTAGGGCATGAGAGAGGAGAAAGAAACTAAAATCCGGCTACTTATTGCTTCAGCATCCTCCCTAGGGATCAACATGAGCTGGCTGCATCCATTGATATAGGGTCTCAGTTCTTGCCAGGCAGCCCTCTGCACAGTTGTTTTGGACTCTTCTTTATCAGTATGCTATAGGTTCTATCACATTATATTGTAATTATTACCTTCTCTGTCTCTCCTATGAATAAATAAGATTTTGCCCTATGCTCAAAGAATTGACAGTTCTTTTGGGTAACTAAGACTAGTATTTGGAAACAGTTAATTATTAGGAATTAATAAAATGTCAGTTTCTTCAACAGTTCAAGAAATTGGCTTCTCAGGATGTAGAATTTTCTGTGCTATCAGGGGTCAGCAGGATTTTATCAACTCAAAGTATTAGGTGTTGGAGACTTTAGCCTCCATATATCAGGTTATAAATAAATCACACACAACCAAAACTCAAAACAATCTCCAAAAAAGAAACAGCAATAACAGCTAAAAACAAAAACCATTATCAACCTTTTCTCTTTCCATTGCCTGCATTTTTACTTAAAAATAAGTGAAATTGACATGCTTGGTGTTCATTCTAAGCAAAGAAATGACTGGCTATTTCCAAGGTTGACTTAAACGTCATTCAGAGTTCTCTCTGCAGGTATTGAACTACCTTGACCTGAGGCTTTGATTTTAAAAGATTATGGAAATTGGGGATGTTAGGCTGTGTATTTGTGTGTGTGTGTGTGTGTGTGTGTGTGTGTGTATGTGTATGTATGTGTGTATGTATGTAGGGGTGGAAAGGGAGAAGCCGAAGACTCTGTTCCAGAACTATCAAGATTAGAAGTAGAAATCCCACCAAGGCAGAGAGTTTTTGTGTTACAGTATGCTGCAAACCATCTTGCCATTAAAAAGCCAATTAACATTAGCCTTGCAGTATAGCTTAGCTTCAGCACATACTGTTTTCTACAAAGTAGCAAAGAATTTTTCCTGTCCATATAGTTGGAGTGCGCTGGTTTTAGGAAACAATAACGCCTCCTCAAAACTGTCATTGATACATTCATTACAGTAAGTGAGTATGACACACACATATTATCTTTCTGCTTTAATTGTGCAATTCTGTGTCTCTAAACTCACCAGGGTTTCCTACTTAGACCTGTTGTTTGTAATAGCTCATCAGTGAAGTGAAATATGTAAACATGCAGAAAATAAATGAAGTGATACATATTAATTTCTGGTGCAGCATGAAATACAATGTGAACACACATCAATGAAGGGTAATAGAAGACTTTTCTTTTTCATGGAGTATTTGTATTAATGTCTCTGAACTGTCAGCTGTGTTCTTGTGTGCCTTAAAGTTCTTCCAACTTTTTCAATTGTGGACTCCTCAAACCTACATCTGGTTCACTGGAATGCTTTCTACATGCCAATGAGTACAGCTTCTGACCATATTACCTACCACATACATACTACCTTTAGACTGGATAATTCACAAATTAATTTCCAAAAGACCCAAATCCTGCATTTAGATCTTATGTTATAATGACTGGTAGACAGAGGCCATTTGTACAGTTGCTTTCCTTGTGGACTTTATGATCATCGGGATTAAAGACAGAGGACCTGAGATTGGGGTAATTCTTAGCTTTGGGGGCATAGTAAATCAGTATAGAGGTGTGAACATGCTTTTAAAGATTTTAAGCTTGAGTAAGGAGTAGAGTTAATCTATAATTAGATGGCTTAGAGAGAAAGCTAACCTAATATATGCAACACAAAACCTTTTTTTAGAATTAGGCAAAAATACGCATTGCAGACCATTTTATGGTAGGAGTTACCCATTCATTTATTGAACAAACACATTGAGTATACCTCTTATGACAGATGTTAAGCCCTGTGCTGGGGAGGCAATAATGAAAAATTTCAACAATGATTGGGGAATTTAGTGTGGGGAAGACCAGATTGGTGCTGGAAATGCTCAAAATCCAAAGACATAAACTACCTGGGCATTTGTGAAGAGTCAAAAATAAGTCTATGATTTGTGGTATGAGTTGGTCATCTTAAGACATGTGGTGAGAGGCAACCAGCTGGTACAGTGATTTTTTGTGACAGAGGAAAAAGGAGGAGCAGGTACAGTGGAAAAAATTGAAGTGAATTGAGTTCAAGTAGGAATGAGAGTGGGTTCCACAGCAGGACGCTGTGTAGAGCCTCTCTGGATCCATTAGTTTTATGAGACAGTCTTAAGTTGGTGGGAGATAGATTAAAGCCAGAAGTCGAACTTGTTTCATTGCAAATGAAAATATGGAAGTCTGTTTTTATTCATTTGAGGAGCAAACCATTTGAAAAAGATATTTTTCTATGCCTGTTATTTAGATTTCTGAATTTATTTTGTTTTTATATTTTTCTTTATACTAGCTGGTAATTTTCCTCAAACTAATCATGATTTGGTCAAATATGATGACACACATTGCTAATTTTTATCACATAGGATGGCATTGACAGCGATTGAGAACAGAAAGCTCATAGGTTTGATCACAATGGATCTTGAGATCTGGACTCACTTTAGAAATTTTCGTTCATAACTGCAGATCCTTCTTGCAGGTATAGTGACTCTTTGTTCTTCTTTTATCCATGTTGGCTTGAAAATTTGGCTCAAGAAGATTCATACTATAAAGGCCTGGGTATCCAGGATGTCCTCCTGGATGTTATTTTCCAGGTGACTCCTTAGAGCATTTCTTCTACCTCTTCTACTTCAGCCTAATGACTATGCAACAGTTGTTTTAGTGTCTTGTTACATCTATTTTCTACAAATATCCATCTTGATGGAATTGTATTTTGATAAGTGGTACTTCAATCCTGGTAGACCAACTACATTCTAGTGATTGATTCAGTCTTCCATTCAGTGTGAAGAATGTGGCATCTCTTCTTCAAACACATTGCAGATTCAGTATCACCAAGGTTTGGATACCAGAATACCAGGTGTAGAGCATTATTTTGGCCTGTGTATGTGTGTGAGAGAGAGAGAGAGAGAGAGAGAGACAGAGAACTGTAGAGAGCACAGTCCATAATATCTTTTATAAGACAGAACAGAAATAACTTTAAAAGTATACTCAGAATATATTCGATGACTAATGACACACTTTCTCATAAAATTGCAGATCCATATTTTACTTTCAAGAATAGACACACTATTTCCTTTCAGCTATAGACAAAGCCTCTTTCAGGTAAGACAGTATTTTACCTTACAATCACACAACGTAAAATGAGAGTCATTGTTTTAAAGGAACTGAACCTTCTGCCACTTCAGCAACCCTTAAGTGCTGACTGTTAACATGCTTTTCTTTTCCTTTGATGTTACTGTGACAAGAAACAAATCCATAGAGAGATTGGTTCAAGATGGCGCAGTAGAAGGACGTGCACTCACTCTCGCTTGCAAGAGCACCGGAATCACAACTAACTGCTGAACAATCATCAACAGGAAGACACTGGAATTCACCAAAAAAGACACCCCACATCCCAAGACGCAGGAGAAGCTGCAGTGAGATGGTAGGAGGGGTGCAATCACAAAATCAAATCCCATAACCATTGGGTGGGTGACTCACAAACTGGAGAACAATTATACCACAGAAGTCCACCCACTGGAGTGAAGGTTCTGAGCCCCACATCAGGCTTCCCAACCTGGGGGTCTGGCAACAGGAGGAGGAATTCCCAGAGAATCAGACTTCGACGGCTAGTGGGATTTGATTGCAGGACTTCAACAGGACTAGGGGAAACAGAGACTCCACTCTTGGAGGGCACACACAAAGTACAGTGCCCATAAGGATCCAGGAGGAAGGAGCAATGACCCCATAGGAGACTGAACCAGACCTACCTGCTAGTGTTGGAGGGTCTTCTGCAGAGGCAGGGGGTGCCTGTGGCTCGCCGCGGGGACAAGGACACTGGCAGCAGAAGTTCTTGGAAGTACTCCTTGGCGTGAGCCCCCCCAGAGTCCGCCATTAGCCCCATCAAAAAGCCTATAGCCTCCAGTGCTGGGTCGCCTAAGGCCAAACAACCAACAGGGAGTGAACTCAGCCCCACCCGTCAGCAGACAAGGAGATTAAAGTTTTGCTGAGCTCTGCCCATCAGAGCAACACCCATCTCTACCCACCACCAGTCCCTCCCATCGGGAAGCTTCCACAAGCCTCTTAAATACCCTCATCCACCAGAAGACAGACAGAAGAAGCAAGAAGAACTACAGTCCTGCAGCCTGTGGAACAAAAACCACATTAACAGGATGATAGACAAAACGAAAAGGCAGAGACTATGTACCAGATAAAGGAACAAGATAAAACCCCAGAAAAAGAATTAAATGAAGTGGAGATAGGCAACCTTCCAGAAAAAGAATTCAGAATAATGATAGTGAAGATGATCCAGGACCTTGGAAAAAGAATGGAGGCAAAGATCAACAAGATGCAAGAAATGTTTAACAAAGACCTAGAAGAATTAAAAAACAAACAAACAGAGATGAACAATACAATAACTGAAATGAAAAATACACTAGAAGGAATCAATAGCAGAATAACTGAGGCAGAAGAACGGATAAGTGACCTGGAAGACAGAATGGTGGAATTCACTGCCAAGGAACAGAATAAAAAGAAAAAAGAATGAAAAGAAATGAAGACATACTAAGAGACCTCTGGGGCAACATTAAACCTAACAATATTCACATTATAGGGGTCCCAGAAGGAGAAGAGAGAGAGGAAGGACCCAAGAAAATATTTGAAGAGACTATAGTTGTAAACTTCCCTAACATGGGAAAGGAAATAGCCACCCAAGTCCAGGAAGCACAGAGAGTCCCAAGCAGGATAAACCCAAGGAGAAACAAGCTGAGACACGTAGTAATGAAACTGACAAAAATTAAAGGCAAAGAAAAATTATTAAAAGCAGCAAGGGAAAAATGACAAATAACATACAAGGGAACACCTATAAGATTAATAGCCGATTTCTCAGCAGAAACTCTACAAGCCAGAAAGGAGTGGCACAGTATATTTAAAGTGATGAAAGGGAAGAACCTACAACCAAGATTACCAGCAAGGATCTCATTCAGATTCGACAGAGAAATAAAAAGCTTTACAGACAAGCAAAAGCTAAGAGAATTCAGCACCACCAAACCAGCTCTACAACAAATGCTAAAGGATCTTCTCTAAGTGGGAAACACAAGAGAAGAAAAGGACCTACAAAAACAAACCCAGAACAATTAATAAAATGGTCATAGGAACATACATATTGATAATTACCTTAAACGTCAATGGATTAAATGCTCCAACCAAAAGACACAGGCTCACTGAATGGATACAAAAACAAGACCTGTATATATGCTGTCTACAAGAGACCCACTTCAGACCTAGGGACACACACAGACTGAAAGTGAGGGGATAGAAAAATATATTTAATGCAAATGGAAATCAAAAGAAGGCTGGAGTAGCAATACTCATATCAGATAAAATAGACTTTAAAATAAAGAATGTTACAAGAGACAAGAGATAATGATAAAGGGATCAATCCAAGAAGAAGGTAAAACAGTTGTAAATGTTTATGCACCCAACATAGGAGTACCTCAATACATAAGGCAACTGCTAACAGCTATAAAAGAGGAAATCGACAGTAACACAATAATAGTGGGGAACTTTAACACCTCACTTACACCAATGGACAGATCATCCAAACAGAAAATTAGTAAGGAGACAAAAGCTTTAAATGACACAGTAGACCAGATAGATTTAATTGCTATTTATAGGACATTCCATCCAAAAACAGCAGACTACACTTTCTTCTCAAGTGTGCACGGAACATTCTCCAGGATAGATCACATCTTGGGTCACAAATCAAGCCTCAGTAAATTTAAGAAAATTGAAATCATATCAAGCATCTTTTCTGACCACAACACTATGAGATTAGAAATCAATAACGGAAAAAAACCCCTAAAAAACACAAACATGTGGAGGCTAAACAATACGTTACTAAATAACCAAGAGATTACTAAAGAAATCAAAGAGGAAATCGAAAAATACCTAGAGGCAAATGACAATGAAAACATGATGATCCGAAAACGTATGGGATGCGGCAAAAGCAGTTATAAGAGGGAAGCTTATAGCAACAAAATCCTACCTCAAGAAACAAGAAAACCTTTAAATAAACAACCTAACCTTACTCCTAAAAGAACTAGAGGAAGAAGAAAAAACAAAACCCAAAGTTAGCAGTAGGAAAGAAATCATAAAGATCAGAGCAGAAATAAATGAAATAGAAACAAAGAAAACAATAGCAAAGATCAATAAAACTAAGAGCTGGTTCTTTGATAAGATAAACAAAATTGATAAACCATTAGCTAGACTCATCAAGAAAAAGAGGGAGAGGACTCAAATCAATAAAATTAGAAATGAAAAAGGAGAAGTTACAACAGACACCTCAGAAATACAAACCAGCCTGAGAGACTACTACAAGCAACTCTATGCCAATAAATTGGACAACCTGGAAGAAATGGACAATTTCTTAGAAATGTATAACCTTCCGAGACTGAACCAGGAAGAAACAGAAAATATGAACAGACCAATCACAAGTAATGAAATTGAAACTGTGATTAAATATCTCCAACAAACAGAAGTCCACGGCCAGATGACTTCACAGGTGAATTCTATCAAACATTTAGAGAAGACCTAACACCCATCTTTCTCAAACTCTTCCAAAAAATTGCAGAGGAAGGAACACTCCCAAACTCATTCTATGAGCCCACCATCACCGTGATACCAAAACCAGAGAAAGATACTACAAAAAAAGAAAATTACAGACCAATATCACTGATGAATATAGATGCAAAAATCCTCAACAAAATACTAGCAAACAGTATCCAACGACATTAAAAGGATCATACACCATGATCAAGTGGGGTTTATTCCAGGAATGCAAGGATTCTTCAATATATGCAAATCTATCACTGTGATAAACCATATTAACAAATTGAAGGAGAAAAACCATATGATCATCTCAATAGATGCAGAGAAAGCTTTTGACAAAATTCAACACCCATTTATGATAAAAACTCTCCAGAAAGTGGGCATAGAGGGAACCTACCTCAACATAGTAAAGGCCATATATGACAAACCCACAGCAAACATCATTCTCAATGGTGAAAAACTGAAAGCATTTCCTCTAAGATCAGGAAGAAGACAAGAATGTCCACTCTCACCACTATTATTTAATATAGTATTGGAAGTCCTAGTCATGGCAATCAGAAAAAAAAGAAAGAAATCCAAATTGGAAAAGAAGAAGTAAAACTGTCACTGTCTTCAGATGATGTGATACTTTACATAGAAAATCCTAAAAATGCCACAAGAAAACTACTAGAGCTCATCAGTGAATTTGGTAATGTGTCAGTATACAAAATCAATGTACCAAAATGTCTTGCATTCCTGTACACTAACAGGGAAAGATCAGAAATAGAAATTAAGGAAACAATCCCATTCACCATTGCAACAAAAGGAATAAAATACTTAGGAATAAACCTACCTAAGGAGGTAAAAGACCTGTACTCAGAAAATTCTAAGACACTGATGAAAGAAATTAAAGATGACACAAGCAGATGGAGAGATATACCATGTTCTTGGATTGGAATAATCAATATTGTGAAAATGACTATACTACCCAAAGCAATCTATAGATTCAGTGCAATCCCTATCAAATTACCAATGGCATTTTTTTATAAAACTAGAGCAAAAAACCTTAAAATTTGTATAGAGATACAGAAGACCCTGTATAGCTATAGCAATCTTGAGGGAAAAAAACAGAGCTGGAGGAATCAGACTCCCTGACTTTGGGCTATACTAAAAAGCTACAGTAATCAAAACAGTATGGTACTGGCACAAAAACATATATAGATCAATGGAACAGGATAGAAAGCCCAGAGATAAACGCACGCACCTATAGTCAACTAATCTGTGACAAAGGAGGCAAGGATATACAATGGAGAAAAGACAGTCTCTTTAATAAGTGGTGCTGGGAAAACTGGACAGCTACATGTAAAACAATGAAATAAGAACACTCCCTAAAACCATACACAATAATAAGCTCAAAATGGATTAAAAGCCTAAATGTAAGACTGGACACTATAAAACTCTTAGAGGAAAACATAGGAAGAATCCTCTTTGACATAAATCACAGCAAGATCCTTTTTGACCCACCTCCTAGAGAAATGGAAATAAAAACAAAAATAAACAAATGGGACCTAATGAAACTTCAAAGCTTTTGCACAGCAAAGGAAACCATAAACAAGACCAAAAGACAACCCTCAGAATGGGAGAAAATATTTGCAAATGAAGCACCCGACAAAGGATTAATCTCCAAAATATACAAGCAGCTCATGCAGCTTATTATCAAAAAAACAAGCAACCCAATCCAAAAATGGGCAGAAGTTCTAAATAGACATTTCTCCAAATAAGATATTCAGATTACCAGCAAACACATGAAAGAATGCTCAACATCACTAATCATTAGAGAAATGCAAATCCAAACTACAATGAGGAATCACCTCACACCAGTTAAAATGGGCATCATCAGAAAATCTACAAACAAATGCTGGAGAGGGTGTGGAGAAAAGGGAACCCTGTTGCGCTGTTGGTGGGAGTGTAAATTGATACAGCCACTGTGGAGAACAGGATGGAGGTTCCTTAAAAAACTGAAAATAGAACTACCATATGACCCAGCAATCCCACTTCTGGGCATATACCCTGAGAAAATCATAATTCAAAAAGACACATGCACCTCAATGTTCATTGCAGCACTATTTACAATAGCTAGGTCATGGAAGCAACCTAAATGCCCATCAAGAGACAAATGGGTAAAGAAGATGTGGTACATATATGCAATGGAATATTACTCAGCCATAAAAAGGAACAAAATTGGGTCATTTGTAGAGACGTGGATGGACCTAGAGACTCATACAGAGTGAAGTAAGTCAGAGGGAGAAAAACAAATATCGTATATTAACACATACATGTGGAATTAGAAAAATGGTAGAGGTGAACCGGTTTGCAAGGCAGAAATAGAAACGCAAATGTAGAGAACAAACGTATGAACACCAAGGGGCGAAAGCTGGGGGCTGGAGGGGAGCATGGTGGTGGGATGAATTGGGAGATTGGGATTGACACATATATACCTATATGTATAAAATTGATAACTAATAAGAACCTGTTGTATAAAAAAATAAAATTCAAATATACAAAAAAATTCATAGAAGTGGAATTATCTGTGATGGTGGGCCATTAATAGCTGACCTTATAAAAATTAATACCATATGTGAGTGGTAGTAGTCACTACAATCACATCTGTGCCAGAGTTGCAATTAAGAACATAGATTTTTGTCTGTTACTAATTTGTAAATGCCAGATACAAAGGTTGTTTTATAGATTATCTGTTAGATTTGTTGTTGTTGTCAGTGTTTCTTGTTTGTTTGTTTGTTTATACTGAAATTTATAGTTTCAGTACTTTTGAGAATGATTTAAAATTTTAGTTTAGGCAACCAAGAAATGTATGTGTGTGTATGTGTACATATTTGCTTGCATGCATGTTTTTGTGTGTGTGTCTTTAACGCACAAATAATTTCAGTAAGGCTTAAAGTTGAGGGATTGCTTTCTAGGAGCAAATACTTAGCTACCTCAGTATTTATTTATGTGTGGTTTTGGAATGCTTGGTATAATATTTCCAAGATAGTATGTTCACCTTTCTAATGGTATTCTTATGAAAGAAAGCGAATTTATACTTTCAAACTCTTTGCCTCCTCTACTTTGCATTTTTTGCCTAAACTCCCTGTGGCCATATTCTTCAGTCTCCCCTCTCCCACCAGTGTATAAATATGCTGTTTACCCCTTTCTTTAGCTTCTGTATGCTTATCCTTGCTCTACTTATGATTTAAATGCTTCACTCTCCTTTTTCAATTGACATTATGTTTCTTTTCCTTAAATATTAGTGGGGCTTTACTACTCTGAACCACAAGAATGAACCTATGAATTTAATCAGTCAGTGGGTCAATTCAGTCAAATATCCGTCTGGTTTGCTTATTATTTCCACTTAATTGATAAGTTGACTAAATCTACATAATTGATGATCTTACCAAAGATCTTATATTATGTATGTATAATATGTCTTTTACCATGTATATGTGTGTATATATGTACATGAATATGTATATCTTATATCTTAAATATATTTGCATTCATTGGTTTTATTCACATAGTTAGCCTGTCATTCAATCCACATTCACTAATGCATCAAGAATATAAAACTAGTTATGACATGACCTTGCTATTGAAGAACTTAAACCCTAACAGCATGTTGGTTTTACTGATAAGCTCTTATTGGCTAATAATAGTAGTAATAACAGCTAATATTTCTTGACCATTATTTATGTGCCTGGCATTGTACTAAGTGTTTTATATGCATTATCTCATTTGATATTTATGACAAGCTCATGAGACATGAAGTACTTGGCTTTATTTTAAGATCATGGAGCTGAGGTCCAGAGAAATTGAGTAATCCATACCAAATCACATAGCTAATGAATGGTAGAGCCAGGAGTTGAATTGAGGCAGCCTAAGCCCTGCAAGCTCACCCTTAGTCACTATATCTACATACCTTAGGAGGACGGGCCAGGTGGCATGTGTGTAATTCTCTGCCATAGCACCTGGCTGTTTAGAGTGTTCCCAGGCATGTTGATCCTGACAAAAGAGAAATAGATACATAGGGTACTGAGTGTCAGGGATAAAAAAGGCAACTTGAGATGAAATATTTTCTAAATGACATCTCTAATATGCAGATAATTAATAATATACTTTTTCCTTCTAATTTTACATACTTCTACTTTTAATTTTTACTTTAATATTTTAGAGTGGTAATGTTTATTTTCGGTGTGAAACTCAAATATTTAATCCTGGTCTTCCCTGGTGGCGTAGTGGTTGAGAGTCCGCCTGCCGATGCAGAGGACATGGGTTTGTGCCCTGTTCTGGGAAGATCCCACATGCCGTGGAGCGGCTAGGCCCGTGAGCCATGGCCGCTGAGCCTGCGCGTCCGGAGCCTGTGCTCCGCAACGGGAGAGGCCACAACAGTGAGAGGCCCGCGTACCACAAAAAAAAAAAAAAAAAAAGAAAAATTTAATCCTGACACATACAGAGACTAGGCAGGAATAAAAATTTAATTTCTAGGAATATGACATGGTTTATAGGAATATTTCATAATTATTGGGTTGGCCAAAAGGTTCGTTCTGTTTTTTTCCGTAAGATGGCTCTAGTAGCATTTAGTTGTTTTTAACTTCATTCAAAACAATTTTGTTAGATCGTATGTGGCAGCTGTCATATCAACGTGCATTTAAAAGAAAACTTGTCAAAATTGGTGAATTTTTGTGTAGCCACTTTAATATTGAAGATGGAAGAAAGAAAGCAACATTTTTGGCATATTATGCTTTATTATTTCAAGAAAGATAAAAACACAACTGAAATGCAAAAAAAGGCAGTGTGGAGAAGATGCTGTGACTGATCAAACGTGTCAAAGTGGTTTGTGAAGTTTCATGCTGGAGTTTTCTCGCTGGACAATGCTCCGTGGTTGGGTACCAGTTGAAGTTGATAGCGATCAAAGCGAGACATTAATTGAGAACAATTAACGTCATACCATGCAGGAGATGGCTGACAGACTCAAAGTATCCAGATCAAGCACTGAAAATCATTTGCACCAGCTTGGTTATGTTAATCGCTTTGATGTTTGGGTTCCACATAAGTTAAGAGGAAAGAAACCTTGTTGACTATATTTCCGCATGCGATTCTCTACTTAAACATAATGAAAACGTTCTGTTTTTAAAACAAATTGTGATGGGTGATGAAAAGTGGATACTGTACAATAATGTGGAACAGAAGAGATGGTGGGGCAAGTGAAATAAACCACCACCAACCACACCAAAGGCCGGTCTTCATCCAAAGAAGGTGATGTTGTGTATAGGGTGGGATTGGAAGGGAGTCCTCTATTATGAGCTCCTTCCGGAAAACCAAATGATTAATTCCAGCAAGTCCTGCTCGAAATTAGACCAACTGAAAGCAACACTCGAGAAAAAGAGTCCAGAATTAGTCAACAGAAAACGCATAATCTTCCATCAGGATAACGCAAGACCGCCTGTTTCTTTGATGACCAGGCAAAAACTGTTACAGTTTGGCTGGCAAGTTCTGATTCGTCTGCCGTATTCAAACAGACGTTGCACCTTCGGATTTCCATTTATTTCGGTCTTTACAAAATTTTCTTAATGGAAAGTTTCAGTTCTCTGGAACACTGTAAAAGGCACCTGGAACAGTTCTTTGCTCAAAAAGATAAAAAGTTTTGGGAAGATGGAACTATGAAGTTGCTTGAAAAATGGCAGAAGGTTGTGGAACAGAAGGGTGTATATGTTGTTCAATAAAGTTCTTGGTGAAAATGAAAAATGTGTCTTTTTATTTTTACTTAAAAACCAAAGGCACTTTTTGGCCAATCCAGTATATCTGTAACGCTTGAGATTCCATTCCCACAGTTTTTCTTTTCCCTTAGTAATTTTATCATTGAATTCATGTAATGTTATTGTAACATTCAAATGGCATCTGATATTTTTGCTTACTAACAATACGTATGTGAATATGTGAAAATATACATATAATATAAAGTATCATTAAAGGATAATGAGCCATATTTCAGATTTGCATTTCTCTTGTTGATCTTAAATGAGATTTTTGTACAGAATTTGAGTCCAGATTGTTTATAGAGATCTGAAGGAGGAATTTTGCCTTCAGTGATTGCCTGGTTTTCTTTAAGATAGTAAACCTACATATCTAAGTTGCTATTATACTTGAAATGTACATTGCTTGAAAGGTTTAGAATTTTCTGTTTTTTTCTGGTATACAGGTAAGATAGGGTAGCTGTGAATTTGACCTCTTAAATTTGCAAAATTCCAAAATGAACTTATGGTTGTATATTTCTGTCGCTTTATCATAGAGAAAAGAAGCTAGGTTTTGTTATTGTTTTGCTTTTTCAGTTTTTTATCTATTGCATTTTCCTTCAGTCTTATGAGAGTACTGATTAGACTATTAAATTTTTTTTTTTTTGCGTTACGCGGCCCTCTCATTGTTGTGGCCTCTCCCGTTGCGGAGCACAGGCTCTGGACGCGCAGGCTCAGCGGCCATGGCTCACGGGCCCAGCCGCTCTGTGGCATGAGGGATCCTCCCGGACCGGGGCACGAACCCGCGTCCCCCGCATCGGCAGGTGGACCCCCAACCACTGCACCACCAGGGAAGCCCTTAAATGGTTTTTAATATCCTTATTAATAATACAGAAAACATTACAACTATGATATGTATTTGACAAATATCTATCTAGATCTTCACTGACTTGAACTCATACTCTGCAATCAGTCAATAAATAGTTAAGTGAACATACTGTATATTCTTTTATCCATCGAGTCATAGAATGGAAAGGAGTTTAAAAAGTAGCCCCCAGCTTCTCAGAGAGCTGGGGCATCACGGTGGTTGTGGAGATGAGGTTTATAAACCTAGAATGATTAGGAAGCAATCTATCTCTGGAATCTTTGGATTAGTAACCTAATCTCTTAATGCCTCAGTTTTCTCACCAATGATATAGGTGAGATATAGGATAATAATTTTACCTTACTGAGATACTATGAAGATTTAATGAGGTAATATGTAAAAACATTTCTTCTGAGTTAACCAGATGCATGGTTTCCCGTCTTTTACCACATAAGGTGGAATACTGTCTCATGTGTTATCCTCTTAGTAGTCTTGGTGCCTAATACAAATTATGTTTAGACCAGGCACTAAGTGTGTGTTTAGTGAATAACGCATGCTCCTGGAGGATGTAGTGTAGACCACAATTGCTTTAGAAATGAAAAAACAAAACAAAAAACAAAGAAATATAAATAAACCTGAAGCATCCAGAGAACGGTTGTGGTTGAATTTAGATTTAAGTTGGCACTTGAAGGAAATGCAGTATTTTGATAGGAGAAGATGAAAAGGAAAGAAATTCTTGGACAAAGGTATATCATAAACAAAGATACAGAAATGAGAGGGAAATCAGAGTACAGAGTATTAAAAAAAGTAATGCCTTACATCCATATACAACAAAACACTTACTGATAAAATAACAAATTTTAGAATTAGCCCTAATTTTTAAAATTGTATGTGCCAAGAGAAATTTCTAAAGATTAGAACTTCAGGTTTCCTGCTGGCTTGTAACTACAGATAAGAAACTTAAAGCATTTTAGAATAGCATTCTTGTCTTTAAAAGAGAAATGAGTAAAGTTATCCAAACCAGCATCTTTATTTTTCTATTTGAAGCATTATTTGCTACTTATAATGACTATTGTTCAGAAGTAGAAAACTGATTGGAAAACCTTTTGCATTTTCCTCCCTTTACATTAGAATGACTTTTTGCATAATTTTAGTTCTAAATTAAATATCTATGCCCACTGATCAAATTCAAAGTGGATCTAGTTAACCTTTTAGATTTGTGAAGTGAAATGGAGGACTACAGCCTTGATTTTACCATATAGATTCCATTTTCCTTATACTTGCAAATTTACAATTATATAGTTAAAATCTGATTTAGATAGTAATTGTCAACACAGTGATTTTGGGGCAGGCAAATAGGTGTCGGCATTTAAAATATGTTGAGCACAGGGGACTTCCCTGGTCGTCCAGTGGTTAAGACTTTGCCTTCCAATGCAGGGGGTGAGGGTTTGATCCGTGGTTGGGGAGCTAAGATCCCACATGCCTCATGGCCAAAAAACCAAAACATAAAAAAAGAAGCAATATTGTAACAAATTCAATAAAGATGTTAAAAATGGTCCACCAAAAAAACTTTTAAAAAGTTTAATAATAAAATATGTTGAGGACAGATGAATTGATTAATGGTCAAAGTAAAATCAGTAACGAGCTTGAAACAGAACCAAAGGGTGCTCTTCTTAGACTCTGATTCAGAAAGCTTTTGATTTCTAGCTTTAGGTTACTTTATGGTCACTTGCTTTCTGAAACTGCTCTGAGTCTGACACAAACATTTTGCATGTCAAAAGTTGAGTGACACTTTCTCTATATACATTTTAGTGTCAAGGCTAAACCCATCAATGAACAGAAAGTCTTTCTCAAATAACAGTGTATTTGTTTACTGGTGTCTGCTGTCTGCTTTGAGAGTGTTAGATCATCAGAAAGATATTAAAACCTAACCTTAGTCATGGGAATAAAATAAAACACAGCCATGATTTATTATTTTATAAGACTCAACCAATATGATGTTGATACTGGCAGTTGAATAAATTATTACATAGAGAACTAAAGTGTCAAACTTGGCATGATCTATTAACATGATTATTGAGGGACATTCATAGTTTTATCTGCATATAAAATTTTATACAAGGTGTGAAATCATTCTTATATTTCTAATGTTTCTTGCATAAATTTCCTTTTAATTCTTAATAGAATCCATTATGAGATATTCAGGAATGCCTTTTTGACAAATATAAAAACTCAGGTGTAGAAAGATAATATCATTTTGCTCCATCATTATAATACCATATTCTTTCTGCATGTCATAGTTTTCCAAGCATCTTTACTACATTATCTCATAGAGGAAAAGAAAAATCACTGGATAAGAAATTGAGAACAATGATCTAATCTCAGTTCTGCTATTAAATTGACCTGGATTAAGTCTCTTAAATTTTCCCGGCCTTTATTTTCTCATTAATGAAATGGAGGAGTTCGACTAGGTTGTATCTCACGTTTTTCTTATTGCAAAATAGTTGACTTTTAAAAATCACCCCTAAGGTAACCCTTTGCAAGAAGGCAAGGCAGATATTTTCTCCTACTTTGAAAACAAGAAACCTGAGGTTTAGAGTTTGTCAAATAGTTAGAAAATTTTGGAGCCCAGCTTCAATACTAGAAATCTGAATGTTTTACTATTATAGGGGGTCTTTCATAAGATTTGTATACTTAAATCTGATTTGGCTAATCTGCTAAGTTATTCCCCTGAATACTTTAATATTTAGACCTTAGATGTCATCAGTAGTTTTCAACAAAATAATTGAAAAGCTATATGTGTACTTACATAATCTATTAGTTGCCTCTATAATTAACAAGGAGTGTTCATACACGGAGAAGATTTTGGACTTTGTCTGGAAAACCAGTCATGTTGAGGCAGTGATAACTAAAGCATATTGATGAGTCAGTGGGAGCTAAACTTGAAAACTTACTCTTTGTCCCTGAAGAAGTATTAATCTCTTTTACTTTACCCCACCAAGCAAAATGAGAGGAAACAAATATATTAGTGTTGATAATTGATAATTAGTTGGACTAAATACATCTAGGAATGATGACATTTTTTCGCTTCCCAATGTACATATGCCTAACACCTAATACTTATGAAGGTAGAGGGAGATCTTGATTTTTGTTTATCTTTCCTGAGGTTTGTTATTTTGATCCTATCCTTAATCTTTTAAAATGTTCTACTTTTAACCATCTAACTTCTCACAATTCCTTTTATCAGTAATCAGCATTATAATGTGAGCATTATGAGGGCAGAGCTTTTTGTCTCTTTTGTTCACTGATGTATCCCCAGTGCCTAAACAGTGTCTGGCACATAGTAGGTGCTCAATAAGTATTTGTTAAATAAATACATAAAAAATTATCTGCAAATCAACTCTTATTACAAAAAGAAAAAATCCCTAGTGTCTTCTACAACCTCGAGGACTGCATAAACATTTGTGAGTATAAGTAACTTAAATCTGAGAGACTTCTTTGTTTTTACTGAGTTTTTTCCTCCCTAAAAAATGGATGCGCAATATTTGAAGCTGGGCTTTTTTTGTTATTTCAACATATCACTTGGAAATTAAATTATTTAAAATAAAAAAGAAACAGCATTTAATTTAGGTAACCATACTTTTGTTCCCTAGAAAGTTTGTGTCTCTTCCTTCATTATTTATATGGCTTTCCCACTGTTACATTGTTTACAGAGAAGTCAAATTTAGAAATGACATTTTTTTTCCTATCTTTTCTAACTTCTCAGTTTTACTAATTATTCTTGTCTCTCTCTTCCATCACCCCAGCTCCCACTTGTACTTCCTTTTTTCTGATTGTGTGCTTTCTCCTCCATACAATCAAAATGAATTTGACATGAATGATGAAAAATATAACTAAGGGGGTGAGGGAGAGTCAGGTACCTGGGGACCTGAACCCAGGTCACAATCTTTACACTGAAGTCTGTGTTTCTGGATTTACACAGGTGAAATGTTGACCTAGAAATACAGTGTATGGAACAAACTACTACAGCTTTAAGCTGTGGAGGTTTATCAAAAAAGAGTAGAAACAAAGGCAAGCAGATGGCTAAAGATGAAGGTCACATCAGATTGAGAAGTTTGTCAAAATGTGATGACATAGGTAATCTGTAAACTGTTATTGCGCCTAGCTGGAGGTGCTGAAAAACATTTTGAAATTACAAAAAAACAGTGGAGTCGCAGGCATAGAGGCAGGAATGATAGCCTGGAGTGGTTCTGGTCTATGGATGAATGCCAGATGTGGAAAGCGACATATCTGGAATTAATGATATTAAACATGCTTTTCTTTTATGCTCAATAATAACTCTATTATGATTGATACAAACCGCAGACACTTTATTTAGTACAAATGGAATCGTCTGTCATTGACTATATTAAATCATCAATTTCTGCATGATGAGGATCTTTAGGGTAACTAATCATCTGTCTCGTTCTGAAGTCTTTAAGGCTGATCAGATAACGTTTTGAATACTGCCTGAACAACCATGACAATCTAACCCTTCCATGTAAGGATTGAGAGGGGCCCATTATGCCGTCAAAGCCTGTGGAAATATCACAGCTCTTTCTCTACATAATACCCTGCTGTAAATAAATCACTCTCCACCGCAAACTTTATTGATCACAAGCACTTCCATGCTTGTGTCTAGTGAAGTCTCTACAGAATAAAATGCTGCTTTATATTTTGTCTTGTCAAAATATTAAACGGCTCTGTCAAGCAGAGTCAGGCTAGCAGTGATGGTGTAATTCTGCTGTAGCCCTTCTCATTCCCTCCTATCTCAGCTGCCAAGCTTACAAAGCAGGATTTTTTTTTTAATAAACTTTCCAATTATAGTCTCATAAGATTATGAAGCCTTAAGATAAAGTGTCCTAATTTAGGGTGGTGGAGTACTGAACTGCTAGGAAAGCGGCTGTTAGATAAAACAACATTTGTCACAAGGAAAAAGATAACCTGGCTTGTTTATATACATAACTTTAATAGACAGTCGAGGTTAGGCTAAAAAAATCTCTTTTAATTTCACTTTGCAAAATGATGGGGTGGCATCTAAATTAATTTGCACTAAAGTGCTTATTATTCATACTTATAAAATGATGCATTATGATCTAAACCAGCTTGGGGGGGTAGAGATTGAGTTAACACCGAAGTCCATCATTAATACAACATGTTTTCCAAACGGCATGGATAGGTTATCCAGCCACTAAGTGGTACCACATACTGCAATATGTTTGTGGCAACACCCAGGAACAACAAGCAGATTAAAAGTGTAATTTACTGCCTGCTAATGTTGAATTTCCTGGGCAGCATATGGTTTTAATGCAATCTAAAAGTAGTTTCATCCTTTGTCCCTTTTAAAGGGGTAAGATTTTGCTCTCAATAGGCAAAAAGAAAACTGAAGTCACTTAGAGAAGAGTATAAGATTTAGTGTTCTGGGCCGTTAGTGCTGCTTGGAGGACACTGAGTGTGATCTTTATTCCCTTTTGGAAGATCATTAACTCTTTTAGACGTTTAGCAAATAACCTCTTCAAGGCTTGGAAGAGTTTATATAGTACCTTAGGAGAGCATTTTGCACCTGTCTTGCCTATTTCCAAGCCGGATATTTATTGAAGCTTCTGTGTGGTCATTTTTAAAAGGAAGTTAAGCTGTAAAATGAATTGATAATCCTAGTCAGTAAATTTATTTTGGAGTCTTAAGAATTGGATGCCACCAAAACTGAAAGCTCAAGTCTAACTGTGGACCTCTGTGTACACCTCCGTTCCTGCCTAGAAGAGATTCTAATGAAGAGAGAACAGATTTTAGCTTAGGACGGGATTAAACCTACTGGCATATTTCAAAGAAGCAAGTAAACAGCTTTTTACTTTTTTGATGGTAATAAATTTGAATCGTCAACAACCTTAGCTTAAGTCAAGTTCTAATTCATCTCCATGGTCCCCTCACCAGTATTTTTTCAAGTAGCAACAAACCTCAAAGATAGTGGTATCCATCAGTACTGGTTTTTTTTTTTTTGTTTTTTTGCGGTACGCGGGCCTCTCACCGTTGTGGCCTCTCCCGTTGCAGAGCACAGGCTCCGGACGCGCAGGCTCAGCGGCCATGGCTCACGGGCCCAGCCGCTCCGCGGCATGTGGGATCCTCCCGGACCGGGGCACGAACCCGTGTCCCCTGCATCGGCAGGCGGACTCTCAACCACTGCGCCACCAGGGAAGCCCCCATCAGTACTGTTTAAACAATTGGAAGGCCATTAGATCCTACTGAATTTTGTAGTCTCCTTCTAAGTAACTATTGCCACATATATCTTGGGAGTAAAATGAATGTGCAAGTGTATTTGCAAATGTATTGTTGAAAGTATTTTGTTTAAAGTTGGAGCCACTTTTCCCATATTCAGCAAACATTTACTAAATCTCTCCACATACTAGATACTCCTTGCCTCACTAGAAACAGCTTCTGACCATGAGAGGCACAGGGTTTATTGAGGGAGATATGCTTGTAAACAAGCAACAACTATACAGTATGCTGGGACTTTTACTGAAACATTATTTTTTGTTGATTTGCTAAGCTGATATGCTTGGGGCTGTACAAGGGCCACCATTATGAAGAAAGAACACAGGAGAGAATGAAGCCAAATGCAGAAGAAAGAAGAGCTGAGAAATGAAGAAAGAGTGGAAAGATCAAATGAGCTGGGTGGTATTTGAACCCCTAAATCCATTCTTCAAACATCTATCCCTGAATGTTTTAGTTAGGAGAGCCAACAACAATCAGCTACTCATGCTGAAGCTAGTTTGAGTTGGGTTTCTCTACTAATTAATAATGTGGTTAAAAAAATGAATACATACCTGCTTTAAGGGTCAATTGAGAGAAAGTAAAGCACCACCTTTAAAAGATCACAGAAGACCCTTTGATGGGTGGCAGAGACTGGGAGAAGGATGCTTTTGGAGGAAGTTATCATTTATGATCTTCAAAATAGGACTTTAATTTTATGCTAACTTTAGTATTGAGTCAAAGACTTTTCTGTAATAAGGAGCTAGCTTATAAACGTTCACTGTAATTTCTATTAGAAGGTTTAAAAAATCTATTATCTAAATATTTGCCTGCCTTCTATTTAGTGAACAGTTTTTCCTAGTTTCTGAGTTTCCCCTGGTTTGCACAGCAGACACTTAGCGAAGTTGAGTAAATCCTCTTCAGGATATGAAGGTATCTTTTAATATCCTGGGAGGTAGCTCTTTTCATCCATCAGAAAACCAGTTATCATACCATACCTGAAAGTGTTAATGCAGTTTCCTCAAGTACCTAGCATACTCCTGGGGAATAGCTTACACTGTGGGAGAATCTAGGTCAATATGTATGACTGAAAATAGCTTAACCGTGGATCCAATATGAATTGAAAAAATAATGAGATGAGGTCCTAGCCAGGAGATACCCTGACTAGACTGATTTTGGGTCTAAAAATCAAGCATCACAGGTCTTGGGATAGGAGGATTGTTTGGCACACTTTTCCTTTCTGGCCTTGCTGAACTATTTCAAAAGAGCACTGGCTGCTTATATTCAATTTTGGCCAAAGAGGTTGCCAAAAAGACAAAAATCCTGCTCCAAATAGAGACAGATTGCAGTTTGGAGTGGGGAAATAAAAACTTCTGGTTAACTGACACTACATCTCTATGCAATTTCAAAGTTTTGTTCAGGATTCCATTACTAGCCCCTGAAGATACTGCATTTCCTCAGGTTAATAATTTCACTGTAAAGAGAAAAAGTCAAACCTCTCACTGTTCTGAAATTTGGTAAACAGAGAGATTACGTAGGAGAGTGAACAAAGCATTCTTTTTTATTTTGGGAAAAAATGGCTTCAGAATGTTTTATTCATCAACGTTTAAAATATAAAATGCTTAAATGATTGCTATCACATCCCTGGTCTTTATTATAAGGAAATAGTTTACTGATAAGCTAAATATTCATAATATAATTTATTTTAAATTAGAAAATAATAGTATATATATACATATATGTATGTATATATGTGTATATATATTTTTGGCTGTGCTGTGTGGCATGCGGGATCTTAGTTCCCGTGCCCTCTGCAGTGGAAGCATGGAGCCCTAATCACTGGACCACCAGGGAATTCCCAATAATAGTTTATATTAACAGAGTGTTTAAAATAATATTTTTTTCCCACTGATACAAGGTATGATTAAATAGTTGGCAATAATGTCAATAATAAGTACTGCTCTATCATTATGCTATCTAGGTAGTGTCTCCAAAAAGGGAAAGTGTCTTCTTTTTGTCAGATCCTTAAACTACTCAATTCCTTTTCAATTAAAGTCAGCAAATAACCGTTGAGTATCTGCTACTGGCTGGTAAACTTGCCAGATACCACTCAATATTGTGTGATACACTGAGGTGCTTAAGGCATGGTTGCTGCTGTAATGGAGCTTTCAGGCTTATTGCATCATTGGGGATAGTTGGTAAGGAGGCAGAAAAGAATGAAATAAATAATGTAAAGCAAACCAAAATTAGTGCTAAATAGAGGCACAAGTGCTAGGGGAGACACAATAAAAAGTAATTAATTCTGCCTAAGAGACTCAGGGATATCATTGAAAATAGTCTTCACTTTGAATATATAAGTGTTTAAGATGTGGAGTAGGCATTGCAGGTTGAAAGTATAACATAATCAAAGGCATGGAAACATAAAAGTACATGTTGTAATTGGGGACACTGAATTTATCTGGTATTTTTGGAGTTTAGGAGTTGAGGAAGTTTGAACTGGGTAGTGATAAAGATAGGCTGAATTCAGATTGTTGAGTATCTTAAATAGGAGTCTGAGTATTGTTCTGTTGGCAGTGGTGGGGCATGGACGGGAGTGACATGATTTAGTCTGAATTTTTAGAATATTAGTCTCAACAATACAATAGTACTAGCTAATATTTATTTGAGTGCTTAGTAAGTGCCAAGCATTGCTGGGCATGTGTAATGTATATTAATTCATTAACCCTCACCATAGTACCACATGTAGTTATCATTATTATCCTCCTTTTATAATAAGACACAAGAAGGTTAAGCAATTTGGTAACAGTCAAAGTTAGGAAAAAACAGAGCCAGAGTTTTGTCAAGGTGTAATGGCTTCAGAATCCATGCTCCTAACCATTACGCTGTCTCAATCGTTCCAATGTAGAGAATGCAGTGACTAAGTCCAGTATTGGAGGCAGAAAGGCCATTCAGTCGGTCTAGGAGAATGATGATGAAGGCCTGAATGGGAAGTTAGCAGTAGAAATAAAAATGGAAGGGTAAATTTGAGAAATACCACAGAGGAAGACGTGACCAATTTGGACAATTAATTGGCTATCAAGAGGGAAAGAAAGGGAGGAAATAAGTTACTTCGAGATTCCAAAATGGAGGAAGGTGACAAATACCAATAACAAAGATAGGGAATGCAAGGTGCAGGTTGGGAGGGGACAAATGGTATGTTTTGTTGCTAATTGCTAAGTTAAAGGTGTTTTATTTCTGTGGATATGTCAAGTAGGCATTTGGAAATGGAAGTCTGCTTTTCAGGAGTGGGGTCAAGGCTAGACAAGGGTTATAGACATTTGGATAGTCATTCAATTAAAACATATTGAGTACCCACCATCTGCCTAATTCTGTATTACAGATACGGTGGTAAACAAGTAGACATGGTCTCTGCCTCCGTGGAGTTTACCATGGCAGATAGATATTGTCATACAAATTGACGTATTATTTAAAGGGTTCCTAGTTCTATGAAGAAAAAGTGATAGAATTAGGCATTATAATTGGGATCTGACTTTAATTATGGGAAATTGAAAGCTTTTTCTGAAGATGTTTAACTTAAGTAGAAACCTGAAAAAAAAGAAAGAGTTACCTGGGCTAAGGATGCTGGATATATAGTTCAGGCAAAAGGAACAGCATGTATGGAAATGCTGAAGTTAGAGAAAGCTGCAAGTATTCGTGGAACTCAAAGAACCTGAGAGTGGCTGAAGCTTAGAGAATAAAGGGAGATAAACCCTGAGATGCAGTTGTAAAGGGAGTCAGAGACCCGATCATACAAGGCTTTTTAGACCATGCTAAGAATTTTAGAATTTATTTTAAGAGAGTGGCAAATTATAGATGAATTTTAAGATTTGCATCTTTTTGTGTGGCTTCTAGGAGGTGGGGTGGATGATGGAGATCAAAAAAGGAGATAGTTTAATTAGGGGGTTATATCAGAAATACTAGTGAGAGGGAGTTCCCTGGTGGTCCAGTGGTTAGGACTCTGTGCTTTCACTGCCGAGGAACTGAGATCCCACAAGCTACACAGCATGGCCAAAATAATAATAATACCAGTGAGAGATGACAGTGATTGGATTGGCATGGTAGTAGTGTAAAGGAAAAGTGGAGGTAGAGTTGGAAGATTTGGTGATGAATCATAGATGGAAAATAAGAGAGAAGGAGGTATGAAAGAGAATTTCTTTTAAGAATAATTGAGTAGACTGTTTCTAATTTCAACTAAGTAGATGGAGATGCCATTGTATCAGGCTGGGAACATTTAAAACTAGTTAGAGCCCAGTTTTTGAAAATATAAGTTTAAGGCACCTATAACAATTCTAATTGGAGATAATAAGTAGGTAGCTTATCAAGTTTTTTGAGCTCAGAATACAGGGTGTAGGCAGTTACGGAGATATGGAAATATATAGCATGCAGAAGGTATTTAAAGTGTGAGAAGACAGATCTGAGCCAAGACTTGAGGCACATCAGCACTTAGAGATAGGGTAGAGGGTAAGGTGATACTAGTCAAAGTGGAGTTAAAGTTATGTAGAAGTGTCTGAGGTAAACCAAGAGAGTCTGGTGTCATGGAAAACAAGCTACGTAGACTAGTATTTTACATGTTTCTAATAAGTCAGGAAAGGTAAGTGCAGAACAGTGTCCATTAGATATCATCACGGATATCATAGGTGACCTTAATGAAAATAGTTTTGGTGTGATGGAGCCGAAAGTCAGACTGGATTGAGCTGAAGAGTGAATGGGAGATGAGGAAGTGGAGGAAACATGCAAATAGGCAACACCCTCCAGAAGCTTGATTGTAAAAGAGAAAAAAATTAAAGCGGGAGCTGGAAGGAGATGTGGGGAAAAGGGAAGTTTATTATGGTTGCATTTTGTTTTAAATGGAAGAACTGTTAAAACATATTTGAACACCTAGGGGAAGAATTGAGTAGAAAGGGAGAGGTTAAGTAGAACAAGAGATGAAAACAGATGTAACAAAGTCCCGGAGAAGGCTGAAGCTGATGAGATCTGGAGTAAAGGTGAAGGAATTGGTCTTTGTTTTTTTGTAGGAAAAAACTACACCTCTGTTGTACAGAAGTGACACAAGGAGGACAGGGCAGATGCAGGTGGGCTTAGAGATTTTATGGGGGGAAGGTGGAGGTATTCCTGCCTAAATCTTCTTTTTTCCTCTGAGATTTATGAAGCAAGGTCATACATGATGACATAGAAATGCAACCTTTGAGAGTTCATGAGGTGGTCTAAGTCTAGAATGTATTGTGAAAAAAAATGTTCTGAGATCTGAAGTTTCGAGAATCTCCACATTTAAGGATCCAGGGGAGAAAGAGAAGTGTGTGCAGAAGAATCAGAATGGATGGACACAGAAACAGAAGGAGAGAAAAAAGCCTGGGTTGTAATAGAAAAGAGAAAAGTTTCCAGAAGTCTCCAAAAGAGGAGGCAGTGTTAGATGGCCTGACAAAAACTATTGGGAAGATAGTATTTTTTAAAAGTTTGTGCCATACAGTCAGAACTGTACTAAGTGCTTCACATGAATTAGTTCACGGCAAAGGCTATGAAGAATGTAATATTACTTGTAGACATATCAAGTGACTTGTCTAAGCTCAAACAGCAAAGAGTTATATAGTAGAGTTTTTAATGTGGGAATGATAGAACCTGAAGCCCATGAACTTACCACTATGGATACTGTCTCAAAAGGCTAATTAACATATATTGAGCCCTTGCTATTAACAGGTATTTTGCTAAGCATTTTATTTATGGAAGGGTTTATATTCCTATTAGAATTAGGAAAAAATAATCAAATCCCAGATAACTAAAAAGAGCTTTATGGTATTGGCACTTATCTAAGGTAGAAGAATATGATATGCTCCAAAATCATAATAAGGTATTTTACCAAACCCATAAATAATATTATCAAGTGCTTATTCTTTAAATACAGAATTGAAAGATGGGATGGGGGTAAGATAGGGTTAGACTAACATATTCTTTTACCTGTAGGAGTTTACAAGCTAAGACTAACTCCATACAACTAAAGAACAATGGAGCAATCATTAAGAATAAATACATGAATAAAATGTAGATACTAAGTAAATGCAAAGATAGTGCTCAGCAAATAGTACAGTTTAGTTATTGTTCAGTTAGGATCCAGATTAGAATACCTCTGCCCTGAAGTTGGGCCACTTGATGGAATTCCTGAAGCACCATGATATTTTTGCCCTGTCTCCCACCACCTTCCCAACCCATGCCTTAGGGCAAATGCTTATTATCCTCCAGGGAGTTCTAATTCTAAACAAGGCCTGATTAGAATGAGAATGTATGATAACTGCTGATGCCTTATAAGGCAGGCCAGGGTGGGTAGTTCAAAGATGAGGATAAAATACTGGTGTTTAGGACTGAGGTTAAGAACAGTCTCACTTGCTGGTTCCAGATTCAAATACATGACCTTTATGCACTAATGGCACATGAAAGTAAAATGTGAGGAATATTTATCACTATATCTAGTTTTATCTATATCAATATTTACCTACTATCTTTATCAATCATCTGTCTATCTAATCTGTCTTCTACCTATTTTTCTATCTACCTGAAACCCACATATGAAAGAATCCCTTTATAGATATATCCACAATGCCTTATAATAACTACAGGCAATATGTTGCAGTTTCTATATTAGAAATTGATCTCCATGTTCAGGTACATGGACCATGTTCACAAAACTTGGTTGATTTGATTAAGGCGGATAATCTACATAAATTAAGAATCTAGGACAATCACTGCTAAGAAATGCCATCCATGTGACATTTCTCTTTATGAAGAAGAAAAATCCAATTTAATGCTGTTTGTAGAAGTATTCTTATTTGCTAATCATTGTAAAGTAAAAATTTCAAGTCAGTAGTAACTCTAGAGAAGTGAGGTCCTTCACGTATTGATTAGTAACTGCTTTTTATAATTAAGCACTTTAAATGCCTTCTGTCTATCTCTCTAATAAGATCAAGGCACTGAGGGAAAGTAAAAATATTTTGTGTATATGTGGGGTGAATGTAGGGTTTCATTGCAAGGAAAATTTCTTTTCTTCTTATTCAGAAGACTTTTCTTGTCATTTCTAGACTTTTTTTAAGAAAAAGTTTCTAGAAATCTATGCATGATATAAAAATCTGTAGTGGAATGTGTCGTGAGCTGCGATGAGAGTGGATTCACCTGCCATAAGAAGCATTCTGAGGAGGAGAGGGATTCAGGTTTAAAATGAAGACAGCTCACTGGAAGTGAGTAGAGTTCCAGGTAGACCGTCTGCCCCTGCCACATGGAAATTTCTTTTCCTGTGACACATTGCTCTCCTGATGAGACCGTCTTGATTTTAAGGCTGTGGTTTCTGATGGCTGGGAATGGCTGGGAATGGCTAGAAAAGGAATCCTGGGTGATTTTCCTGTCCTTTCAAAATCTTCTTTAGAGTCTGGACAAGTCAGGCCACTGCTAAATGTGGCTCGTATGCATTCCTGACAGGCAAAATTACTATCTTGGAGTTTGTCTTCACTAGGGCTTCTTTTTGAACTCCCTAGAAGCTGACATCCCCATGGAGTATGAAATCCACCCCACTGGCTGTCAACAAGCTGGCAGCTTACTGACTGTGTGTATTACCTGCTGGGCTGTTCTTCCATAGTAAAGAGTCCTGCCGGATGATTTATCCCAGAAAAGAGTCTTGCAGATTAACTGGGAATGAGCAAACAAGAGTATGATTCTAGCTCACCTACTTGTCTCCTATTCTTCAGTGTCCTTAGGACGAAAACCTAATGGGCTACCTTTTAGCAGCACATCATTTTCATCATCTTTCAGTTAAACTAAAGGTCCAGAAGCAAAACAGATCATTTGGGTCTACTGTGTGAACTGGCAACATTGCAGAGAGCAGCAGATCAGTAACTATTTATTTATAAGTAGATTTATCTGATTTTTTAAACTAGAGTGTGTGTGCCTATTTATGTATGTATACCTAGCTAGTTGGGGATGAAATGTTTAAATATGAATAAAAAATAATAAGCCCACATGCTCTCAGTGAGAAGTCACTTATAATTTACAGTAAATACATAGCCAGTTGGATAGATAGACATAGCCAATATATATATAGCCAATAGATACCTACATACATACATAAAAAGAGATTGACACTGAATTGAAACATGACTAAATTAGGGATTTGGGGGGAGTACATGTTTGTCTGCTACAAACAAGATTTTACTGCTTCCTTTTTCCCCAACCACATCCATTTCTTCCTTCTCTCTTCTTTTTTCTCCCTCCACAGCTCCCTTTCCTGGCTCTCTGTAATACTTGCTCAGCCCCTAGGAGTCTGCTGAGTGGCAGGGCTGGCAGCAGGGAGCAGATTAGCAGCAATATTAGAGAGACAGACTCCGGCTGCTTTCCTTCATCACTTTGCTCTCACTTCCAACTTCAACCCTTCCCCCACCTGAAAGGCAGTCAAAGATTAAGTGAAAGAGAAAAATATGTCAACGTTTTTTCTTTTAAAAAAGAAGTCTATTTGTCTTACAGCTTGATAAAATGCCCTAGTAGGTTATGTTTATTTAATTTTTTTTTTTTTTTTTTAAACTTTTGATTGCTAGCCCTGTGCTTCTGAAGCACTCTACATAGACCCCACAGATTCTGGCTCAGTCACTCCCAACAAATATCTAGCATACAGCATGACTACAGTTTATAGATTTTTTTTTTCCCCTCTGGTGATCCCGACTAATTCATAGTAGGTGGCTTTATGTAATAACATTAATTTTTAGGGAGAGACAGGGATAGAAGCAATGTTTCTCTCTTATGTACTACACTTAAAGCAGGAAAGAACCAATTTAAAAATATGCCGTCCCATTGTCACCTTAATACTCTTACATTGGACAGAACATGTAACTTGACTTTAGGTATCCAGTATGATTTTGTTTCTTTCTGGTGGTGCTTCTAGCTGTAGATAATTCCTTTTAAAATCTAACAGTTAAGTAGCTTTGAGCAAACACTCAGCCTCTCAGAACCTTCGTATTTTAATCTGTAAAATGGGGATAATGGTACTAGTTTGGGATTAAGTGCCATCTGTATGTTAACTGGCCTCCCATAGCACCCAGTACATATGATGTGTTCGGCCAGCATTAGTTTAATCAAATGGCACCGTTCCTACAGATTCTAATGAACTACCCCCATTGATACTAACCTAATGAAGTGTTACTATTATCATGTAAATTTATGCACATAATAGCCTCTTGTTGGGTCAAATGCCTTAATCCTAAATCTTGATATTAATCATAATAATAAGGAATCTGTATATACATAGTGCTTTACAGATATCAAAGATACGTAGTATCCATTATCTCACTTTACTCTTCCAGGGATCCCCAAGACTACTTAAACATGAATTACTGAAACTCCTAGAGCTTGAAAAACTCAAAGTCATATGTGTATCATGCAATAGAAGAGGGACTGGAACTCAGAATCCAGAATCCATTTAAAATGAATTATGTTTATTGATTTTAAAAGAGGGCAAAGAAAGTAGGAAATAAAATATGTTTACAGTGATTAAATCAGGTAGATGTCTGTCTTCTCTAGCTTTAGCAGCAACCATACTCTTTTGGAGCTAACATTCTCCTGTGCTGAGGTGGTCTTCAAGTAAGTGAAAATCCATGCGTGTATTTTGTGTCTTTTAATTTCATCTCACGGTTTAGTTCACATTCAACTATCTAGTTGAATGACCAGCATTTTTCTCTGTGCGTTTTGGACTGATATAGTGTACACCCTGTACATCCTCCCCTCAATTATTTCTTAAAAACAGCATAATGGTGACATAACTTTAGATAATACAATAATATTTTCAAATGACTGACTCATTTGGTTAGAGAAATATGTTTCCATGCTAATGTGTGGCTGACCTATATGAACCCTTCACCCAAGATATAAGGGTTTATTGTTGTTTTTGTATAGTCTCAGGCATTGAGAAACTAGGGTTTTCTAGTTCTTAGGGATATAAGTGGACCTCTATCTAGCACTCTGTTAGTGTTATCCATCTGTTAGAGTTCACAATGGTAGGAAAAAAAAAAGTAGTTTTAGAAAAAGGGAAACTATGGAATACATTTTATAATTTATCAATACCTGAATACCAGCATCTAATTTTTGACAAAAGGAAGCTCCAGTTTGAACGATTCTAGAAACTTTAAACTTTGTCCATTTTGTAGGATCAATAAATTAGTTAAAAATTATTGTCATACTCATTGTCAGTTCTGAACCTTCTCAGTAAGAAATGTCTCAGTAAGACATTTATTCAGTATGGCTTATCCCAGAAGGACATTTAGAATGTTTATTATGATTTGTAGTTTTTGAAAAGAAACGAATATCATCATTTTGTAAGAGTATGATCTTTGATAGTGTGAGAGCAAAAAGCTAGTGTGTAATTACGTTGTCAAATTCCAACAATGCTCAAATTAATCTTCCTATTTGGTTTTGTATTAATCATATTTTTAAGTAAAGATCACCTGACCTAGTGCAGAAATTTCAGTGCTCTGGCCTGATACCTTGTCTGAAAATGAACTCCTTCTACAATGAGCCACATACTTGATTGTTCTCACATCAAAAATTGCTTTGCAGCGTGCATTGACAATCTTTTTAGAAAAAGATCTCAAGAAAGAAAGTGCTTTGGGATTGATTGTTTGCTTCTGCTAGAAAAAAGAAAAAAAAGGTGTGGTTAATGTGAATATTAGTTCTAAAAATCTCATTCTTGAACAGTATGAATACTGCAAGACTAGAAGATTTCATCAGATGTCAGTCACTTCACACAACTGGCCTTACCATAACCCTTTGGAGTGTTGTAAGACTTTTCTTATTTTTTTATGGAACTACACCAGGAATTACATTAGGAATTATGTCAGCCCTGCAGCAATTTTCAAGAAGCCACAGGTCCATGATCCTGAAACTTTGACTGCTGACAAGAAGTTGCTTGGAGCAGCAGTGTTATTAACAAGCCACCTTTCCCACACCCTATCTGCACTGGAAGCCATCCCCAGCTCATCACCTCCATCTGTCTCTCTGTACGATGGGGCGTGCACACCAGCAGTCTCCAGCCATGAGGTTCAGTTTGCTGCTGAGTTACTCATCAAACATCCCGTGCTGCAAGGACTCCTTATTTTCAGGATTGCAGGCTGCAGGCAGCCAGTCCGTGAGTCTGACAGAAGTGTACTTACCTTCTTTTATAATGAAGGCTCTTTAGGCAGGAATGTTGATGCTTTAGGAATGAAGGCATTTTATGTATGTGCCCTGAGAGATCCATTTGGTGCTGTGGGGTGTCTCTCCTGAGATTTATTACAACCTCTTAGGGGGGTGGAATCCCTTGATTTGATGCCATCCAGGGCTTTGTTCTCTGCACAGTGTCCTCTGAAGACTACCAGCCCCGGATTCTTCTTCTACCTTTTAAAAGGCCTCTGAGGACTCATAAATTCAGTGCTTCTGGATTAAAGCATAGGATATGCATGTGCCTACTATTTAGTTACCCTATGGTTTTTGCCTGGAAAAAGACTCTACTTTTACTCTTCCTGCTGGTTATCAAGTGGTGTGCAAATGACCACCCACTAGGGTTTTTCGTGTTATTTTTTTTTCAAACTAGCACTGTAACTGTAATTTTGCTTCAGAATTGTGAATTATCAGAGTTACTCTTGAGAAACTTAATTTTCATGTTTTTGTTTGTTTGTTTGTTTTTAGTTTTCCTGTTCTGGGTAGAAGTGGATTGGTTGGGGGAGGTTTCTTCTCCTATTATTAGTTCTTTCAGATCCCTGTGTAGCGCTTTCACAATGTAGAGAAATCTCGGTGACTGTCCTCAGAGCACAACGATAGCTCCTAGAAGTCATTTTTTCCTTTTGACCCAATGTAGGAGAGAACACTTGGACAATAGAGAGGAAAGCATTACAATGTAGTGGGTTAAGAGCAAGGCAGGGATATTGGGGTAAGAAACTGTAATTCAAAATCCCACTTTGCCAATTACCAGTTGCATGGCCTTGAGTAAGTTAAATGATGCAGGCCTCAGTTTTGTCATCTATGAAATGGAAATAACAGTCTCTACTTCTTAGATTACTTTCGGGGTGGTAGTAATGAAAGTAGGTAGTGCATAAACAGGGCTAAGAATAGAACATGGCATATAGTAAATACTTAAATGTGAGGTTATACTATTATTATGACTGAGGACAGAATGTTCTAAAAGCAGAGGAGAAAAACTGAATGATTTTTTTTTCAATTTTACTGTGTCAGTACTTTCTGCCTTATTACACTGCACAATTTTTAACTCACTGGTGGAGAAACAGGGAAAATCGAACTTGCCATTTGGGGATTATATTCAGGAGGTTTGCAATAGGATTCAGCCAAGAATTCAGGACTTTGGGTCCTGCAGATGTGTCTCTATTCATAAAACTATTTCCTTTCACTCATATAGAACTATATACCTAGAGGGCACTCAATAAAAATAATGACAAAAATCAACCCATTGCTGCACACAGGAGTGAACTTAAAGATCTATCTCATATTTTTAGTGTTCTTCAAAGCACCCAGTTTCTTGGGTGCGGGGGGTGGGAAGTAAGCCACATTGCTCGTAAGCATTAATGTGTTCTTGTTTAACGTTTGTCTTGGTCTTGGACTATGCTACCATCACTGTCATGTGACAAATCAGTTCTTGAAGTTAAATTTGGCCAAACATAGTAACTAGCTATTTTAAAGAACCAGGGAGATGGTTAACTTTAGAATCAGGCACCAAATGGCACCCACCCATCACATACTCTAACAAAGTGTAATAAAAATAATTCATATATTGGAATATTGAAATCTTTAAAACATAAAGTGACATATAAGTGAGTATAAGTAAAACTGGAGAACTCTGAATACAGTTGGTGGATTGTATCAATGTCAATTTCCTGATGGTGGTATTATACTATAGTTTTGCAAGATGTTGCCAGTGGGGAAAACTGGGCAAAGTGTGTGTGAGGAGGGGACCTTTCTGTGCTATTTCTTACAATTGCACGTGAACCTACAATTATCTCAATAAAATTTTTAATTAAAAACATGAAAGGTAAGCATCTTCTTAGTGACCTCATATTTAAAAGGACATTTCCAACACACCTTCAACTGCTCATTACTTATATGGAGTCTAAATGAGATGTTTCATTGGTGATATTTTCTACAATCAAAACTTTTAGTTGGTCCATGGCCTTTAAATTTCATAGAAACATGATATTTAGTGACTGAACTACTATAGATAGCTTATTCTTTCTTTCATAAGAACCTAGGAAATTGGGACAATCCTTACTTTTGGACTTAAAAAGAATTGGCCAGAAGATAAATAGAATTCACAAAAGAAATTTGCGTATAAAGCAGCACAGAAATGTCTTCAAAAGAAGAGCATCTTTCATTGATCTATTTTTAAAATAGAATGATATATTGTGACAAAATCTAAAATTTTAGAACAGCTTCCATCTTTCAGTTCTCCGATGTATATATAACTATTAGCAGCAGCAGCTTATAGCCCTGCTGAGAGGTTAAAAATAGTTATTTTCTGATTGTCCTTTTTGATACTTTAACACCCAATGGCCTAGGGTATAATGCCTTTGTTTATTTTCCATGACAGATTTTCTTAATAGTCTTGCTAACATCATAGTGTGTAGATTCATATTTTTCATGGTAACAAATGATTTTGATCCATTCATGTGATCATAAAGAATTGTTATCAATACCTAAAGATCCAGAATGACTCTAGATCACTACAGGTGGTGCACTTGAGTGTTAGCATGGCAGGAGTCAGTGACAATACGTCTTTGTCTCTTAGACCTCATTAGAGCCTTGCTGATTTTAACCATGGGAAAGACTGTGGAATGGGAGTAAACGATGCCTCTCCAGCTGTGTTTCTGTAACTCAGATATTTACAGCTGAGATAACTAATCTTCTTGGCTTTTCTTTTTTGTTTTGTTTTAATGAAAACAATAACAATGCATAATGTACAAGACCAGGTTTGATCATGGTGGAGTGTTAACGTATATTTGCTTTGACCCATGTTGTAAGAAAAGGAGGGGAAAAACATGCTTTATTTTGGTTACCTCGCAATTATTTGCAGATCTCCTCCCCATTATCTCATGTCCCCAGATAGACTTTAGAGAATAGGACAGATCAGATTTTACATTTTCAATATTTCCAAGCACCATTCAGTCTTAAAAAAAAAATCCAAAAACTGAACTCTGAAACATCTATATCTGTTAACTTAGGTTGTTAAATAATGAGTTATAGAGAAAGGGATGGGACACACATCTTTTTCTCTGATTGTAACTCAGTGTCTATGGATAGGATTGCACAGACTTTTAAACTAATAACATTCATAGAGTCTTCGCCTACTCTCCCCACAATCTGCATGTTGGTTCTTTCATCATTCAGTCTCAGATTTAGTTGCAAGGCTCCCAAAGTGTAGCTCATATAACTCTTCTTGAAAGGCAACTGCCCAATCAACTGTACTTGACTTCAAGGAAGTTTTGAGGAAACTAATTATAGAAGAGTCATGATAATCCCCAAACTCCTAGGTTAAGTAGGAAACCCTGTGGAACTACATGGTTATACTAACAGCTTATTTATGGAATGTGGTCTTTATTTTGGCATTTTTTAAACGGTTTCACTGTACACTTTCAAGGCACGTGAGTATGCATTTGCTGCTCATTATACGCTGTAGTTCAGGAGCAGAGCTGGGTACAAAGAGTCTCTGAAGGACAACCCGACCATTCATCTGTACACATGTACCATGCTGGCTGCTGTGTTGTAGAAAGAGGCTCTGCAGATTCTCCAATCGGAAGAAATAATGAGCTTAAAGCAATAGCTCCTCTGAAAACAGTTGGCAGTTAGATAATGATGGATATGCTACAAATTCTAGACATATCAGCCAAGAAGGATGAAGAATGATGCATTAAAGAAAGTAAGGTGAAAATCTACCACCTTTCTTTTAAAGATGAACATATAAGATGCTGTTCACTATGATGGCAACATTACCTGAGTATATCGTGCTGTATAATAAACGGCACCACGTTACAAAACAAATTTCTTTTTGAAGGAGGTTAATAATAAAGAAATTAGACGTGGTGGGAAGAGATGCAAAGTGGAAGTTAAGATTCTGCCCTGAAGTTGAGGTTTTCATTTGTGCTCTTTTCTTGAAATAATCTCACGAATAGCAACTTGGTCCTCTTTCATACAGTGAACATGGGCTGTTTTACAGACATCAATACCATTGATTAAAAAGTAAAAGTTCTGTCAAACTGTAGTTTGATCTTCATGACAGCAAACAGCCTGTTTGATGTTTTTATTGAATCAATTGATTTTTTTTTTCACTGAATTGATTGGTTGTTTTACTGTCATGTGGACACTTCCTAAATCAACACGTGCCTCTGTAGAGGTGTTTTTGAAAAAAGTTTGAATTCATGGATGTGTCCAGAATGTCAGGCTAACAGAACCTTTTGAACCCCAAGTTGCGTCAGAATAAATGGCATCAGTACTGAGAAAAAAGTTTCTTCTTTTCTTAAAATTAGATTTGAATTTTAGAATTCAAGCAACTCAGTGTTAAGACTGATGAAAAGGTCATTTTTTTTTTTTCCTATCTTGTTCAAGTATGTACTTTGGATGTTGACTGAGTTGTTAGATAATACTCTATCAATAAAGGGAAGTTGATCTGTCATAGATTTTTGAGGGTAAAAGAAAAAGGAAACAGAAGCCCACCCCCTCTCTCCTTACTCTGCCTCCTCTCTTCAATAGCTAGGTTGATATATTAGCCAGGTTTTCCTGCCCTTTCAAAGGGAGTTATTAAATCTATTCATTCCAGGCAAGATTTTTTCTAAATGTCCACAGTGTGAGTCCTGGAAAATTTCTTTTTTTCTCTAATAAATATAGATTTAACAATAGGCTTTTGTTTTTATGGTGGAGGTTAGGCATCAAGACAAAGTCTGCTATATTCTGCCTATGGAAGTGATGCATTGGCCGTTTACTCTGTATATGGTAGGAGGAGAAGGTGGCTGCAAACAATTTTATCTGTCTTGGTTTCAATGCAACATATTAAGAGCCACATCTCAAAGAGGCCAGATTGATGCTGCTTGTATAATCACTGTGTCTCCCACTTGGGCTACAGTGGGATGCATTTTACAAGGTGGATTGTATAGCCCTAAAAGGGTCAGTTTATAACAGCTCTGACCTGCCAACTTGCAACACACATAAGGCTGTTCAGTACTTAGATTCACTTAATAATGAGGTTCTGTCTATCTGGTGAATTCTCTCCCTTCTGACACTAACCAAAGATTTTCTCCTATGTCATTCATTCATTTATTCATTTGTTTATTCATCCACAGTCTTTGGGCCCCCAGATTCACTTCAAGATATCTCATTTACAGCAAATACTTTGTCTTTCACTTGACTGATCAAAGGTATCTGACTCGTTTTTCCTATTTTCTTTCTTTTTTAAAAATTATTTATTTATTTATTTGGCTGTGCCAGGTCTTAGCTACAGCATGCAGGATCTTAGTTGCTGCATGTGAACTCTTAGTTGCAGCATGTGGGATCTAGTTCCTTGACCAGGAATCAAACCCGGGTCCCCTGCACTGGGAGCACGGAGCCTTAGCTACTGGACCACCAGGGAAGTCCCTGTTTTTCCTATTTTCCATCTCACCCAAACTTCCAAATATCTCTATACTTGTGTCTTTCATACCACCTCAGTAAGTCTATATAATTTTAGTTCTTTTCTTTCTTTCCTACCATTTAAGGACAGTTTTAACCAGGCAGAGGTTTCCTTTTCCTTCTGCATAACTGCACTTTGTAATTATTCCCTCATTTTTGTGAATGAACATTCATTTCTAGTGGCTTTATCGTCACTGTCCACAAATATTTTCACATCTCTAGTGAAAGAAAAAGATGTCTCCAGCTCGTGGTATTCCTTGGAGTTACTACTTTTACTGCCAAGTTTCTCCAAAGGGCACTTTACTATTCCAGCCATCATTCCCTCACCACCCCCTCGCTGACAGTTTGGCATCCGGCCTCATCACTTTACAGGAATTCCTTTTCCCAAGGTCACCAGTGTCTTCCCAATTGCCAAACCCAACAGTGTGTTATCAGTCCTAATTCCTGAAATCACTGTAGCATTAAACACTTACTTGACTTCTTTGACTCTTGCCTACATTTTTTTTTCTGTCCCTCAGAGAACTTGTGCATTCTCACGGTTTCAATTTTGAGCAGCAGGGATGGATGGAAAGAGCTTTGATATGAGGCAGATATCAATTCTAATTCTATATGGTTCTTCCATTTTGAGCTATATGAACTTGGATACATTTCTTAACTTCTTGACACCTCAGTTTCTGCATCTCAGAAGTAGGGATGATAATGCCTTCTGCATGGGATAAATAGGATTAAGTGAGAATGGGCAGCACACAGTGAATGCTCAATAAATGTTAGTTTTTTTGACCTTCCTAATAATTTCCTGGATTTCCTGCTAAGTTTTGGTCATTTTTTTTCTTGGCTGGTCATTTTTACTGTATGCTCCCACTCCCACTTCAGTTGTGAATGTTAAAGCACACACCATCTTTTCGCCTCCCATGACCACCACCACCCCAAACTTCCCCTTCTAAAACTCTGTTTTTCTTCCAGAGTCATCAGGGCCCTCCCAAAGGCCAAAGACAACTGCCAGGTCTTTGGAGGCTCTTCTGCTGCTGCCTCTCAAGGGACCACAGACAAGATTTTCTGAGGGAATCTCCATATCTGGGGCTGCTGGTATCTCTCTTGATACCACTGTAGCTCTGTTTTAAGTGTTCTACCTTGTTTTTGCTTGGTGAGTTAGCTTGTTCCCAGCTTCTACTCTTGACTTTCTTCTGGACCCAATGGAGACTCTAGGTCCTGGTTAGGGTGTATTCTTGGCTCTTTCCTCAGCTCTAATTGGCTTTGCTGCTTCCCCTAGGGGTTATCAAACCAAGTTCATGGTCTTCCAGGCCTCCAGAGTTGCCTGTCTAGATAGCTCTCTGTTGCCCTCACCTGACACAAATCCACAGTTATCAAAGCCACTTCATTAGCATCTGCTTCCAAGAGTCACCCCTTCAGGGTGTGACAAGTAATGTCATCACTTTCAGTCTCTCGAGCTAGAGCTGTGAATTAGCTTTTCACATTTATTTCCCTCCTCTTTCTCTAGAATGGTCCTCCAATCCATTCAGTCCTGTTACTTTAGCTTTGCAATGCTCCATACACCCATGTTTTTTAATATTATTTATACCAATAGAATAACAAGGCCACTAATAATAATAATAATGACAACAATAACAACACTAATAGCTAACATTTGTTGAAAGCCTATTATGTGCTAGGCGTTCTGAAGGACTTCATAAGCCTTATCTATTATAGAAGAGAAAATTGAGGATTAGGGAGGTTAAATACCTTACTCAAGGTCAGAAGCCCAGATTTGTCAGCTTTCAAACCCATGCACTGTTCTATATTGTTTGAATTGATCGTGTTTCCTTGATGGAAGCATTTATGCATTTTTCATAAGTATTTCTCATATTGAATATCTTTCAACCATAATCCAATATAAAATAAAAAGTCAAATCACAGATTTTATGAAATTGCACCGAACAAGTGATTTCATGGAATTAGAAATAAATTGTAAATAAATTTTATTTTAGTAAAGATTTGCCCAGTTCAGTCAGAAATAGAGAGTCCCAGTGTGGAGAGAGGGGTATAGTGGGATTATGAAGAAAGTAAATGGGTGAAAATTTGATCTCTGATTTCTCAACTTTAATAAGTGGAGACATTCTCTGGCGGGGAAGACATAAAAGAGGGTGTCCTTGGAAAGAGTCAAAATGGAAACAGAGCTAATGGTGTCAGGCAATAGGAAGTCAATGCAGAAGTGGTGGGCTTAGGAGGACAGCTTACTGCTGAAATACTTTCCCTTAGCATTAAGCCCTTGAACATGTGCACTGTATTGTCAAAACAGTTTCATGGAAATTCTAGCACTCTTTATGCGCAGTCTCAGACAGAGCACTGGACTTGGGATCTGAATACTGAATTCCCTTCCTAGCTCTATCACTAAACAGCTATTTGACCTTGGACAAATCTCCCAAACTTCCTGGTCCTGAGTTTTGTCATCTTTAAGTCCCTGGGAGTGGGACTGGAAGAGCTCCAGGGCTCTTCCTTGCTTTAGCATTCTTATATTCTGTATACTCAAAACGTGGTGATGATTTATGGCTTAGGTTTGCGGCCTGTGCCCTTGCTACTCATTTACTAACATCACATATGGATGTCACGGGTTGCTCACTCAGACTCTGTAGGAAATTTAAAATCTTGATAAGAGAGTCCCCAGATGGGGGATAAGCACATGACATCAGAGGTTACACACCTTTTGTAAAGTACCAGAGTGTGTTAACACTATGCTCTGCCACCAAGGTCCCTTTCTAATTCTTGAGTCAAGCCCTCTTCTGCAGCTTGGCGCATCTATTTCATCGCAGCTGCTGAATATAACTTCTGTGACCATGTGCATGGGAAGCCTGTACAACTGAACATGTGAAAGCACAATTACAATCGAACAAGGGAATAGTTTGGTCAGTAGTTCAGCATCCCAAGATCTAAAGAAAGATCACCTTCGGCTAGACTAGTAGACCCAAATGGCCCTTTTTATTGCTTCACTAAAACACACCACTTTGCCCAGTTCATTTATTGACTTTTACATCTCAAGCACAAATTCTTACCTAGGTAGAAGTTAAACGTCCACAACACACTAATTGTAAAAGCAAAAGTGCCAATTCAACAGAGTTCCAAAACCACGGGAAATGCCTCTGAACTTGACAACTCTTGTGTAAATTAAATCTAAGAATAATTTCTTTTTTTAAAGAAGCTTTTGGTATTTCTTTGGAAAACTCTCCCTCTCTGGTACAGGGGTGTGTTTATCTATGGGGAATGAAAAAAGAACTTAGTATCAGTTGCAGAAGAGAGTAGGAAACACTGAGGTTGCTTTTTGGTGACCAACAAAAAGCTAGAGGCTAGGATTTGATTTAAATCACACCCCCAAAATATCACCCCAGCTTCCAGAAATATACATCATTTGTATAAATAATCTAACTTTTCTCCCCTGCTACTCAGCTTTGCAGAAAGCAAGCAAGAGTTAAAACACAAAAGCAATTTTTAGAGGAAACCTCATGACTAGCAATCAGTGCTAATAAGATTCTTTTCCTCTTGCAAGATTCACAGAAAGCCCTCCATCCATGCTGAGCACATTCAAAGGCAAGGGAGTAAGACCTCCCCTTGCAGGTTCATTATCATTCTCAGGTTATCCCAAGCCAAGTGAATCAGAAAAGCAAATGAATTAGTGAGAATTAAGAAGCCTCTGAGGTCTGAACCCACTCCAAATCTCAGCAAAGATGAAAGGTAGACACTGATGTCTTATGTCCCAAGGTTCTCAGGATTGGAGCCCCAGTGCCTAGCTGTTCCTCGAGAGCTTTGCAGAAATGTGCAGGCAGTTAACGTTGCCTAACGTCTTCTGACCGCGGGTTCAGCCATGTGGGAAAAGTTTTACGAGGCTGCAGAATCAAACCCCCTTTCACTCACAATTAATTACAGGAGACTTAGTATAGCACCTAACCGTCAATGGGTCCAGCGTGGGCACTTTTCTTCTTATTTTGGTCACTTACTAATAAAGATACCAGGGTAATGCTTTATTATATGAGGATATCATATGAGATTTTTAAACAATAAATCGATAAAATATTTGGACTGCTAAGTGTTAAGCTTCTTTGGAAGCGATGCCTTGAGCAGAGGAGAAAGAGTTAATGTGAACTAAAGTACTTAGAATTACAAAAGTTTTTGTTGTTGTTTTTACTGTTGTTTTAAATGCTACTGGCAAATAGGGCTGGGTAAAGTGGGAGGGGGCTTGTTTTTGTACTTGTGATGGAGACAGGGATCCTTGGAGCATCTGTGGGACTTAGACAAAACATGTAGTAAAGGTTTGGGAGTAGCAGTTTGTTTTCATTAAATACTTGTTACTGCTAATTATATTTGATCACTATAAAGAATACAGTTTAATTAAAGAAACACTGTGGTTAGGAAAATATTTGATTTCCAAAGAAGAATTTATCTTTGCATTAGTAAGTGGGGAAAAAAGTAATTGTGACTGTATGTTTTTCAGTATGTTATTGGTTTTTATGGAGAAGCTTTATTCCATTCATGGGGAAAAATCTTATTTCTGTTCCTAAAATTACAGTAAAGTGCTAATTTCATATCATGCTGCTTGCATGCATGCTTCAATTTATTTAACATAAGTAATTACTTTAAAAATGAAACATTTGGCAAATGACATTAAACAACAAATTCTAACATCAATCTGAGTCAACATATCTTCTTTCTCTTTGGAGATAGTTTCAGTGTTAACTCTTTCAGTGAATGTTGAAATGTGCCCTGACATTGTTTTCCCTAATCAACATATGGTTTCCATTTTAATTTTGCAAGGTAATATTTCAGCAGTGGTCTGGAGGAAATTAATGCAAAATGAAGGCGGATAACTATCCCTGTAACTAAAGCCTAGTGTTCGTGTTGTTGTGTATCATTGCATATAATGATTCTTTTAAGCAATTGCCCTAAGAACTTTGATTTTTTTAAAAATGTATCCTCTCTACATCAAATTAGTTTGAGTGAACTCTCTGAGTTCTACAAGTTTAATGGACAAGGGTATATCTTAGTATAGCTACTATAGTCTTAACAAAAAGCACAATTCTAATACTGTGTTTATGGTATGTAAATTTTAGGGATAACTCAGACTTAACTAGAGAAATTCATTTCTTTGTAATCTTAACATCAGAACAGTATTAAAAAAAATAAGTTCCTTAATAGTTTTGCATCATATTTTAAAAAGAAGTAATTTTTATCTTTCTATTTTAAACATATACCTGTAAATTTTGGAGAATATTTTGTTTGTAAAATCTTTAGATTTTTGCTGATTTTAACCATTTATTCTTGTCCTCAAATACTACTAAACTTACGTATTAATGTATTTGGATAATTATATTTTTAAAAACTTATCTCATTGAGAAAGGTGAGCCTGAAAATCCATGTTTAAAATATAGCTTAGATATGCTTCAAGCTTTATAGCTAGCTTTCGTTTTACATTGTAATTTATTTTATTTTATTTTTATTTTTTTGGCGGTACGCGGGCCTCTCACTGCTGTGGCCTCTCCCGTTGCGGAGCACAGGCTCCGGACGCGCAGGCTCAGCGGCCATGGCTCACGGGCCCAGCCGCTCCGCAGCATGAGGGATCCTCCCGGACCGGGGCACGAACCTGCGTCCCCCGCATCGGCAGGCGGACCCCCAACCACTGCGCCACCAGGAAAGCCCCTACATTGTAATTTAAATGTTTAATTTCTCTATAATTTTAATATATAAAAATTAGATTAAACCCAAGAAAACATAAGTTCCCAATTACATCCGGGTAGAAGAGAACCATACTCTTATTTTTGCTCTTGTATTGCATTCTGTTATTATTTCCCACTATCATAGCTTAAATATCTTCTAATAAGTTTTTCCTTCTTTTTTTTTGGTAAAGCTAAAATAATTTGACACTTTTGGGTGGAGGAGGAATACAAACTTCCAGCTTTTTGATAAATTATATTAATGTGTATGAAAACCTGCATGTTCAAAAGTGCTAAGTCTGTAAGCAATTTTGCACTGAAATAGCTTTTACCAGATTTCTGAATAAAGCACAGGAAAACAATTAGAGCAGTTTAGTATACAATGGACAGCCTAGAGAGCAGCTTTCTGCATCCTTCCATCAAAGAAGAAACACACCCTTGCTAATAGAAATATTATTTAAAACGCTGTGAATCGGCAGCAGCTTGCAGCCGTGGCAACTACCAGCAGTCCTGCGTTAGCACAGCGGCCCGCCCTGCCCTTGCGTTGCCCACAATGACCAGGGAAATCCCAGAGGTACTCTTGAATTTCTACATTCTCATTTCTTCAGCTGTAAAATATCCATCACTCACATACCACACTGGCCAAAGTGACACCTGCCAGTCTAAAGAACAAGGAAAAATTATTGTCTGTCTGCTAACCACGTCTCAGCAATGAGAGCAGAGCAATGGCAGGGATGTGCATCTGATGGTGTATTGCTAAACTCTAATTTGTCTTCTGGATGTTTCTTTCAGGGAAGGCAGTTTTCAGCATATTGTTGTTTAACATTGAGAACCTGCTTTTGTGGTCCATTGTATATCTTAATGATACATTTAAAAATATTTACAAACAAGTGGCAACGTATGTAATGAATAAGCTTAGGTGTCGCTATGCAGGGCAACATGATGTTATTGTCATGAAAGACCCATGGATTTGGTCATGATTGGATGGCTTCTATGATCCTTCTAGGGCCAAATTCAAATGCATTCCCTCAGACCCACCTTCTAAAAGTTTTGTGGGGTGTGTGTGTGTGTGTGTGTGTGTGTGTGAGAGAGAGAGAGAGAGAGAGAGAGAGAGAGAGAATCTGTCATCATGTCACATGAAGTTATGCAACATTCTATCTGTTGTTGATGAAATGCAACATGACAGAATGTAATGTAATGTAACGTATCAAAAAATGTAAATAATATACTTTGCGGGATTAGATATCTGCTGTCAATTCCTATCGTAGGGATCTGAACAGAACTTACCGAGGCGGACAGAAGCTCAGTGAATGCCAAACTGGCCGTGGTGTTTGAGAACCAGCACACACCACAGTTCACTGATTTCCCCAATTACTTTGGGGTAGTTTGGCACGTATAGAAATGTTCAACAAAAGTTCTCTTGTTGGACACTTCTGGGAAGTAATTTGATTGTTAATTACAAATGCTCAGGGTGATTGCTCTGCATAATTGTTTTACTCCTTCAGCATCCATTAGGAGCTTATCTGACAAAGGTTTATTTTTAGATCTTTGAATTTTTAACATCTTCCTTATGTCAAACTGATGCAATATCAGTGACCCCTCCAGATAAAATCCTTTAACCAGGCAGGGTAATCTAGTGCTTCCCATGAGAGGTAGAAGAAGAGAGATAGTATGACTATGTGTATTTTATCTCCAACAGGCTCTGTAATCAAGCAACACACACACATTTCAAAATTCTATGCTTTTTGAGAACTAACTTCAGTTATATGCTCTACATTACTTAAAAACTGTTAAGAGCAAAAGGCATATCTCAGAATTAAACCAAATGCATTCCAGATACTATTTCTTTTTATTACCAAGCTTTAGTCTCAGCTCTTAACAATAGACAACACAAAACAAGTCCACATTGCCTTCAAGGTAAGTGGGCAGAAGCTCATTTGATACTGCATTCCTGAGAATGGAACCTTTTATTTGCTGTCATAGTGATGCCTTTTAATTGTCCTAATAAATAAGCTTTTAAAAAGCTTCTAAAATGTTCACTAATAACACACTTTGGTCTTTAGCCATAGAAATGCAGAAATAATTAGAAGTGGCATTGTGTACACTGCCTTCTGGACTGGGCTGAAGGTGAAGGAGAAAGTCTCATGCTATCCTTGTCAGCTGCAAGGGTAATTACTGCTGGCTGAAATTACTCAACATTTGTTTATAAGCTCCCCAGAGCATGCTGTAAATAGATTGTCTGTTATAGTCCAATCACATTAAAACACTGCTCCTTGCAAACTGCTACCTCCTGTTTTCTGTAAGCTAGACAGAGAAAGCCTGCTGCTCACTTACTGAGCACTGAGCAGGGAAGAGCTATGTTTAATGTGATTGTTTTCATTAGATTCTTCTCCGGCCAGGATCACATTTGTGTTTTCAGGGACTGAATGCTAGTGGGGTACATTACTTTCATTAGGACGTTTTTATTCACTTTAGGGACGATGCGTTTCTTTATTAGTGGAATTTGCATGTAACATTTCAGAAGGAAATGTAAAACAATGCAGAGGAGTGACCATATACCTTCCCTTCCACACAGGGGATTTGTTTATCTATATTGAGTTTTAGAAAGTTCATCACATTTACTGTTTATATCAGTTTGATTTCATTTAGCAAATATTTATGGAGTACTCACAGTAGGCCTACTATTGGACTCAGTACTGTAATGATAAATATGTATTGCTTTTAGGGAGACTAAAATATAGCTGGGGGGAAAAGGACTTGGATATGTGATAAGGTTAAAGACATAAGATATGTGATGAAATGAAAATTTAAAATGTAGTACCAAATGGATATGCAAGGTATACATGTGGATCATCAACAAGCTTTTGTGTTTGGGGAGTGAGTAGAATATACTGTTTTGGAACGGTAATAAAGCTTTATTAATGAGGTTAATTGTGTCCCCTTCAAAAGGGGCCAGAGACAACCCAGACAGTAGTTAGCTCAGCTTTTTGGTGAACCTTGCTTTTGGTGTTTACCATTTTCCATGGAAGAGATTTTATTGACCCTTTAGGTTGGCTGTCCTGAAAGGTTTTGAATACAGAAGAGAATAGGAAATCAAAAGTAGCTCAATGGAAAGAACCTGGATATTCACTGAACCAAATCCTACAATAGTACAGGTTTGCTCCCTAATTGGTAATTAAGCAAGTTTAGCTATTTTGTTTTTTTGCATGCTGGGAAAAGAACTGGGAATAATTTCTGAGTTGTTCCTATTTATAATTGACCAAGATTTCCAAAATCTGGGTGATTGTGTCTTTACAGCAGTCTCAAATAAAAAATTGCATTTGACTTCATCAAGAGAATGAACTACTCTATAAACTTGTCTTGAAAAGGGATAGACATTGGAAGAAAAATATTGCAGAGAAGGGATATTACTCAGTGGATGGCAGGCACAGTAACAGGAAATGCTAATTGTGAAAATTCCGATCTGAGAGACAAAAGGATTAGTTGTGCACCTAGAGGGGTGGGATACGGAGGGTGGGAGGGAGGGAGACGCAAGAGGGAAGAGATATGGGAACATATGTATATGTATAACTGATTCACTTTGTTATAAAGCAGAAACTAACACACCATTGTAAAGCAATTTTACTCCAATAAAGATTTAAAAAAAAAAAAGGATTAGTTGTGAAGTGGAGAAAAAGTAGGTAAATAGTCTTACTTTCCTGGAAATATTTAGCCTTTCCTTTCCTTTACACCATTCCAAATTTTTCTCAGAGAAATTATCCTTCCTTTTTATCTAGTCTGGAATTGATGTGGGGTTTTGGAAATTTCCCATTTCCAATTATGTATACTGATGTCACTGGCAAGCAGTACAAGAGAGAAAGAGATTTGAGTACCAGAAAGGAGGATTCAATTACATTTTACAATAATTTCTGGAAGTACCATATTCTAGGCTTTAGTGCAGAAAAGAGCATCAGATCAGATTTTGGGTAGGCACAAATACTGCCATGGAAAGTGAGAGACGTTTTACATAGAAAGCTAAATGAACATGGGGATGCCAGTGGTGTGTTCATTTCGGAATTTTTGGCTAGATTTATTTTCAAGAGAAAAGTAAAGCTAAATAAAATCATTCTTTAGGGCTGGCACACATTGTCTTAAAATAGAGTGAATCCATTTGTAATCTATATAACATTTTTATGTGCTCCCCATTACTCGCTTTATGTCATTAGGAAAGCACTGAATCTTTAAAGAGAAACTTCCTACAGCTAAAAAAGACATTAAGGGGGGAAAATGCTGGGAGCCGTAGTGACAGGTACAACTAAGCTTGTATCCTTCCGTTCCCTGGAAACCAGTCAAACACTATCTCATCTTGCAATGGTTGTGTCTGATCCTCTGCTTCAGACATCTTCCTAATGGCAACTGCAGAGGTAACTCTCTGCAAATAAGGGCTTGCAGCCACTGGGCATCCATCACATTTCTCCAGAGCAACATTAGACCACCCTAATGGGTACTCCCGTCTTCATTATGATATTAATTCTCTAAATTTCCTAAGTGATTTCATTTGTAATATGACAAAGGCTAGCTGCTCAGGAGACAAACTGTTTTCATCCCCCTCCTGCATGCTCACAAAGGCTTGCTCTCTTTAGTCTTTGGGGGAAAAGGAATTTGATAGCATCAGATCTCTTGTGATACACAAGGCTGCCTAACAGCTACACCACCTGCCAGCACTTCATGCCTGGCCATCCAGCCTGAAGCTTTCTAAAGCAGTGGTTGATGAGTGGAACATGGATGTTGGTTTGGAAAGAAGCTATGTGGAGAGAAAACAGCAGCAGAATAAAAAACTCGGCATGGAAGCTGAGAGGGATTTGAGGGTGACAGTGGGGTCAGAGAGAAGCTAGAGACAGAATCAATTGCAGTAGGCCTGGTTTGGTAGATGCTATCTAACATTGTGCCTTTTCTTCCTTGTACATTGTGGTCTTTGTTGTGGCTACAAATTCCAGGGCTACCAACTGATACAACTACCAAAATATGGTAGTTCATTTTCCTTTCAAAATGCTAACGTCTGTGGACTTTAATTCAAGCTACCCATATCAGAATTAGTTTGTTATCTACCATGTTTACTAGGTATAAAACTTAAACTAACAAAAAATCCTGTCCTGATCAGTATTGAGGATTTTCTCCTCACTGATCATTGTTTCTAACTGGATTTAGCATCACTGGGTAGAATATCTAAATTGGGTGACAAAATGCGAAATTATTGACAAGTCCAGAATTGGTCAAAATACTGAAGCAGATTTTTTCTTTTTGCCTTTTTTTGGCAGTTTCTTGCTCTTAACTACTGATACCTATTTTGTTTAAAAAATTCTTATTGGAAAAGTCCAAGTACGTGCTCTCATTTTTAATAAGGTATAGCCTAATCAGTAGTTCACTATTATTTAAAAATAATTTAAAAACCCAGTACCCTAATTAGAGATAGCACAGTTTAGTGGTAAGCATCAGCAAAAGCTGAGTTCTATTCTGCTAGCCAACTAGGCAATCTTGTAAAAGTGAATGAAAGAAATTATCTGGCTTCTGCTTCTTCAATTTTAAAGTAAAGGAGCTGGACTGTAGACTCCAACAAGTTTTAATATTTTATATTATTTCATATTATATTTGAATTAATATTTTAAATATAGTATATCTGAATTTTTGTCTGTGTATGTTCAAACATCTGGTGTCCTTGCAGGATACATTTAGGCCATATCTCATTATTACAAATTTTAATTGAATATTCATATCATTGACCTAAAATTTCAGGATATTTGCTATAGCTCAGAATCCGTAAGCCATTATTAGATTTAGAAAAAATTTTATAGCTTTTTTACTTGAATAGATTTCTTTTAGATTTTATTATTAATGGAATACAAACTATCAAGATATATATGTTGCCATTAGAAATATCAAAATAAAGATGTATAGATTTTTAACAAAGTAAAGCAGTTATTTGGGAGTGATAAATTATATTCCCTTCCCCAAACCATAAATTCTTTAAAAGAAAGTTCTTTGGGACAAAAGAACATTACTGGATATTTCATCTCTGTTCCATCCGATTTTTCAATTTAAGATGATCCCATAAATTTCTTAAAGGTTTTGCCTTTTTGGTTTTAAAAATATATTCAAAACTAAGCTTTGTTTATTTTATCTAAAAGTTCTGTAAATGTTGCAGTGCTTTCCTTCAGAAATTGAGAAAGAGTTGATTGTTTTTTCTGACAATTCAATTTCTAGAATAAATCATTTTGTAATGTTTTGCTTCTCAGGATTTACAGAGGATAAAGGTTATGCACTAAAACTTAACATGAACCTTATGAGTATTCGCACAATATGTATTCAGACCATTCCCAAATTAACAATGTCTGATTTCAAATGGCTCTTATATACAACGGCCAAGTGCTTTTGATTTCACTGCTGTCAGAAACTTCACATAATCCTGTTGCCTTCTTAGTCCCTTCTGTAGCACTGGATTTTCAGAATCCCTGGCCATGACTGTGGCAGAGCCAGGTGGTGTGAAGTGTCAGAGAGGGTACAGCATGGAGATTCCCGATGCTCTTAAAGGGTTTCCTTGTGGGAGATGTCTTCCTTGGTTCCCAAGTTGGAACAGAAGAACTGAGTTACTGTTCAATCATCAGAATTTTATTGAGAGCCTGCTATGTGTAAGCCAAAACTTCCCCTCCAAATGTCCTCCTCAGAATATAGAATGTTTCACTTTCTTCAAATGATTGGGATTATACACGTCCATAGCATACACCTAAAGCATAAGGCCTTTGCTGTTGGATTAGTTCTGGATGGATGACATTTACTACAATCTAAATAAAATATGAACAAATAAAAAATTATTAGGCCTCTGACATCTAACTGAAACTCTAAGTTAAATCTAACTTCTTTGAGTTCAGGGATCATTTCTTAATTGTATTTTTATTATCTTCTTAGCATATAGTAGATGCTCAATATGTATCCATTGAATTGAGCTGAACCTACACCAAGATCCGCAACTGATACATTTCTATGAGTTTACTGTATAGATATTGAAACTGATGGTTTGGATGATTTATGTTATTAATAGGAAATATGCAAAAAATAATAACATACTATTATGTTGACAGTAAAATACATAGCATATTATAATAATATATTGGTGATAGGATTTTCTTTTTCTTTTTTTTTTTTTTTGCGGTACGCGGGCCTCTCACTGTTGTGGCCTCTCCCGTTGCGGAGCACAGGCTCCGGACGCGCAGGCTCAGCGGCCATGGCTCATGGGCCTAGCCGCTCCGCGGCATGTGGGATGTTCCCAGACCGGGGCACGAACCCGTGTCCCCTGCATCGGCAGGCAGACTCTCAACCACTGTGCCACCAGGGAAGCCCGGTGATAGGAATTTTTAATTACCAATAATTTAATTTTAGGTGTAAGCAAAAAAGTGACTAAGTTATTTTAGGTTTAGGTTAATCTTGAAAATCAAATTAATTTGAAGAATTATTTAAAGTTATTTCTATATTGCTGTTTTTATAACTACTCTCAACTAATTTATTTTTAAGGTATTAATTCTTAGATATGTTTTTTCACTTAAAAGTAAGAATATGAGCAAAGAAATCACCAATGACTATTCTTGCAGTGGTAAACTGGCATATTAGACATATACAAGATGGAGATTGGAATGGATTTATCAATCCAGTGATTCTGCATAAACTGAGCCAGTGTGCTTGGATTCCTCTTTCCCATGATCACCATCTGCAAAGATCCAGAACAGGATTTAGACTCTACTCTATTGAGTGTTGTTACTTAGACATCTTTTTCTTCTGATCCAAGAGGCCCCACTAATGCCTTTCTAAAGCATCTGTGAAATTCCTAAATTAATCTTGCCCTTCATAACCATAAACTGGGGTTTGGGGTGTTTGACATAGAGAGGTACAAATTAGCCTTCCTGATAGAACATGCTTTCACATTCTGGTAATCAAGGAGTGGAGGGCATAGTGGATACACTAAGAAAATATCTAACTTATTGCAGCCATTGGGTGTTGGCTCACAACATGGAAAATAATGAGTCTCAATAGTAGTTTTTGATTTTTTAAATTCACTAGTGCAATGTGATATATACAGTGCAATAAGAGTACCAGTCTAAAAATTAGGAACCTTGGGTTCAGGTTCTAGTTTGACCAATAAATGGCTCTTTTTCCTTGGACAAGCCACTTAATCCCTCAGAACTTTAGTTTTCTTATAGTTTAAAAGAAGGAATTGATATAAATAATTTCTCAGATCTCTTTAGAATTCTAAAATTATTGCTACCTTAAAAAACAAAGATTATGGGCTTCCCTGGTGGCGCAGTGGTTGAGAGTCCGCCTGCCGATGCAGGGGACACGGGTTCATGCCCCGGTCCAGGAAGATCCCACATGCCGCGGAGCGGCTGGGCCCGTGAGCCATGGCCGCTGAGCCTGCGGGTCCGGAGCCTGTGCTCCGCAACGGGAGAGGCCACAACGGTGAGAGGCCCGCGTACTGCAAAAAAAACAAAAAAAACCCCACAAAGATTATGCTTCCTTAATTACTCATTTACAACTATTACTTACTCTTTTTTAAAAAGTAAATAGAATGTTCATTTCTTCTATTATTTAAAAGGTACTCGCAAAAGTAATGATTCTTTTTTACATAATCATGCCATTGTTTGTTAGTCATTGTTGTTGCTGTTTGAAGTAACCTTGGGATTTTAGGTGGGAGAGTTTTCTAAAAGCAGCTTTTTCAGTAGACACTTTCCTTTATAGTAGCAACTTTCTATTATCATCTGTTATTGTTTCAGTGATAACAGAAGCATCAAGTCAAGTTTGTAATAGTGAAGGAAGAGTTTGAAAATTACTGATTTATTTTCCACTTGGTTTTAAAAAACTATGTGTAAAACGTAGTGACAGAATTAAGTAGAAAACCACTAGCAATTGTCTTCTATACTCAGCTGAGGAAACCAGAAGAGTGTGCTAGAGTTAGAAGCTTTTACCTGTATAAAGATAGAGCTCTCTCTAGGAGGAGACCTGTGTTTGCTTGGGAAGCTCTTCCCACAGATATCCGTGTGGTTTATCCTATGACTTTACTCAGGTGTGTGCTAAGATGTCACCTCATCAGAGAGAATGTTCCTAATACCCTGTTGAAAATAACATCCCCTGTCATGCTCGACCTCCTTCCTCTGCTTTATTTTTCTTTACATAATACTTATCACCACCTAAAAGTATTTATTTATTGTCCATGTGCCCTCTTATCCCCAAAAAGAATAAAAGCTCTGTGAGAGCGGGCATGATGTATCACCAGTAGACACTGCTGTCACCAGTGCCCAGGACAGTACTCGACATTTAGAAGAAGCTCAACAGACAATGAATGAATGCCTGTGAAAATTTAGTGCTAAATTGAATCAAAGTCAAGTACAAGAACAGTGTGAAGTAAAGAATAGCATGGAATAAGGGCTATTTCTTGCATCAGGGGAAGCCTAGGTTCTAGGCTAGAGCTTTCCAATCAAGTGTCTACAGAGACCAAGAAGTTAATTGTAAATATGCAGGTAGGAACATTAGGGAGTGGTAAGAACGCTTGCAAACTGGAAAACATATCCATATCTAAAGAAATCCATACATTTCAAACACCTGGAAGCCAAAACACAGCCATGTGCTATATTTGGCTCACGGCCCACATGCTTCTAATGTGCGCTGGATAACCTTTGTGGAACAATGCAGGTAGGAATGACCTTGTGCCCTATTATGAAGGAGAAAAAAATGTAAACCAAAATAAATAAAACCTAAAATGGAATGCACCTGAACATTTGAATAGCTATTGATGTAGAAGGTCACCAAAAAACAGAAGTGAGCCCTGGATATTGAACCTGATCATGACATCAGGCTGTTTATAAATAACTAACTTGGTATTTCCAGGAGAACAATGGTTAATGTGATTCTAAGTATTCACTATAAATCAATATTTCTCAAGCTGTACATCCCTAACTTCTAGATGAGCACTCCTTTGTCTGCAATCAGATTCCTTTCAGAAAATAAGATCATTACAGAAATCATATTTCTAATGTTCCTTTGAAAGCAAAAATGACAAACTTGCACATTCTAATTGCCATCTAGTCTTTCATTGTGTAGCATTATTTAAGGCTTCTTATGCCTTTCAGAACTCTTTACCAACAGTGCTCTATTGAAAATAAAACATGCTGGTATACACAATATAAGTTACAGAAAAGTTTTTGTTCAGAGACATGCTTCATTCCAGAAAGCTGTGCTGACCCTAGGGTGCTTACTACACAATTTCAAACTATACTTAAAGGCACTTTAATACCTGGGTTTTCTTCTGCTTGTTTATAATTGCTCCAACTTCCACTCACCAAGTAATAGTTGTTCAGGTACCTAGTTTCCCTTTTACCCCTGTATCTAGCTTAACTTCAGAGGTAAATCCAGTATACAAATACCTGTATAGAGAAAGTTCACCTTGGGGATAGAGAAAGTTCACCTTGGGTACAGGGAGTACGGCTGCTTAGTTCTGCAGATACTTTGTGCTTCTTGGGTCTTTTTAATGTCTGCCATAGTAGTTAATATTAAAACTAAGCTTGCAGATCAAAATGGAGGTAGCTGGCTCCCAATACACTGCCTACTTTTTAGGAATCTGTAGGGTTCAAAGTCAGGGGCATGGAATTGGTTGTAGAATTCTCTTTTCTCTCTATTGATTTTTCTTCCCTGACACTCATCCAGTTCTTGGGATGGAAAGGTATATCTTCTTAGATATTCCTAAGTAAAAATAATAAACATAGTCAAGAAAGGTGGAGTCAGACCCCCAATATTTAAAGAGACTCCTGATGTTTCCAATTAATTCAATAGACATTTATTGAAAGCCTCCCATGTTCTGGATGCTGTGTGTGCCTTCAGCTGCCAAGGTTTACAGTCTGGAGGGGGAGATGACAGGCCCTCTGAGCACATTACATGCATAGTAGTACAAAGGACCACCAGCCAGGCATGCCAATGGGAACATCACATTTGTCCATCAGGCAGGCATTTTTTCTTAGATGTGTATGGTGGTATAGCATTATATTTCCTATTTTTTAATTTTAAAAATTCCAGATTTTTAGTAGCATACCCATCCTAAATTCCAATTTAAATATTGACAAAAAGGAAAGGAGTGGTCAAAGATATGAGAGTTTCTATCTGGATGTGCTAATCAGAAAGGATGTGTTTTGTGGTATTCCTCAAGCTTTATTCGTCTGTGAGGAAAAGTAAATTCCAGGGGTAGCCTAGTTCCCCAGAGGTCATACCTGGAAACTATTGACAGAAGTGCTGATCTCAGCTGTCTTGAGGCTGTTAGGAGAAAAGTGTGTATCCCAGGCACTAAATATAGATTTACAGAGTTCCCATCAAATCATGATGTTCTGCAGGAGCAAAGACAGGCAGCAGATATCTGGGGAAGGAAAATGAAGTTTGAAGGAAGCCAATGTGAATGGTGCAAAACATGCACTGCTATCCGTTATGCACAACTGTGCACATACACATACATATGTAGTGAAAGTGAAAAACGCATGATTACCAAACTGGGCACACTCTACCCTCTCAACACAATTGAGGCAGAGATTGTGGGTCAGTTGATATATACCTGGAGTCCTGTCAATAAGAAATAGGAATGTGCATAAAGCTCCTAAATTCAGTGTTTGGGTTGGGTAGAATGAGCCACTCACTTGCCCTTTTCCCCCTCCTCCTTGCTTCTCTTTTTCTCTTTTTTTCTCCCTCCGCTTTCATGAATTTATGACTCAGAAATTATTCAAGCTGACTTCAAGCTCTGTCATTTCTTCATGGGTGTTTTATGCCTGTTCTTGGATTTTCATCTTATTGCTGGGTCGAGAAGCAGTGGTATATCATTACATTCAAACACTGTGTTATGATGAATCTGTTGGCTTGGGTAACTCCAGTGTGGCAGAGTCAAACCAAATTCTGAAATGCTGCACTGGATCTTCTCTGCAAACATGAAATGGAGAAATAAAAAATTAGTTCCATAGAGGGAGACATTCAAGTTGGTGGAGGAGTAAGACATGGAGATTACCTTCCTCCCCACAAATACATCAAAAATACATCTACATGTGGAACAGCTTCTACAGAGCACCTAGTGAAAGCTGGAAGAAGACCTCAGACTTCCCAAAAGGCAGGAAAATCCCCACGTACCTGGGTAGGGCAAAAGAAAAAAGAAAAAAAAGAGACAAAAGAATAGGGATGGAACCGGCACCTCTGGGACGGAGCTGTGAAGGAGGAAAAGTTTCCACGCACTAGGAAGCCCCTTCACTGGCAGAGACAGAGGGTGGGTGGGAGGGAAGCTTTGGAACCATGGAGGAGAGCACAGCAACAGGGGTGCGGAGGGCAAAGCAGAGAGATTCCCGTACAGAGGATCAGTGCTGACCAGCACTCACCAGCCTGAGAGGCTTGTCTGCTCACCCACCAGGGCGGGTGGGGGCTGGGAGCTGAGGCTCAGGCTTCAGAGGTCAGATCCCAGGGAGAGGACTGGGGTTGGCTGCGTGAACACAGCCTGAAGGGGGCTAGTGTGCCACAGGTAGCTGTGAGGGAGTCCGGAAAAAACTTTGGACCTGCCTAAGAGGCAAGGGACCATAGTTTTGGGGTGTGCGAGGAGAGGGGATTCCTTCCCTGTCTGCCCACAGAAGGCAGAGCACCACCTATTGGAGCTCCAGAGAGAGGCGCAAGCCGTGGCTATCAGCTTGGACACCAGAGTTAGGCATGAAACGCTAATGCTGCTGCTGCAGTCACCAAGAATCCTGTATGCAAGCACAGGTCACTATCCACATGCCCCCCTCCCTGGGAGCCTGTGCAGCCCACCACTGCCAGGGTCCCGTGATCCAGGGACAACTTCCCCGGGAGAACACATGGCACACCTCAGGCTGGTGCACCGTCATGCTGGCCTCTGCCACCACAGGCTAGCTGCACATTCCAATTATAGCTACCATACCCCTCCTTCCTCCCAGCAAGACTGAGCCAGAGCCCCCTAATCAGCCGCTGCTTTAACCCCATCATGTCTGGGCAGGAACAGAAGGCTGAGGGCAACCAACACGCAGAGGTGGGTCCAAAACCAGTTGGGAGCACCTGTATACTTGGGGTTTGCTGTCTGTGACTGACTTGTTTCTGATGTTTATGTTTATCTTAGTATAATTTTTAGCACTTGTTATCATTGGTAGATTTGTTTGTTGGTTTGGGTGCTCTCTTCTTTTTTTAACTACTTTTTAATTTTAATGATTTTATTACATTATTTTAGTTTATTATTTAAAAATTTTTTTCTCTTTCTTTTTTTCTGACTTTTCTTCTGATCCATGTGGCTGAGAGGGTCTTGGTGCTCTGGCCTGGTGTCAGGCCTGAGCCTCTGAGGTGGGAGAGCTGAGTTCAGGACACTGGAACACCAGAGACCTCCCAGCCCCCTGTAATATCAATCGGTGAGAGCTCTCCCAGAGATCTCTGTCTCAACGCTAAGACCCAGCTCCACCCAATGGCCAGGAAACACCAAGGCTGGATGCCCCATGTCAAACAACTAGCAAGACAGGAACACAACCACACCCATTAGCAGAGAGGCTGCCTAAAATCATACTAAGTTCACGTACACCCCAAAACACACCACTGGATGCAGCCCTGCCCACCAGAAAGACAACATCCAGCCCCATGCAGCAGAACACAGGCACAAGTCCCCTCCGCCAGGAAGCCAACACAAGCCACTGAAACAACCTTACCCACTGGGGGCAGACACCAAAAACAAGGGGAACTACGAACCTGCAGCCTGCAAAAAGGAGATCCCAAACACAGTAAGTTAAGCAAAATGAGAAGACAGAGAGATACACAGCAGATGAAGGAGCAAGGTAAAAATCCACCAGACCAAACAACTAAAGAGGAAATAGGCAGTCTACCTGAAAAAGAATTCAGAGCAATGATAGTAAAGATGATCCAAAATCTTGGAAAGAGAATGGAGAAAACACAAGAAACATTTAACAAGGACCTAGAAGAACTAAAGAGCAAACAAACAATGATGAACAACACAATAAATGAAATGAAAAATTTTCTAGAAGGAATCAACAGCAGAATAACTGAGTCAGAAGAATGGATAAGTGACTTGGAAGATAAAATAGTGGAAATAACTACTGCAGAGCAGAATAAAGAAAAAAGAATGAAAAGAATTGAGGACAGTCTCAGAGAACTCTGGGACAACATTAAACGCAACAACATTCGAATTATAGGGGTCCCAGAAGAAGAAGAGAAAAAGAAAGGGACTGAGAAAATATTTGAAGAGATTATAGTTGAAAACGTCCCTAACAAGGGAAAGGAAATAGACAATCAAGTCCAGGAAGCACAGAGAGTCCCATACAGGATAAATCCAAGGAGAAACAAACCAAGACACATATTAATCAAACTATCAAAAATTAAATTCAAAGAAAAAATATTAAAAGCAGCAAGGGAAAAACAACAAATAACATACAAGGGAATCCCCATAAAGTTAACAGCTGATCTTTCAGCAGAAACTTTGCAAGCCGGAAGGGAGTGGCAGGACATATTTAAAGTGATGAAAGGGAAACCGACAACTAATTACTCTACCCAGTAAGGATCTCAATTCAGATTTGACGGAGAAATTAAAACCTTCACAGACAAGCAAAAGCTAAGAGAACTCAGCACCATCAAACCAACTTTACAACAAATGTTAAAGGAACTTCTCTAGGCAAGAAACACAAGAGAAGGAAAAGACCTACAATAACGAACCCAAAACAGTTAAGAAAATGGGAATAGGAACATACATATGGATAATTACCTTAAATGTAAATGGATTAAATGTGCCAACCAAAAGCCATAGACTGTCCGAATAGATACAAAAACAAGACCAGTATATATGCTGTCTACAAGAGACCCACTTCAGACCTAGGGACACATACAGACTGAAAGTGAGGGGATGGAAAAAGATATTCCATGCAAATGGAAATCAAAAGAAAGCTGGAGTAGCAATTCTCATATCAGACAAAATAGACTTTATAATAGAGACTATTACAAGAGACAAAGAAGGATACTACATAATGGTCAAGGGATCAATCCAAGAAGAAGATATCACAATTGTAAATATTTATAACAATTGTAAATATTTATAACAATTGTAAAGATATAACAGGAGCACCTCAATACTTGAAGCAAATGCTAATAGCCATAAAATGGGAAATCGACAGTAACACATTCATAGTAGGGGACTTTAACACCCCACTTTCACCAATGGACAGATCATCCAAAATGAAAATAAATAAACACAAGCTTTAAATGATATATTAAACAAGATGGACTTAATTGATATTTATAGGACATTTCATCCCAAAACAACAGAATACACTTTCTTCTCAAGTGCTCACAGAACATTTTCCAGGATAGAGCATATCTTGGGTCAAAAATCAAACTTTGGTAAATTGAAGAAAATTGAAATTGTATCAAGTATCTTTTCTGACCACAGCACTATGAGACTAGATAGCAATTACAGGAAAAAAACGGTAAAACAAACAAACACATGGAGGCTAAACAATATGCTACTGAATGACCAAGAGATCACTGAAGAAATCAAAGAGGAAATCAAAGAATACCTAGAAACAAATGACAATGAAAACACGACGACCCACAACCTATGGGATGCAGCAAAAGCAGTTCTAAGAGGGAAGTTTATAGCAATACAATCCTACCTCAAGAAACAAGAAACATCTCAAATAAACAACCTAACCTTACACCTAAAGCAATTAGAGAAAGAAGAACAAAAGAAACCCAGTTAGTAGAAGGAAAAAAAATCATAAAGATCAGATCAAAAATAAATGAAAAAGGAATGAAGGAAACAATAGCACAGATCAATAAAACTGAAAGCTTGTTCTTTGAGAAGATAAACAAAATTGATAAACCACTAGCCAGACTCATAAGAAAAAAAGGGAGAAGACTCAAATCAATAGAATTAGAAATGAAAAGGGAGCAGTAACAACTGATACTGCAGAAATACAAAGAACCATGAGAGATTACTACAAACAACTATATGCCAATAAAATGGAAAACGTGGAAGAAACGGACACATTCTTACAAAAGCACAACCTTCCGAGACTGAACCAGCAAGAAATAGAAAATATAAACAGACCAATCACAAGCACTGAAATCGAAACTGTGAATTTTTATTTTACTATCTTCCAACAAACAAAAGTCCAGGACCAGATGACTTCACAGGCAAATTCTATCAAACATTTAGAGAAGAGCTCACGCCTATCCTTCTCAAACTCTTGCAAAATTTAGCAGAGGGAGGAACACTTGCAAAGTTATTTTATGAGGCCACCATCACCCTGCCACCAAAACCAGAAAAAGGTGTCACAAAAAAAGAAAACTACAGATCAATATCACTGATGAACATAGATGTAAAAAATCCTTAGCAAAATGCTAGTAAACAGAATCCAACAGCACATTAAAAGAATCATGCACCATGATCAAGTGGGGTTTATCCCAGGAATGCAAGGATCCTTCAATATACGCAAATCAATTAATGTGATACACCATATTAACAAACTGAAGGATAAAAACCATGTGAACATCTCAATAGATGCAGAAAAAGCTTTAGACAAAATTCAACACCCATTTATGATAAAAACTCTCCAGTATGTAGGCATAGAGGGAACTTACCTCAATATTATAAAGGCCATATATGACAACCCATAGCCAACATCATCTCAATGGAGAAAAACTGAAACCATTTCCTCTAAAATCAGGAACAAGACAAGAATGCCCACTCTCACCACTGTTATTCAACATAGTTTTGGAAGTTTTAGCCACAGCAGTCAGAGAAGAAAAAGAAATAAAAGGAAACCAAATCAGAAAAGAAGAAATTAAGCTGTCACTCTTTGCAGATGACATGATTCTATACATAGAGAATCCTAAAGATGCTACCAGAAAACTACTTGAGATAATCAATGAATTTGGTAAAGTAGCAGTATACAAAATTAATGTACAGAAATCTCTTCCATTCCTATACACTAATGATGAAAAATCTGAAAGAGATATTAAGGAAACACTCCCAATTACCACTGCAACAAAAAGAATAAAATACCTGGGAATAAACCTACCTAAGGAGACAAAAGACCTGTATGCAGAAAACTGTAAGACACTGATGAAAGAAATTAAAGATGATATAAACAGAGGGAGTGATATACCATGTTCTTGGATTGGAAGAATCAACATTGTGAAAATGACTATAGTACCCAAAGTAATCTACAGATTCATTGCAATCCCTATCAAACTAGCAAGGTCATTTTTTACAGAACTAGGACAAAAAATTTCACATTGTGTATGGAAACATAAAAGACCCCAAATAGTTAAATCTTGAGAAAGAAAAACGGAGCTGGAGGAATCAGGCTCCCTGACTTTAGACTATACTACAAAGCTACAGTAATCAAGACAGTATGGTACTGGCAGAAATAGAGATCAATGGAACATGATAGAAAGCCCAGAGATAAACCCATGCATATATGGTCACCTTATCTTTGATAAAGGAGGCAAGAATATACAATGGAAGAAAGACAGCCTCTTCAATAAGTGGTGCTGGTAATACTAGATAGCTACATCTAAAAGAATGAAATTAGAACACTCCTTAACACCATACTCAAAAATAAACTCAAAATGAATTAAAGACCTAAATGTAAGGCCAGACACTATGAAACTCTTAGAGGAAAACATAGAAAGAACACTCTTTGACATAAATCACAGCAAGATTCTTTTTGACCCACCTCCTAGAGAAATGGAAATAAAAACAAAAATAAACAAATGGGACCTAATGAAACTCAAAACTTTTGCACAGCAAAGAAAACTATAAACAAGATGAAAAGACAGCCCTCAGAATGGGAGAAAATATTTGCAAATGAAGCAACTGACAAAGGATTAATCTCCAAAATATACAAGCAGCTTATGTAGCTCATTATCAAAAAAACGAGCAACCCAAATCAGAAATGGGCAGAAGATCTAAATAGACATTTCTCCAAATAAGATATACAGATTGCCAGCAAACACGTGAAAGAATGCTCAACATCACTAATCATTAGAGAAATGCAAATCAACACTACAATGAGGTATCACCTCACACCAGTCAGTATGGCCATCATCAAAAAATCTACAAACAATAAATGCTGGAGAGGATGTGGAGAAAAGGGAACCCTCTTTCACTGTTGGTGAGAATGTAAATTGATACAGCCACTATGGCGAACAGTATGGAGGTTCCTTAAAAAACTAAAAATAGAGCTACCATATGACCCAGCAATCCCACTTCTGGGCATATACCCTGAGAAAATCATAATTCAAAAAGAGTCATGTACCACAATGTTCATTGCAGCTCTATTTACAATAGTCAGGACATGGAAACAACCTAAGTGTCCATCGACAGATGAATGGATAAAGAAGATGTGGCACATATATACAATCGAATATTACTCAGCCATAAAAAGAAATGAAATTGAGTTATTTGTAGTGAGGTGGATGGACATAGAGTCTGTCATACAGAGTGAAGTAAGTCAGAAAGAGAAAAACAAATACCATATGCTAACACATATATATGGAATCTAAAAAAAAAAAAAATGGTTCTGATGTACCTAGGGGCAGGACAGGAATAAAGATGCAGACATAGAGAATGGACTTGAGGACACGGGAGGGGAAAGGGTAAGCTGGGACGAAGTGAGGGAGTAACTTTGACATAGCCACACTACCAAATGTAAAAGAGATAGCTAGTGGGAAGCAGCCGCATAGCACAGGGAGATCAGCTCGGTGCTTTGTGACCACGTGGACGGGTGGGATAGGGAGGGAGGGTGGGAGAGAGAGGCTAGAAGGATGGGATATGGGGATATATGTATACATATAGCTAATTCACTTTGTTATATAGCAGCAACTAACACAACATTGTAAAGCAATTATACTCCAATAAAGATGTGAAAAGAAAAATAGTTCCGTACATTGAACAAATGTTACATTAAAAATTAAGAGATAAATTGACATTGAAGTCTTTAGTTATAGATTGCTAAAATATTAGTTTTGGGGGTGCTTTTACAGGCAGTTGATGTAAATGGAGATTAAATGCTGCTTGATTAATGTTTCTTATCTTGTCTGTTTTATGGTCAGGTACCCTACTTGTTCTGTTCCCTCAATTAATGACTATATTTGCTGTATTTGATTATTTTATATATATATATATATGTGGTATATATTAGGGTCATTTAGTTTTTGCACTGTAATCTTCAGAAACAGGTAATAGGAGGGCAATTATCTTGAATATATTGCCTTAGAAAACCTTGAATATACTTTTCTCTTTCTCTTTCTTTCTCTCTCCCCACCCCAAATTTGCATATGCTTGTCTTGAGAAACATGACTGTTCTCAGTGAGAGCAAGATGATGATTAACCAGCTCGGCTACTATATATGTTTAACTGCTTGTCTTCAGCACTGAATGAAAAGGGGTTCCTGGATTAGCTTGCTAAAGTAGTTTACACAATACAGATAGCAGTTAGAATTGCCACTTTAGTATATGTCATCAACACCCTGCTACTTGAGTACATTTTAGGGCATCTGTAGGAGTACATAATATAAATCTGAATTCTGAGCAAAACTGTATAATAGGTTCATTTCCAAACTCCATTATGTATAAAATTAAAACCCTCAAGGTTTCAAATGACATGTTCATTGTCAAGTGCACTGGACTTTTTATTCTGAAGGGACAAAGGACTTTGTGTCTTCATTAGTCTTCATGAAAACTCTACCAGTGGTTCTCAGAGCAGCACCGTGCTGGTGACACCTCTGCTACCTTCACGATGTCCTGTGGTGCTCTCCATTTGGATGGAATAGGAAAAAGTTTGATGAAAGAAGTGGAAAAAAAGTTGTTTTGGTTGTTTAAAGTCACCAGAGGCTTATTTCTGTGTGTGTGTGTATGTGTGTATGTTTAATTTTATAGTTTCCTTGTGGTTGGTCTTTTGCAATGATACCTGAGAGCTTACGTATTGAAAAATAAATCACATAAGTGATGTCTAAACTCTAGAGAATTGTTTCCTGATTAAATGGCCACTTGTGACAAGGCTGAATTTGCTCTCTGTGTTTGGAAAGATGCTATTGCTCACCTGGGAGCTTTAGTATTGGCAGGTCACTAGCAAGCCTTTCCATAGAATGGCATCATGGCCATTCGAATAGAGAGGGCTACGTTTCCCAGATTTACCTTCTAAGACTATATGAGTTTTTGAGCCTCCAAGAGTGAAGGTTATACAGTATGTCCTGGTGGTGGGCAGCTTCAGAGAGAAAAGTACACATCAATATCCTTAAATACTCCTATCCAAAACAGAATCTCTGAATGTAAGTCACAATAAAGTAAGTACAATAAACTCTAAGTTATCTGTGGTAATACAGGGGTGCATCTCTTAAGAACCAGTTATATTAAATTTTGTCAGTTGGCAATGGGGGAGTGCATCAGATTTATTAGTTAAATTATGTTTCACCTAGGGTAATATTAGAATCTCAGTGGTCTACATTTCCTGTGCAAGTGATAATCGGGTAAAAGGTTCAGAGGTGTATTCGATGGCAAATGGAAGACACTCTGATAGCAATCATTTCTAACAGATAAGCCACAAAGTAGATAATTACCATGTAGGTGATCTGTAGATTACTAGAAATGACTGTAGGTGTATGTACTTAGCATTCATGCTTATATGTACATTGCTATCAGGTTGACTCCTTAAAAGGAATGTCAATGGACGAATGATGTTGAGGTAAGAGCATGTTACCTAGAGCCAAAGGACTTAGATTTGAACCCATTTCTGATCTTACTAGATTTTCATTATGACTAAGCTCTTAACATCTCTGAGTATCAGTTTCTCTATCCACACCTTCCTTTCTTATCTAATGTGTTTTGTATCCTGAAGTTAGGTAAGTATAATTTAAAAGATGGGTAAGACACAGTCTTGTCCCACAAGGACATCAGGGGGTGGGCAGGGAGCAGAGAAGTAAACCAGGAATTTCACTAGTGCAGGAAGAGTTATTAGAGAGGTTGTAATAATAGCCTGCCTTGTAATAATACATATATAATATATCTATAATCTGTATCTTATGGGACAGGGAAATCCTTAAATTTCATGAATCTTGTATAATTCACTTTTGAGTCATCAGAAACTAGTTCAAGCTTAGGCAGCAATAGACATACAAAGCACTTTTGTGAAATAGATGATTCTTAAACCACTCAGGTTAGCCATAGCTCGTAGCCTAGGACAGGAAAAGTTAGATTTAGAACCAAATACTGTGTGTATACTGCTGGATCTGCATCAGCCTTACAAGTAGACAGAGGAAATTGCATTCCTGGAAGTCTTCCTTGAAATGTTGATGTCCCTGGGGAAAGATAAAACTTTTAAACTCTGGTGAATTCCTAAGACTGTAGTGTGAATTAATTTTTGATGTCAACAAACCTAATATCAGACCCTGAATGGTATATGAGATATACTAGGAAAGCTTGATAAGAAAGGAAGAAAGAGGGAAAGGTCTGTGGTCTGGGGCCCTGTTAGTGAGAGCCTGACCCATTAGGGGGACCCTGGGGTGGTATGGGTTTCCCTCCTCAGGCAGGATCAATGTGATGCTATTGACTCTCTGAGTTCAGTACTTGGGAAAGTTCTGCTCTCTATAGTGGTGAGAGAAATCTGTCTGCAGTTGGGGTAGTCCTGGCTGTTTCTGTAAATCTGCCAACAAGGTAGAGAGAGAGGGTGGAGGAACTTCATGTGTAAACTCCCTCCTTCCACCATAAGAAGTGAGAAATAAGCTTAAGAATACATCAGAGTAGGAATTTTCATAGGGGTTGATATGACCACATCTGTACATTTCCTTTCCTCTTCCTAAGTTACCAAGAAAAGACATCAGTTACTGAACTGGAAGAGTTGGTATGGGGTAAGAAGCAAATAAAAGGAGCTCTGTAGACACTTTGATTACCCACCTCCCCCTGCCAGTTGGGTGTCCCTCATTTAGGCATCCTGTGGAGAAGGAGCTGTCAGGCTAAGTCTTACAATGGAAATGCTAAAAAAAGAATATCAGTATGTACATAAAATATTGAATGGAAGTCAAATACTGGTCATGAAGATTGCTAAGCAAGACTAAGGAACAAAATTCCAAAGGCCATAGGTAGAGATAAATCCTGCACTCTTCATATAAGATACAGCAGTTTGTGTTTTTTCTCAGAGCTAGAGAATAACTTATTTTATTAGAGTGTTTGCAGCAGATACATGAATGGTGTAAATTACATATAACAATTTGCCATGGAGATCTTACTGTCCCAATTAAGTGTCTGTTAGCACATTCTGCAGCAAGCTATCCTTCTAAGGCCTGGTGGTATTTCATGGTATGTCAGTCAATAACCCGTGTCCCCAGCCTAATTGCCAAGGGGCTATATCCTGACTCCTAGCTAGAGGTTGGCCTTGCAAAGTGTAAAGTTATGTTTGTTAAATGCAAGCCTCATGATCTCTGGAAGGCGTTAGCAATAATCTTCCTGCCCATTGCACAAATTTCTCCCTGTAAATGCCAGTGATCATGGTGTAGACAAGCATGTGTTCCATTCCCATGATTTTACTTGCAAGCTAAACTTCCTGTCAGCATCTTAAGCCTTGATCTCTCTTTTAATGTTAGCATTTTATTAAAGTAAATGGAATTAGAAGTAGAAATAAATCAGTTTAATCACACATGAAGCATGATTTTTCATGAGTACTTCAATCATTTTTATTTGAAACAATGGAAAAATGCATGTGTTAATTTGCAGCCAGATTGAAAAATTCTGAAAAATATTTAATTTTAATTCTGAATACTTGTCTATGTTATTTAGAAATAAGTCCTTTTTAGATTACTCAACTCTGAGTCTGGAGTTGAATAATAAATTTTCTCTAACATTCCTTATTCTAAAGAGAAAGAAATTCCTGTTGTGTAGGTGTATACCTATACATAAATACACACGTTTTGTAGCTTTTGAAATTCAATCATAAATGTATCTAATTCATCTCCCAATACAGTTTGTCAGTGTACAAAAGGTAAGGATTTATGTGAGTAAATTAATTTTTATTGTGAGAAAATAATCAAAATAGTCACTAAGGGTAAGTTTCCCAGTGTTTACCAGAGTTTAAATTTCATGAGTATTTATCTGATTTTTAAAAGATAAAGTCTGAGTGAAAGTAAAGATCCCCCTAACTTCTGAAGGAGACAGAGAATCTACTCTTGAGTTATTTTGAAATTCTCATTGGATTTGCTGTTATTTTGAAAAGTGAATCCAGATAACAATCATGTTTATTTGCCACAATTTACCATTTTACCTGAAGAAGAGGGTAAATGTACTCTATTAGAAACAACATAACCCTTTGAAGAAAAGCTTTACATTTAATTTAATTCTTTGATCAACTAAAAAAATGATTTAGAGCTGCTACAGAAGGTTGTACATTTGTGTACTGCACAAAAATGACTGGTTGAAGGTCTGGGTGGAACTCTAAATCCAGCCTTTTCTCAAATGAACATGCCATTGCTTTGGGGGAAGCATCCTCCACCTTCTCTAATTCCCACAAAAGTGTCATATAGACACTGTGTAGCTTTAATCCAAGTTTAATTTTTAATTATAAAGTAAACCTTCTGAGACTATATGCTTATGGGACGATTAGGTCAAAACTTGAAAGAAGTAACCGGTAGAATGAAACTGACAAATTTGATTGATTTCCTCCTCCTGCCCCCATTTTGTTGACTTAAATCATGTCTTTGTGGTAAGGTCACAACTTCAGTTCAGAAAGATTCAGCCAAGATTAAGGTTTAATTTTTTCCTTCACATATTACCCCTAAAAAAGTTGAATAATCTCACTTGGAAGAAACTTTCACCTGTTTGTAAAATCAGGATTTATAACAGATATTTATAATAGATCCTTAATATAACTCATATAACTTAATAGTTAAAGAAGGCAGTAGCTATAGATTTTTTAACCCCAATATATGCTACAAAATAATCTATTAACTTTTTATTACCACTTTTTTTTTTTTACTAACTTTCTGAAAACAATGCATTAGAAGAATAATATTATGAGTTACGGCTGAATTGAGGTCTGAGATTTGACTAACATTTCATCTATGTTTATCTTAAAAATAGGTAACCCTTTAAATTATGATGATGAATGAAATATAGTATCTGCACTGACAGAAGTTAAGGATATAGCCATATACCCTAATGATACAAGAAGGGGAATGAGACGTCAGTGCTTAGAGTAGTCACTTTCAAATTCCATCTAACAGTGTGTTAAGCAGATAGGGCTTGTTGAAAGGGCCATTTTAAAATTGCAAAACGTCAGGGTTAGAAGGAACCACATTTGCCATATAGTGTCATCTACTGTTGAATTCAGGAATATTTTCTATTGTATCCATGACTAACTCTGAATACTAAGGAAGTGCAATAGGTTGATAAGACTGCTAATTCTAGTACTGAATGGCTATGTTTATATAACTCTTCCTTGTGGCAGAAACTTCTAACTTCTCCCTTCTTTGTGTTTATTTTCCACTTCTTTCTTTAATTAATGATCACAACTCACTCCCACCCCAACACACTGACTTTTGGCTGGTTTATGACTATGTATCTGGAGACCACATTTCCAAACTTCTCTCACAGTTAGATGTGGCCATGCAATTAAGTTTGGGCCGATGGGATGTGAGCTAAAGTAATATGTAGAACTTCCAGGTCATATCTTTTTTTTTTTTTTTTTTTTTTGTGGTACACGGGCCTCTCACTGTTGTGGCCTCTCCCGTTGCGGAGCACAGGCTCTGGACGCGCAGGCTCAGTGGCCATGGCTCACGGGCCCAGCCGCTCCGCGGCATGTGGGATCTTCCCGGACCGGGGCACGAACCCGCGTCCCCTGCATCAGCAGGCGGACTCTCAACCGCTGCGCCACCAGGGAAGCCCCCAGGTCATATCTTTAAAGACAAAGCTGTTTGTCCTGAATATCCTGGTAGTTGGGATGTGCCAGCAACTGCAGAGACAGCTTTAGATTTAGGGATTGGAGCCATGTGTGGGAGATGGCTGGGTTGACTGTCCAGTTTAAATACCTGGATAACATTGTAGAGTAGAACTCACCTCCCTACCACTGACCATTCCATTTCCTTCCATCGCCACTGTATTTTGAAGTTTCTTTGTTACAGCAGTTTAGTCTAAACCTTGACTATTAAATTTACATGTGGCAAAAGCTGCCTCCTCTTAATTCCCTTGATTCAAGTTATGGCATCTAGAATGATACAGAGTTAGTATATTACCACTTGAATATGATACTGTTTTGACTATTGAGGGATAATAGCAAACTGTTACACATTTATCTCTTTTCTTCTTTCCTGCCTAAGTCTTCCTCAGACTTTATTCATGCCTCAAATGGCTAGATGTTACCTTCCTTAATCTGGACATGGTATCTTCATCAGTACATCCTGGGTTTGCTGCCTTGTCCCATTCTCATGTTCTTTTCACGTGAAGAAAAGTCCCAAGTCTCCCCTGTAATAATCTCCTGTGCAGTACTTACATTTATCTCTATTAACTTTCATCTTGTTGATTTTAATCCCCCATTTCAGCAAGTTGAGATAATTTTGAGAGAGTACAGGCTTTCCTAAGACCATTGATAAATGCAAACAAGTGGTTTGACTGCTTTTCCCAGTAGATCGAAGGGTTGTTGTACCTATACTTCTGCATCTAAAATGAAATGCTCCATGTTTAAAAATGTTTAATAATACTGCTACCATTCTTCCTAATGAATACCCATTGCCAGCTACTTTAAGCCTTTCATAAGTATTAGGTCACAACAACCCTATCATTATTCCCATTTTGTTGGCGAGTAAATGAGTCTTTGAGGGAAAGGATGACTTGTCTACACAGGTAGGAAATACAGCATAGCCAAATTCAAACCCAGGTTGGCATGACACCCAGCTTAATTAGCCACTAGACTACTGCCATTTGATGTGCCTCACTTTCTGCAAAGTATAGGTTTCTGCCTTATAAGGGGTTCTGTGTCTGGAAAGGATAAGACATATATTTAGCTGTCATCACAAATGCATATGCTCTTCTACATCTATTTTGGTCATGTTCTTAAAAGCAAGAGAATGAAAAAAGTTCAAATGATTCAGAAAGACAGCTCTATCCACACTATGAGGCCTGCTTTAATACAGAGGTGATGCTTGAGTCTTCACCAAAAACACAGGATGTTTTCTACTCCCAGTCTTTTTTTTAATATAAATTTATTTATTTAATTTTATTTTAGGCTGTGTTGGGTCTTCGTTGCTGTGCTCAGGCTTTCTCTAGTTGCAGTGAGCGGGGGTTACTCTTTGTTGTGGTGCGCAGGCTTCTCATTGCAGTGGCTTCTCTTGTTGTGGAGCACAGGCTCTAGGTGCACTGACTTAAGTAGTTGTGGTTCATGGGCTCTAGAGTGCAGGCTCAGTAGTTGTGGCGCATGGGCTTAGTTGCTCCATGGCGTGTGGGATCTTCCCAGACCAGGGCTTGAACCTGTGTCCCCTGCATTGGCAGGTGGATTCTTAACCACTGCACCACCAAGGAAGCACCACTCCCAGTCTTTTTGCAATACACTTTTCACAACTGAATTTCATCCTGACGAAGAAGATCTTGGTTCCTTCTTCTGTTGGTTTCAGTGTTTTGCTCCAGCTAGAAAGACATTATTATGATTCTCAGGATCACAGTGAGTGTTCTAGAAGACATAATTTTTTTTTGAATTTTATTTATTTATTTTAAATTTTCTATTTTATATTGGAGTATAGTTGATTAACAATGTTGTGTTAGTTTCAGGTGTACAGCAAAGTGATTCAGTTATACATACACATGTACCTATTCTTTTCTTTTTTTTTTTTTTTTTTTTCCGGTACGCAGGTCTCTCACTGTTGTGGCCTCTCCCGTTGCGGAGCACAGGCTCCGGATGCACAGGCTCAGCGGCCATGGCTCACGGGCCCAGCCGCTCCGCAGCATGTGGGATCTTCCCGGACCGGGGCACAAACCCGTGTCCCCTGCATTGGCAGGCAGACTGTCAACCACTGCGCCACCAGGGAAGCCCTGTACCTATTCTTTTTCAAATTATTTTCCCGTTTAGGTTGTTACATAATATTGAGCAGAGTTCCCTGTGCTGTACAGTAAGTCCTTTTTGGTTATCCATTTTAAATATAGCAGTTGGTACATGTCATTCCCAAACTCCCTAACTCTCCCTCCCCCCACCCTTTCCCCCGGTAACCATAAGTTCGTTCTCTAAGTCTGTGAGTCTGTTTCAGTTTTGTAAATAAGTTCATTTTTATCATTTTTTTTTAGATTCTGCACATAAGTGATATCATACTATTTCTCTTTCTCTCTGACTTAACTTCACTCAGTATGATAATCTCTAGGTCCATCCATGTTGCTGCAAATGGCATCATTTCATTCTTCTTAATGGCTAAGTAATAATCCATTGTACATATGTACCACATCTTCTTTATCCATTCCTCTGTTGATGGACGTTTAGGTTGCTTCCATGTCTTGACTGTTGTAAACAGTGCTGCAATGAACATTGGGGTGCATGTATCCTTTTGGACCGTGTTTTTCTCCAGATATATGCCCAGGAGTGGGATTGCAGGAATCATGGAAGAGTTAACTGTTTTTGCTTGATGTCTTCTTTCTTTGACAAGTTGGCTAGGAAATTTCTACACATCCCAGAATGCTTGTCAGCCCTTGAGGTTGATGCAGTGCACGTGTAGTTTGTGTTTAGGGGCCCTCATCTCTATATCAAAATAATGTCCCCATGTTCTGTAAATCTGGTCACTTTCCCTTTATGTAAGCCATACTGTTCCTCTTATGTCCTTTGCTAAAACTCAAGAAAGAAAAATGCAGACTAAGGAGTATAGATGTCTTGTTCAGACATTTATATGTTGAGGATTTAAAAACTTTGCATTATCTTGTAAAAATGTAAGTTGTTATTGAATAATAACAAAGAAAATATCGTTGAGTTCGGAAAGAGGTTAATAATCATCCACTTCGATCTCTCCATTTTATACGTGAGGAAATGGAGTCCCAGAAAGCTGAAGTGAGTTGCTGAAGTTCACCTAGATAGAGAGGCAAATTTGAGTAAGAAAACTTTGGTTATATCCTTCAAATTATACCACAGGAGTCCCTCCTTTCTTGCTTAGAAACACATGTATTTATTATTTGGCCCTAGGCTACCTCTTCTTTTATTTGTAAACCAAAGTGTCTGGTGATAGATGAAAAATAATTTAAACCTTACCTGTGCTTCTGTCTTCTATTTCTGGTAGATGGTGATATAATTAATAATAGTAGCAATAATAATACTTAGCATCACAGAAAGTATTTATTGGGCACTTACTATAAGCTAGGCGCTGTTATACGTGCTTCATATTGCCAAACTATTTCATCCTCAAAACTTCATGAGATTGGTAAAATTGTCATTGTCATTTACAAATGAGGAGATGGAAGTCCAGAGACTTGTCTGAAGTTATACAACTAGTAGTGGCAAAGCCAGGAACTCAAGATTTGGAATCTGGCTTTAGGATATGTGCTCTAAACCACTACGCTATATTGCCTCTGATAGAGGACTTTCTCCCTGATATTTCAACAGTGAATTAACAGGTGTGTGGGTGTCTGTGTGTGTGTGTTGTGTATGTGTGTACAGATATATGTATATTAGTTATGATGTATACCATATTGTGTTAGTATATGTGCAGTCTAGTCTTTCTATATGTGTGCAACAAAAAGTTTTCAGAAAAAATTAAGTTATGCTTACTTAGTTTACTTCAGCAGGATTAACTTCACAGGCTCAGAATTTGTTGAGAAAACTGAATAAAACAACAGAAAGATAGATTTTTAAAAATGATTATAAGTAAATACGATTATTAGACTTGCATAACCACTGATTTGTTTTAAAAGAACTATCCTATGTGTTTTACGTGGTGTTCACTTATCAAAACTGTCAATCCATAAACCAAACAGGTAGCAGGCAAGAAAACCCAAGACAGAAAGAAAGAGATGAAAATTAGAGGATTCTTTTAATCTCCTTACGCCCCACCACATACTATTGTGAAAAGAAAAAACGTGATATAGATGACGGTTTTGGTCAACAACGTAAAGAGGTATTTTTGTCACTTTTACCTCCACAACACCACTGTTGTCATAGGCCACCAGTCTCCTATCTCCTATTTGAGACTCCTGGACCCATTTTTAAAGATATAATTTGTTCTTCCTTTCAAAGTGGAATCATAAAATTATGGAAGGAAGAGGGATTTTAGCAGTGTTCCTTCTTGCCTCCAAGAGCAAGCACAACAAATCTAAGTCTGGATGTTATATCCTCTAAGTAGTTTTATTAGTACCTAGCCAAGAAGTTTGTGTGCAGGAAACCTATATTAAATTTTATAATTGACCTTTTTAAAAATTGCAGATACATATGGCTTATTTGTTATTATATAAGACTCTGTGTCTTGTTTCCCAGCATTTATACGGCTGATTTTTAAAACATGATCACATGTCTAACATATTAGAAAATAAATACCTGATACAACATGAGCCTTGGCATATTTAGGGTGTTACCAAGTGTCCAGAATTGGAAATATTGTTCTTTTAATGATATCCTGTGATTCAATTTAACCAGCAAGCTTTTATATGATTAATATTTATAGTCGAAGCTGTGTATATTCTGTATATTCCCTATAAACTTAAGAAGCATCCTTTGTCAATGGTGAAAGGGGAAAGAAGGGTTTTAGGAGAGAAATTAGACACTGGTTGTCAGTTTATTATTGCCTAGGACTTTTATTAAAAAATTCAGAATATGATAGTGCATTCAGAAATATCAAAGTTCAAACTGTTTAAACTTAATTTGCATCATATTACATCAGATCAAATTTCTAGTTATTTCTTCAATCAACATTTATAATATGCCTGTATTTTAATAAAGATCCAAGAAAGAGAGTAAGCTTTGGTTTTACTACAAATACATTGCCTGTATTTATTATAGAGATAAGCCTAGCAGACATTTAGCATAGATTCATGTTAGTTAAACCAGTGTCACCATATTGATACTCTTTTTCTAATTGGGAAATGGAACTGAGGTGACATTTTTATCATGATGTCCTCTGTGATTGACACACGTCTGTGCTGAAATACACTTGTGTGCAGATTCATAGTGTCAATAGGATAATTTCCCTTCAGACAAAGTACTCTTTTAGAAAACTTAGCAATTCAAGAAAGGCAAAGAGATATTTGATAACACCCTCTTTGAAAATGGAGAAGGCAATAAAATACTAAATTGTTAGAAGTTACAGTTTAGAAATATGTATCTGCTTTATTTGTTACGATTAGAGAAGAATGGATTGAATTAATCTTTGAAGCAGAATTGTAGCAAACTATCTGTGTCAAACATTAACTGCATTAAAAGAACCCATTATTTGTCTTTTGTTCTCTGTCCTTTTAAAATACATAAATGCCTCTTTATTATATTTCATTATCAAAGTTTTGTTTAGAGTTCAGTATTTGCAAATTTGACAGGTTAGAAAGTAAACTAGTCTACAGATGACATATTTGAGAATTTACGAACTTATCTCTCTCCAGTCTAGATTTTTATGCCATTCTCTAGATGATTTCTTTAAAAAACAAAGGTCCTTTCAAGTCCAAACACCTATAAAATTTCAAAATTAATGTTCAGTTTGATTCTTCTTATTTTTATTATTCTTCCTATTATTTTATTTGTAATCTCTTTTATTCCCTTCAATGAAAAAAGAAAGATACAAAAACAATGACCTGAATCTACAAGGTAAATGAATGCTGTAGGTTATGCAAATGATATTGTTGAACTTTTACCTTTTAAACTGACTATAGAAAAAACAATCTGATAACCTGAACGCCTCCCATGTTTCTAGAGATTAATAAGAATAGTTGTATTGTTACTCATTTCAAACCAGTGTTTGTTGCAGAACTGCCTTCTCTAATGTGCATTTTGAAAGCATAGAATAAGGAAAAAAATCAAAATGACCTAAATTTTGAAGCCAGATCATAGTAAAAATGAAGAAGAAACTGCTCCCTTTCTCTCCACTGGTTTGCAATTGAGCCCCAATTTCCTAAAGTTCATCAAACCAAAGGGAGAAAATAAGAAGAGAAAAAAAGACAAGGAGAGAAGGAAACACAGCTGTACAGAAAGACATATATTGAAAAAGAAGCAAGAGAGAAAATGAAAGCAAAAATTAGTCTTGTAAAGATGGAGAGACTGAGCTGTAGAAACTGGTCACATAAATAGTCATGAAATGAAAAGTTTCAGATTTGTATTGAAGTTAAAAAAAAAAAAAAACTACTTAGAGAAAGGCCAACAGGCCAGACTAAATAATCCTCGACTTACCGTCCAATTCTGAATCCCATATTAGCTGCAGAGATTTTAATGTAAATATGCCATTACACTGTCATTACAGTGATCAGGCTTCATGGCTCACAGGTCACATCTCAGCCACTGTTAATTTTGCAGGCAAAAGCTTTTTTTCTCTTGAAATGTTAATAACTTTCTATTAGTTAATGTAGCGTGACTAAAATTCAGATTAGATATAATTCATTTTAATATCTGTGACTGGCTATCCTGATCATTTAGCAATGGTTTCCAGCTGAATACAAGATGCTAAATTGGACTCATTTGCATAGCCCTGTTAAAGGAATGCCATTCTAGAAATGTAGGCATCTTCAAATTAATTTAAGATATTTTTTTTTCCTGGTTTTGCTGCTAGGATAAAATCTTTGGTTGGCAACTAATTGAAGTTACCTTGGGCTGAATATACATTCTTTTCTCTGCCCACCCTCCCATCTCCCAAGGGGAAAGAAAAACACAACACTAGTCAGGAGTATTAACTGATGAGTGCAGAAGATACCTAGTGCCTCAGAACCTTGAGGGCTCAATTTAGTAAGTCTAATGTTGTTACACAAATCTGAACTATTGACAAGGTCTGTAGCAACCAGGTCCCGGAGAAGATTTAGTTCTACCTTTACAAATCTGTTTTTAACTTTATTATGTAGGTGCAATGTATCACTACCTGTCCAGTGTATGGAGTCCAGTTTGTTGAACTGGATGATAAGATCTGCTTTCCAAGGAAGCCTGCACCAGAGTGGAAAGCATTATTGTTATTAATCATAGATGGAGTCTGCTTTTCCCTTCCTTTGCATATGTAATACCCATTAGTGCTAATGGAAAGCACAGACAATACATTCATGCAACATGGGGCAACCAGGCCCTTGAATTATCAATGCCAGTGGGTAGATGTTCACATGAACAGTTCAGTCAGTGCACCTGTGGGAGGGATTAGGGATTCTTTGTAACTTGATCTAATTTTTCAACCTTATCATATTTGATGGTTTCTTTTCCTTTCAATTAAAATGCAAACAATTTATAATTTTACTCTCTTCCCATTTCTTCACAGGTATCACAAGCTTTGTGAAAAATACATGTAAATAATCTTTTACAGCTAGGTCAAAGTTTTGATTCAGGAATCCTAGGAGATCCCTAGAAAGTTAAAAACTGAAATAAACAAATTTAAAATATTTTTTCTTGATCTCACTAACTTAAAAAGTATTAAAAATTTTCACTTTTATGAATTTAATCATTATTCACTTATATAAAGATATTTGGCTTTAGGAACTACATTGTTAGTTTCATTGAAATATAATTTTCAGAAATGAGTGTATAATTATTTTTATCCCAAAACAAAAATATGTCTCAGACAAAGAGAATGTTTATCAAGGTTTCTTTTTATTAATTTGATTATTTCTAGAACATTAGAGAAAATATATGAGTTGGAAAAAAGTCTCTTTATGGTTCTACTCTGGCCCCTTTCCTTCTTTCTCTTCCTCTTCTTCCTTTTTCCCCTGGGGTAAAAATATCAGATTTTTAATATCAGGTTGTCATCCCTGCCATCTCCCTCAACCCCTTCCCCTCAATAATTTAATGAAAAGTATATCGTTCAGCCACTGTATGTGTGAGAGAAATGGAGAAACTTCCAAGAAAAATAAATTAAAATAAATTCTAGCAGAGATTTTGAATAAACACAGAATTGGCAAGATTATTCTTTTCTAAAATTTATAAGTGATAATTTTCAGTTGTTTAGTTCCTGTGGAAAATAAATCACTAGGAGATATTCATAAGATGCCAACCAAATATTAAACATGGGTAATGACTGGCAGTTGGGCAATTGAGTAGCTAGAATGTCAGCTCCTGAAAATACTTGGAATTTTGCTTGGTTCCCTCAAAAGAAAACAGTAAATATGGACTAAAACTTTTGTTGGTATCTTGCATCTCAGCCTATAAACATTATCAAGTAATAGATGTCCCTTTCTATATGATGTCTCTCTACCAGCTTACCTCCCTCTTTCCCTTCACAGCTAAACTTCTTGAAAGAGTGATTATTTCTATTTCCTTCTTTCTCCTCACTCCTTAGTGCACTTCCTACCTTCACCTTACTCCTAAGGTTCTACAGTCTGGCTTCCCTTTTTCCCATCTCACCACTGAAACTTCTCATGATCTATTACTGACTGAATCAAATCCATGTCAGTGTCTCCATCTCCAGTCTAGTCAGTCTGTTCAGTCATTTGATCAACTGCTCAAATGATCAATCCCATCCCAAGTACCCATTTCTGTTCCAAGTTTCTAGGATAAGTACTGGAAGATATGGAACATACCTAGGGTATAAAAGCCTGGATATGTAGTAGATTTTGAAAAATTATCCTTGTTAATTTTGAAATGGCGCCTATATTCTAGTCACGGTTCCTTAGACATCTACTTCTAAGGTGTTAAATGCCAGCTATGTTGATGTCACCCAAATCTATAGCTTGAACTTGGGCTTCTTTCTTGCCAGCCTAAGCTAAATATCTAATGGTCTACTGGCTATTTTCACCAGACTATACAATAGTCAGATCAAAAGAACAGTGTGCAAACTAGTTCCTCGTCCTTTGTCTACCATAACCTGGTTCAGAATAGTAACACTTACCTTGGCATCCAATTCAGAAGTGTGGGGGTCATCCTAGACTTACTAAGTCTATGCATCCAGTTGGTCACTAAGTTCTAATAATTATATTTCCTTAATAAGTCTCTAATTTCAACCTGTCTCCTTCTTTATTTACCACATCAGGTCAGGCTTTTATAATTTATGACTGGGAATATTTTTACTACTCTTACCTCTTTTCACTGGCCACCACTAATCCAATTTACCTTCATAGCCAGAGTTGCATTTTCACAGTACAAATCTCATTGTTCCCTCTGTTAAAATCCTTTACAAGCCTCTTCATCACACTTCAGGTCAGAAGTCTCTATATCGTAAATGTTTCCCTTGATGATTGTCCCCTTACCGGCTGTCCAACCCTACCCCCTGCATTATCCACACTGTACTCTGTGCCCCAATCTGGATTAATTATTCCCATTTCATGGAAGGAACCATGCAATTGCTTGCTTCTGTACCTTTGCTTGTACTGTTTCCCTTTTCTGAACACTCTCCTCTCACCCCTTGCCCACTTGGGAAATTCTTTCTCATTCTTCAGTACTCAACTCAGTTGTTATCTTCTCTAGCAAGCCTCCTTGCTACCCTCTCCCATGACTTCAGATAGTGTTAAACACTCGGCCCTCTGTGCCCCATGGTACCTAGCTCATACCTTGAATGTACTAAAGTGAGAAATACATACATACATATATGTATGTATGTATATATATATAGTGGGAGCCTGGAGAATAGGGGCAGGTATTGGCCCAAAGTAGACCCTTTATAAAATTTTTTTGAGCATCCCTGTCTGATCTTTGAGCATAAAATCTCCCAGGATGTTAAGAAAAAAATTCACTTTGAAAATGTGAGATTTCAGACTGGTGCTTAGATTCTTTAGTTGCTTCTAGCTTTTCTTAAAATCACCTGGAATTTCCAGGTTTTTTTTTTGCTGTTGTTGTTTTGTTTGTTTTTTAGATATTTCAAAACTCTTTATGGATTTAGAGGATATTTCCCTGGACAATGATGTTGGATTTTTCCATTTAGAATAAAGATACTTGATAATTAGCCTGAAATAGATCTTCCCTTAAAATAATTTTATTTATAAAGACTTAGAAGGAAAAACTTAGCTTGATTTCAAAAATCTTATTCTCTGGTAGATTTCATTATTTTAAAAAAGTATTTTAAGACACAGAATAGCTTGGATCAGATTTTAGAACTTCAAACTCTACCAGAGTCCCTTGGGAGAGTTTCCCTTATAGAAAATTACCCATTCACTACTGTGAATCCTTCTCCAAGTTTGGAGAGATACAAATCTCTTCTGTCTTTTATTATTTCAGGATTTTATATCCCCAAGTCAATATACAAATGCAGTAGTGTACATATGCTGCACTAACATGGAACAATTAAAAAGATGAGATCTGAACCTTAACACAAAAAGGTAACCACAAATTAACAAAGCAGTTGCATAGAAAAGAACCTGCAGTTGTATCTTCCTGTTACATAAGTCCAGTGACACCACACTTAGACATCCTAGCATGGGTTAAAATAAGAAAAAGATGGTTAAATGGTGATTGACTATTTTAATAAGGTGAAGCTTCTTATTTCAGAGAAAGAAATAACCTCATAACAGTCAGATTAAAATCATCTGGTCACTTCATTATAGTTATCTTATTAGTTCACCTGTTTATTTTTTACTTTTCTTCTAGATTTTTCATGACCTGAATATATCCATCAGCATTTATATTAAAATATTTTCTCATTTGTCACTATTTCAAATTGCCTGTTACGATGAAAGCTATTAGACTGTATCTTCTGCAAATTTCATTTGTGTACTTTCAATCTACTGACCTCTTTTCTTTATTCTAAGATATTAATAACATTTCTAAGCATTTGAGCAATTACATGAGATTATAATAACATCAGTGTAAGGATCACAAGAAATAACCAGTGGTTTCAAAATGCTACTGTGATCTAACTTTGTTGGGACAAACGCCTAGGAGGATGAATGGTGATGGGATTAAACATCCAGTTAATTAGTGGTTATCTAGAGACTGGGTGAGGAGGTGGATATTGTGAAGGCGGTGATGAGGATTGAGAGAAAAGGACAAAACTAGGAGATATTTAGAAGAAAAAAAATATTTAACAGTAGTGAATTTGATGACATTAAGATATCAAAGGCTAAAAGAAGACTTCACGGTTATGAAGTTGGATGTTTATAAGAGTGATCTGGGGCTTCCCTGGTGGCGCAGTGGTTGTGAGTCCGCCTGCCGATGCAGGGGACACGGGTTCGTGCCCTGATCCGGGAGGATCCCACATGCCGCGGAGCGGCTGGGCCCGTGAGCTATGGCCGCTGAGCCTGCGCGTCCGGAGCCTGTGCTCTGCAACGGGAGAGGCCACGACAGTGAGAGGCCCGCATACCACAAAAGAAAAAAAAAAAAAAGAGTGATCTGGCTACCAATTGATTATTGGGTAGAAGTGGTAATTTTTAAATATGAAGATAACTTCAGTTGGAGACTTGTTGAGTTTGAGGCAGCATTTGTCTACTTAAGTGAAGATAACCTATATATACAGACAGGTATTTGGGATACTATAATGGAACATGAGAGTGACATAGACACAGAGAAAGGTTAAAATATCTATAATATAGCAAGTTATTGAACTGAATTTGGTCAGTAAGAAGCCAGGACAATCAGAAAAAAGTGCTATGGGTTGTCTGCCTTATTCACATAGTAAGTGTTTGGTAGTAGTTGAATTGACCTATCCTCCAAGAAAAAATGTAATTCTCTCCCTCCCTCTCTCCTTCTTTCCCTCCCTCCCCTTCCTTCCCTCCCTCTCCCCCTCTTTTCTTCTTTCCTTCCCCTTCCCTCTTCTCCCCTCCCTCCCACCCTGCCTCCCTTCCCTCCTTCCTTCCTTCCTTCCTCTCTTCCTCTCTTTTTCTCTTCTTACTTTTTTCCTTCTCCTCCCTCACTCCTTCTGTTCCTCCTCCTACCCCTCTTTCTCTTCCTCCTTCTTGTTAAACATGTTTACTTTCTAGTTTTCTATACAGAGGAAAAAAATCATGCTAGTTCAGAACCAGAGGAGGAAGATCCCATTGTAGAGTATCATTGAATACTGTTCATTTTTATAAATTGTTATTTTAAGCCCCAATGCTAAAGCATGAAGTGTCTGACAAAGAAAATCCTATAAGAAAAAAAGGAATCCTAAGATGGCTTTAAGAAATAAATATAGAAACTCAAATTACTGTTTCACAATACCGAGTATTTTATTTTTGATGTGATTAAAAAAATCTGGTAAAAATGAGTCACCCATAAATTTATGCAGATTGAGATATTTTTTTACAACATCCATGTAAATTAATTCATGCCCCCCCATACTTTTTGTCAGAAATACAAAAAAGAATAGGAGAAATGATGGAATTTACTTTTATACTTTATTTTTAGATGAGAAAACTCTTCATATTGGCAAATGAGATCAAATATGTTCACAGGTTACACATTTAAGGTGATCCTTGAAATACAGAACTTTATTAATTCATGAAATAATGGATAGTTTCACTGAGAATCTCCAACTTTTTGGATTTTTAAAGTTTAAAGATTGAGAGTAAATTGAGATTTATCACTAACGTGTAATCACCAGAAAGTGCAAGACCCAGCCTCTTTGCTCTGGGAAAAATAAGTGCACAATTTATATGTGCACATATGATAATGCACAATTTAAACAAATAAAAACAAGTATTCACCAGGAATACTATTTGCTGTTATTTCCCCAAGTCAAATGTGACCGTAAAAGTCTTAGATTACATAATCCTGCATTACTCATCAACCTGTACTAAAACTGATCTCCCCCATTATTTTCCTTCATTTCAATCTATTTTCCATAAAGTATCCAGAATGATTAAAACAAAGCAAACCAACAACACAACGAGATTATGTAATGCCTCTGCTTAAAATCATTAAATGACTTCCACTATTCCTTAGAATAAAATCAAATTTCTTATTATAGCCTGTGAGGCCCTGCAAGGCCAAACACCTTTTCCCCTTTCCGTCTTCATCACTAACCCCTCTCCTCATCTTTAACTGGCCTTCAGTTATGCTGGATTCCTTTTAGTTCACAGACCAAGACAAACTTTTTCCCACCTTATAGGCCATGTATATTCTTCCTCCTACGCCTGGAAGGCATGGTCCAGTTTTTCACCAGCAGGGCTCTTCCTCATTCTTCAAGTCTCAGCTTGAAAGATATATTTACAGATAAAAATTTTTTGACCTTAGTAATTCTTCCTTTCATGCACCCACCCCCGATATTACCTATCAAAACATCTTTATAGAACTTTTTCAGCTTGTAATTTTATAATGTGTATACAAACTCACAGCCATACAGACATCCATACTTATGCACACGTATATAAAATGTGTGTATATGTATAAAAATAAGTATATGTCTGTGTCTCTATATCCTTATGTATGTGTGCATGTTAATACTTTATTAAGAAAATATATATTCCAAAATTACACAAATATTAAGTGATCACTGAATTTTTCAAAGTGAATACATCCATGACCACACTTGTCACTTCCATCTAGATCAAGCTATAGAATGTTAGCTGCATGCCAGCCAGTCTTGCTTGAGGCAGTTGCAGTTAACTACCAAACTTCCCCTCAACTTCCCTCAAAGATAAAGTATATTGTGACTTCTATCACAACAGATTATAATGATTAAATCCTCTCACTCAACATTTTGTTATGGGATTCATCCACTTTGTAGTATTAATACATAGATTCTCACTGCTGTGTAGTTTTCCATTATACTGTATATGACAATTATAATTATCCATCCTATTCTTGCTGCATGATGCTTCTTGAACATTGTTGCATATGTCTTTTGGTGCACATTTATATGCGATTTGGGGGAAAATGCAGTTGCTACCACAGGGTATGCACATGCGTAGCTTTTGTAGATACTGCCAATTAATTTCCAAGATGTTTGCATATGTGTACAAATAGCATTAGAGTTCCAGTTGTTGTATATCCTTACCAACACTTGGCATTGTTATTCTTTTTAATTTTAGATTTTCTCGTGTATGTGTGTGTGTGTGTGTGTGTGTATTGGTATGTAATTTTGGTTTTAATTTGCATCATCCTGGTGACTAACAATATTAAGAACTTTTTGTTATGCTTACTGGCTCTTCAGCTGTCCTCTTTTGGAAATGTCTGCTCATGGCTTTTCCCCATTTTTAATTTGACAGTCTTTTTTGTGATCTGTAGTTTAAATGCATACATATTTAAATATATCTGCTTATATATGTGTATATATAATATATATAATGTATACATTTTATATGCATATTTTCTCTCACTTGAATGTTTGCCTTTTCACTCTCTTAAGGTATGTTTGATGATCAGTGAGCCTTAATTTTTTTAAAATAAATTTATTATTTTATTTATTTTATTTTTGGCTGTGTTGGGTCTTGGTTGCTGCGTGGGAGCTTTCTCTAGTTGCGGTGACTGGGGGCTACTCTTCCTTGTGGTACGTGGGATTCTCATCATGGTGGCTTCTCTTGCTGCGGAGCATGGGCTCTAGGTGCGTGGGCTTCAGGAGTTGTGGCATGTGGGCTCAGTAGTTGTGGCCCACAGTCTCTAGAGTTCAGGCTCAGTAGTTGTGGCGCATGGGCTTAGTTGCTCTGCAACATGTGGATCTTCCCGGACCAGGGCTTGAACCTGTGTCCCCTGCATTGGCAGGCGGATTCTTAACCACTGTGCCACCAGGGAAGCCTAAGTCTTAATTTTAATGATGTTCAACCTTAGTTTTTCTTTATGGTTATTTTCTTTGTGTCCTATTTAAGAAGACTTTACCTAAGCCAAGGTCCTAAAGATATTCTTCTATGTTATCTTTTACTAGCTTTATTGTTGTATCTTTCACATTTATTTCTATGATCCATCTAGAGTTTATTTTTGGTATTGTAAAATAAGGACCAAGATATATTTTTTCCTCAATTTCATATCCAATTATTTTTGTACCTTCTTCCCCACTCTGCACTGCTTTGGAGCATATATATACATTTGTTTGTGGACTCTGTTCTCTTTCATTGTTTCACAATGCACATTTTAATTACTGTCTTTAAAGTAAATAAGTCTCGATGTCTGATAATGTAGATCCAACAGCTTTGTTCTTCAGTATTGCCTTTGCTGTTTTGGGCCTCTTGCATTTCTGTAAAGATCAGCTTGTCAATCTTCACACAATAACCTATTGGATTTTGATTGCTTTGAATTTACAGTTTAATTTTGGAGAGAATTGGCATCTTTGCAATATTGAATTGTCCAGTCATGAACATGGCATATCTGTAATGAGCCATTGGTCCTTCACTTTTGCCTGCCTGTGAGAAATAACTTAAACTGACAATGTGTTTGGGTGTTGCCCACCATTCCGAACTGAGTGAGACCCTTTCAAACCCTGGTAGAGAGCTGCTGCTTTACCTGGTCTGCCTTGCCCTGGCTCACCAACTGCCTTGGGAGGGGTTTTGAAAGCTGACCCAAAACAGAATGCATAATTTCCACTCCTCTTTCTCAAATCCCAGCCACTTTCATGCATAAATTCTTCTCAGAATATTGTGTACCTCTTTGTGCTTTCCAGAGTCTTGAAATGTTTTCTGTTAATTTTGTAAAACTTCAGAGTTGCTTTTGGAGAGATGAATTTGGCTCAGTCATAGCCAAAAGTTAAATAATGATTTCCTTCCAAGAATTTGTTCATTTAATTGAAGTGGTGAAACTTACTGTCATAAAGTCAAATATTCATATATTGATATTTTAGTAGTTATTCAAGAGGTTATAATTTGAACACTTAATTTACTAGAATCTACCTTAAATTATTACTTTTTCCACTTGTTAGAAAATGCAAGGGCTTTAGAACACTTAACTCCATTTATCTCTTTTGTTTCTACATATTTTTTAAAGCTTCAACATCTTTTATCATTATTTAAAGTAGGAGTTGGGGAACTATGACCCATGGACAAAATCCTGCCCACTACCTGCTTTTTGTTTGTTTTTTTAATGACTTGTGAGCTGAGATTGGTTTTTACATTTGTAAATGGCTGAAAAAAAATCAAAGCAATAGCATTTAAGATACGTGAAAATTATATAAAATTTAAAATTTATGTTCATAAAGTTTTATTGAAAAGCAGCCACACTCATTCATTGCATGTTTTCTATGGCTGCTTTCCAACACAACAGCAGAGTTAGGCAGTCACTGTGGCAGAAACCATATATGGTGCTCTCATCACTTTATACTGTTGGTAAGTGCACTACACATTGCAGTAGTGCAGTTCTAACTCATCAGAGTTCTGAGAGCCATACAGATTGCTGAACTGCAACACTTTATTTTTTTTTACACTAGTGCAGAGCCACCATGGCAAATTGAATGTCATGCTTTTAAGACACAGTGGAGTGTGAATTACTTTATTATCAAATTAGATGACAAAGCATTGTGTTTTTTAACAATAACACTATAGCTGTGCTAAAAGAATACAGTATACATTGGCATCACCAGACTAAGCACTCATCACAGTATTCACAACTCATAGGAAAGTAACAGTAAGAAAAATTAGAAAATTTAATATGAAATATCTCATCAAAAGAGAATTTCACACATATAAAAAATGAAAATGATTCTGCAACCAGAGTAACAGACATATATATGGCAATTACCCTTCTTAAAGTTAGTAGACCTTTTTGTCTCTGTTTGGAAAACTCTTATCCCATGTCTTCTGAAATATTGCTTCCACCCTTTCATTACTTTTCTCCTTCTTCGATTCCAGCAACACATGTTAGAGCTTTCTCTGTGACCCAATGCCACTTATGTTATTTTATATATATTTCATCCTTTTTTCCTTTACTGTTTCATTCTTGATTTTCTACTTACCTCTATTGCTATTAAATCCATATATTGATTTCTTAATTTTAGTTGTTTTTTATTTTGGTTTAGAATTTCTATTTGAAACCTTAATATAGATTTACTTTCTACTGTGAAATTCTCCATCTTTTTATCATTTTTTTGGTATATATCAGTAATAGTATCATTGACCTCTATTCTCCTTGATGTGAGTTGGCAAATTTTTCAAGGAGAAAATACAACGTTAAATGTTAGGGTCACCTCAGTGATTTTCCATTTTCTTAGGAAATAGGCTTCTCAAGTTCTGGTTTCCTTGGCTATCTTCCACATCCCTCAGACAGTGCTTTCATTCTTTGTCCCTCTCTGTCTTTGTGTGTGTGTGTGTTTTGCCCAGCTCTTATAGTTTTACTCAGGAAGATAAATATTCTGAAATAAAACTAGCCCAGTTCCTGGCCCATGGGTAGCACTTAGCAAATATTTTTGAGTGAGGTAATTAACTAAATTCTGAGTTTGTGCTGAACATCTCATAATGGGTATTTTAGTTATACTAGAACTCCAAAGAACGTAAAGGAGCAACATTTTTCCTACCTGACATTGAGGCAGGAGATAGATGGGCCCCAGGATGAGCAGCTGGAGCTTGTCCCCTGTGGACAGATACTCCAAAATAGCAGGAGGGAAGAGAAGCTGGGCCCTGTGCAGATAAGAGATAAAAGACCACATATTCCTCATTCTCGAAGTCAAGGAGACCTTCCGGACTACACATGCACAGTAAGGCTCCTTGAAGGTCAAAAAGGGAGGGGGCACCACCCTATAGTAGGTGATGTCAACCTATAAGATAGGCCTCTTCGCTATAATCCATCTTGGCTAAGAGATGTGTGAGCACACTTGGGAGGACCCTGAGATATACCAAATACGGACTCAGAAGCAGGCAAAGCCAGATGATTGGCCAAAGGAAACCTGGTTATTCAAACTACCACGAGGGTGCAAGTCTCTCTCTGAGCCTGCCAATGCGTCTACCCACACTTACCCTTTTCCTCCTAATAAACACTTTACTTGTTTTACTACTTTCTGTCTCTATGTGGAAATTCATTTCTACACAGCTGACCGGCCAGGGCCTTGTCACTGGCCACTGGTCCCTGGTGGTCTACTGGCTAGGATTCAGTGCTCTCACTGCTGTGGCCTGACTTCAGTCTCTGGCCAGGAACCAAAATCCTGCTTCAAACCGCTGCAGACCGAGGACACCTGAGATCAACATTAGTTCAAGGACTCTTACTCATGAAAAAGCCTAAGGTGAGGGGAAACAGAGAGGTGCAAAATAGAGAGAAAACTTTATTTTATTTTTGACCTTGCAAATTTGAACCAAAACAGAGACTCGTAGTAAATTAAACCTTTTCTCAAAACCCATTTCCCAAATTCTGCCCAAAATTATTATGAGAAATGATCTCCAAAAAATAAAAGTAACAAAAATTATTTTCAGATTTACAAGAGGTTATGATTCCCCTGAAGCTGTGTGATTAAAAGAGAAGAAACTAATAAATTACCAACTCCTTGTTTAGTTGGGGTAAGGAGAGGTATTGTGCTCTGAAACTTACTATGAGCAATACTATTAATAGCATGTGGCTTCTAATCCTTCATGCTCTTCAAAACATTTTCAAACCCTAAGTCTGTGTCAACTTCATACCAACCTTGTGAGCAGGGCTGAGACTTGAGTGAGGTTAATGAGGCACCAGGGGCACAAAATTTAAGGAGGTATCACTCTTAAGGTCATGCAAGTTTCAAGCCTACACTTCAATGACCCTGTATATGCATGGTCTTGGGAGTGAGCGTTTCTTAAATTTTGTGCACGAGGTGCCTCACTTGTCTTACCCTACCATCAGTTATACCTGGGGTGGGTAGACCAAAATTTATTCTCATGACTTTGTGGAAGCAGGCATAGAAAGTTAATGTGATTTCCCTAAGACCATATTGGAACCTAGAAGACTGATCAAGGGAAATAATAGAAAAATAACTTCGGTAAATATGAGTAGGATACACAATTTTTTTATAGTACCAGAAAGCCAGGTGCAGTGCTAGTCAAACTTAGATCAAAGCCATGTGAATACTTTAGAGCAGTGGTAGTAAATGTAAATTTCATAGGATCTGTCCCCATATATCTCTCATGCTTCACAACCTGAAAGAATACTATTTTTGGTTTCTGGGTGGTACACATTGACTTTATTACTTCTTGTTTTTGTTGATCTCTACCACACCAATCAGGCTTAAATTTGAATTAACAGATGACACTTAAATTTTGGCAAGCCTTAGTTATGAAATCAAACTATTATTGTATACTCTTTTTTTACCATGGCAGATGCAGCACTAGTCTCTACAAACAAGGTAATAAAGACATTTACAGTCAGCATCTACAGAGAAGGTCCAAGAAATTCGTTTTACCTACCAGAGTGGGCTGTCTCTGTTTAAGAATGTGGAATGAGTTACACGTGTTAATGGGCATGCATTATTGGTGAAATGCTGCTTAATTAAGGCATCTGTGGAACTACAGAAAGGGCTGTGTTGAAAATGAGTATACCTGTTTGCAACCTGCTAAAAGATGCATTGAGGATAAGATGTAGTTATCCAAAATTAAAAAAAGCAGGGATTAGGGCTTCCCTGGTGGTGCAGTGGTTGAGAGTCCTCCTGCCGGTGCAGGGGACATGGGTTCGTGCCCCGGTTCAGGAAGATCCCACATGCTGCGGAGCGGCTGGGCCTGTGAGCCATGGCCACTGGGCCTGCGCATCTGGAGCCTGTGCTCCGCAATGGGAGAGGCCACAACAGTGAGAGGCCCGCGTACCGCTAAAAAAAAAAAAAAAAAAAAAAGCAGGGATTAGAAAGCCTTATTTCTTTTCAGTCTTCTTTTTTCTCTATGCAGCGTCTTTCTCAGGTATGAACTGAAAACTTCCTTTTGGATCAGTCATTTCACTTAGGAGCTAAGGTTGAGTTTAAAGTGCTGTCTCCTAAGTGAAGGTCAGTGGTTTATCCATTATAGCACCCAAACCCAAATACTTCTAGCAATTAATTATATCTATATCTGTTTTTATAGAGTAAAAGAATAAAGAAATGACGGTCAGCAGTTTTAGGAAATACAAGTTAAAGGTGTCCTGTCATTTAAAATGATATATCATTTTGGAAAGAAAATTTAAAAGCTGGTAAATGCAATCTAAAATTAAATACAGATTTTGAATTTCAGGCTGTGAAGCTGAAAAGATCAAAGGAAAGTCTTTTTAGTACTTTGGAGTTTGCTATAATACTTCCTGGGAGGTCATTTACTCCCATAATTTAGTCTGACTTATTTTGGCTTCAGGTCCATTAAAAATGTGCAGCAAAAAAGGAGGCCTCTTTTTACTTTAATTTTCAACAGCAACTTGTCAGTAAAAAAGAAAGGTGTCTGAAAGAGGATCATCTATCATAGTCCTAATAGCTTTCAAATCTTCTGACTTTTTGAGTCTGATTGAGAGAGAAACTTGCCTTGAAATGTCTGCATTTTAACTCTTTCCACAGTTCTGTGGAGGAGTATTACATTTGATTCTAAGTGATGCTCAAATGCAGTCACCACCCACTATGACACCCATGGTTATCACACCCTAGTTACGGAAATTTAGATGTCAAGAGGATTGGATGTGTCATTAGGTACAGTTTCTTTCTGTCTGCTCTTTTCAAATGATTGAGTCCTACTGATGTGAGTTCAGCTCATCAGTGGATAGTCGAATACCTAAAACAAAGTCCAGGTAAATAATTTCTTACCTGTTTTCATTTCCTCCTTTTCTTCCTGTATCTCCTTCTCTCCTTTCCTCTCTCTGTCTCTCTCTGTCTCCCCTCTCATCCTTCTCTCTCTCTCTCTCTCTCTCTCTCTCTCTCTCTCTCTCTCTCACATACACTATGAAGGATAAGCTTTTTTTTTTCTTTTTTTTTAATCAGAGGCTACATTATGCAAAAGCTAAAGTACTTGGCTGGAAGTCAGAAAAGGAAGAATCTTGTGTTCTATCTTCCTAGAACCTGTGGGTTTCATTGTATAAGTCATTTTCATTTCTGTTGTCTTCAGTTTTCCTTATTTGGAAAATAAGGGAGTTGAGTTTGATGAGATCTGAAGTCTTTTCTATTCCTGAACCTGTTCTGAGTATGCCTCCTCTGGAATACTAGTAGTTACTGTTTTACAATGACAAATCCTACAGAGAAGTGCTTATCTCCTCTGAATTTGGGCCTAGAAAACTGACAAAGGATTACCTTAATTGTGTCAATATAGTTCGACTAAGCTTTCTAAATAATTTTTCATCACAGCAGATTTCCACACGCTGTGAGGATGGTAAACGGCTTTCAGCTCATGCTGAGTGGCTGCCTAGGGTCTTGTGCTGAGAAGGATTGTGAAGTGGGGTCCAGGGAGTGCAATGAATTCTGAGCCCTAGCTTTCATTGGTGAGCAAGGGGTAAGTGGGGCACACCTACCACTTGTTTGTCATCCCTAACCTTCCTCATTGTCAGTATTGTGGAAAATGCACTACTGCAAAGACCTTACCATAAATTCCAGCTTGAATGAAATAAAATATAAGGCATAAACAAGGCTTTTGTAACCAGCTTTACATAGAGCTGCCAACTGCAGTTGCAACCTCTACAAACTTACAGATTTCTAATACTTGGTGGTCCTGAAATTATTGTTATTTATTATCTTAAGAAATGCATATGTTTATGGACCCCCTAAACACACTCACAGAATGCAAGTATATTTTATTTAAAAATCTTGGAACTTCAGGGCATTTATACTCTGCTTTTTAACATATTTTAGAGAGTCCCTAATAACTCACCTACTGAAATCCTCATACTTTAAACAATTCTGTTTGCTTGGTTTAGATATGTCAAATGGCCATTTCTTGGACCGCTTTTTGACCAAAATAAATTCCAGAATACCTGCAACATAAAGAAGCTTATTTGCATCTTACATGCTTCTTGACTTTTGCTATTGAAAGGTTCTTACTACCATAATGCAGCCTCTATTGTGTTATAATTTAAATAAAGTGAACATTATCATAAAATATATATTCTTATTCTAGTGGTAAAAGAAGATTGGTAGGAATTTTTTTTTCTTTTCTTTTTTGTGGTTCGCGGGCCTCTCACTGCTGTGGCCTCTCCCATTGCGGAGCACAGGCTCCTGACGCGCAGGCTCAGCGGCCATGGCTCACGGGCCCAGCAGCTCCACGGCATGTGGGATCTTCCTGGACCGGGGCATGAACAGTGTCCCCCGCATCAGCAGGCGGACTCTCAACCACTGTGCCACCAGGGAAGCCCAATTGGTAGGAATTTTTAGATAACTTTATATATCTATCTGTCTACACACACATATACACGCACGCAGACATATATATATATAAAGCCAAGCTACCACTTGGTGATCTGGCTACCACACACTTCTCAGAAACACTTATGATATCTGCTGAAGAGTTTGAAGTATGTATTAACCAATTGTGTAACATGCCGTAATCTGTTATATTTTATGCAGAATTTTAGCCAAATCTTATGAAGCAATACAAATCATCTGTTGACCTATTTGAATTTTTTTTTATTTTGGAAGGTTTTTATATTATAACTTTTATGTAATTTCAAACTACAGAAAAATTGCAAGCTGCAAGAATGATTCAAGGAATTCACTATATCCTTTATTTATTCACTGATTTTTTTTTACTTTTCCTCCATTTACTCTCTGTTTCACTCTCTCCTTCTTTCTCCTTGCCTCCCTCCCTCCCTTCCTTCCTTCCTTTCCTCTCTTTATCTGCTTTTTTCTGAGCCAATTGAATGCTATTTGGAGCTACCATGCCCTCCTTTCTGAATACTTCATTGTGGATTTTCTAAGAACCAGATCACTCTTTTACCTATCCACAGTATAATAACTAAAATATGGGAAGTTAATACTGATACAATACTATTATATAATCTCCAGTCTATATCCAAATTATAACCAATTTGTATTTTGCTGAGAAAGGTCCAATAGTGAAGGAATAATTGATAATATAGGAGAGGGATGAGAAAATTATTAGAGCATGTCCTTGAATAGGCATAGGAGATACTGTCTAGTATAAAATCATGGGCTTGACCTTGGTTATGAGAATAGGCAGAATATATGGGCACGGATAAAAGTGGGTTGAGTCATTCAGTGGTGGAAACTTGGATGGTTCTTCTCTGTTACTTATATCTTCTTAGAGAACTAAGAAACTAAAATTGAGGAAGGGGGGAGGTTATTAAAGGTTTAAGGAGGAAGGGGAAAGGAGTGGAACAATAAATTGTTTAGGAAAATGTGTTATGATTGCTGGTAGCCTTAATGGCACAGTTGATGTTACTGGTCATAAAATTAAAGTAAGACTATGTAGCATGACTGTCTATTTTCTTTCAACTACACTTGGCTGTATAAGTACAGGTGCAGAGTAAGGAGGTAGTATTATTTAACCAGGGCTGAAGTTATGACGTGGTTGTACAGTGACACTAGAGAGGAGCAGGGAGTTGAGTGTGTATGTAAGAGGGTAATTATGAAGATACCATAGATTTAAACTGGAGAGTAGGGATGTGATGATCTTAGGGGATAAGAGACAGTGGGAAAGTTGCAGTCATTGTAATGAGACGGTCTGGGATTTATTCTGGGAAATGAGGAAAGGTAAATGACAAGACCACTGGAGGAGAAGATGTCATGGGACTCAGAATCCTGAGTTTTGGAAAGATCAGTCTGTATGATAACTGAAATTTTGACAGGAATAATGTGGTAGAGTACCAGCGAAGAATTACCAGAGAAAATATGCCAGGAATGTTGAGTGACACAAAGCAACAATGACAGGTGGTATGTGGTATAGTCTGACAAGGGATTCAAAATTTGGGATTTTTTAGGGAGAAGAGATTGGTCTGAAAGCAGCAGTGAAGAACATGGAAAGCACTTGCCACACCTTCAGGCTGGAAGGCAGGAGAGTGGTTGGGAGAAAACATGAAAGGGCTAGATATGAAATAGAGTCCTCTGCAGAGCCAGGCTTCTGTGAAAATAGAAAAGGGAAGGGCTCTGCACTGCATAGAAGTGCCACATCTAAGGAGGTTTCATACACAGCAAGGACTTCACAGCTTTATATTTATTTAGTCTGGCAATTTTTCATCAAGTGGAAGTAAAGTGTCTTAAGGAGAATCTCCATTTTCTAACTCACAAAATGGTGCTATAAGAGCTTAGTAGAAGAAATTGTTTTATTGATGCTAGACCATAAGTTCCAGAAGGCCCAGAATGAAAGGACTTTAGAAGTTGAGGGGAGGTGCAGATATGAAGTAAAAATAAAGTGTAGAGCCTTGGAAAACTGGAGCCTGGGTATGAGGGAATGACTTGAAAGCACATTTTTTTAATTCAAATTCAAATTCAATATTTTTTAAGGCATGATGTCTAATATGCTTCTGGGCCTGAGATCCACTGTTCTAAATTCTTCAGTTATATTAAACTATTTAAATAATTTTTATAAGCGCCTTTAAGCACTGTATTTTAAATTCCTAAGAGGTAACACATGCATAATATTACATGTTGTATAGTAAAGATTAAGTGAGTAACTCAAGCACACACAGTTTTTTTTATCCACCACTGCTATTGTCAGTAGTTGTAAATTAACACAGTTTTCAGCCAATAACTAGATGCTTCCATGTTCATTCATGGAAAAAAAGAGCAAATGAAATCTACATCCAGCTGGATCTCGGCAACATTTGATGCCATTTGACATTGTGTGCTTTCAAAATGTAATTAATGAGTGTAATTATTAAGCACAAATTTGTCCTGTTGCTGACTTTGTTGATTATGAGATCAATCTGCAATAAAATAAATATTTTAGTCTTAAATTTAGTAGCTAAGTGCCTGTGTAGGAATCCTTAAGAATGAATAGTTTTCCACACTATTTTGCTAACCATTGTAATTTACATTTAAGATTTTCAGTTAATTTATGACAATAGTGATTCCAAATTCAACCATAGATGTTTTGCTTTCCCATATCTTCATACCTCTCTATCTGCTATTGAAACGTTTATCAATTATTTGTGCTGAGATGTGTTGCTAAACAACTTTATTTGGAATTTATACATTAAATTTGCACTGTGATCATTATTGATGTTGATAAAATAACAATTATCTTCTGATCAGTATAGACCTGATTTCACAGTTTCCTATGATAGTATGAAACAACAAAAGCAAAAGGTTCTTATGATAGTGTAGAACAGCAAAAGCAAAAATTTAAATCTATAATCTTCTGTAAAATTTACTGGGAACTTAATTTCAGTTTTACACTAATGCCTCACCAGTTATCATGAGGCTGAGCATCATCTGTCAGAAACAAACACATTGAAGATACCAAACTTGTTCATTGCTCACAGATTTTCTTTTATTATAGTATTAAGCACAGGATGTAAGAGATCCTAAATGTAACACATCAGAAAAGTATTATCTTCTACAAATACAATGATGTGGATTTGTTCCTATTCAGAAGACATGTTGAAAATGCTCTAGGATATTGTACACTGATTTCTTTCAGTCTGTAATAGCTAATCCCCCTTTTGGATTGGTACAAGTAGTCAAATCAATCCCAAATCTTCAAAAAATGAAAGGCTAGATCACTAATCACCGCTTGCATACTTCACTTTAACATTTCACTCGTCATTGATAGGAGATCATAATAGAAGATACTATGAAAGGGCACTAGTACAATTGTACTCCGTGGGCCATGTGTAATATTTGAAAGTGTAACATCTCTGTGGGTACTTTGTAAGCTGCAGTGATTTGGTGAAGAATAAATGTTAAAGCAGATTCTCCCAGTTATCCAATCAAAAACATTTATTATGTGCCCTCTGTGTGTAAAGAACTGTATTAAGTGTACAGTTTTGTCTCTGCTATTTTTGTTAAACTATGCTCCTGGTGCGTTTTAAGCAGAGCCAACTGGGTCTTGTCACTAAAATAAAATAAAGACACTTTTTTCCCCAGTTTCTAGAAAGTAGTTAACTTAGTGCTTAGAATTTTATCAATTTTAGTTTTCTCTTGCTAGTTTTCTTAAATGTTTGATGCCTGGTATTGCTTGTTTATGTTGTAGATTATTTTAAATAGTTTTAAAATTATGACTTATTTAATTTAATATGTTTTTTATTTTATGTTGTTCTGGAAACAACATCATGATCACCAGGTATTCTTTCTGTCATATAAATGAATTTGAATACCAATGTGACTTAAAATGCCTTGGAACAGCTAATTAATTTAATTCAAGTTGCTAAAAATTAGTATATTCAGGCAGTTGACTAATAAACAAATTTCTAAAATATAATCATGTACTTTGAAAGAATTAGTGCATTGTTTTATGAAGTTGAAGAGTAGAAATAGGTTAGATCTCAGGAGAGTTTGGTTTATGTTGTTTTTACTTACATGATTTTCTAGGGAGTGAAATTAAAGCATGTCTATTATTTTCTAATGCCAGTCATTTCCTACAACTACATCAGACCATCTGTAAATTTAGGCTTTACAGAATATGTAATAAACTTGTTTTATTTTTGTCAAATAGCATTAGCTTAGTATTTAATAATAATAGCAAACTCTTACTGAGCACGTACTTTGTGTCAGGAACTATATTCTACATGCATTGGCTCTTTTAAACCTCATTATCACCTTATAAACTAGCGTTCTTACCACCTCCTTTATTCAGATGAGGAAATTGATTCCTAAAGGTAAAGTAAACTAAACCCAATTCAGACAACTAGTATGTGACAGACCAGAGATTTGAAGCCTGGAAGTTGGGCTACAGAGTCTGTGTTCCTGAGAGTTGACCTAAACTAACCCCACTTTTTTTTCTTAATTCAAGAATGGTGTATTATTTAAGATGCCTTTAGTTACAAGTATCACCCTAACCTAAACTGGTGGAAACAATAAAAATAATTTACTGGCTCACATAATTAAAAAGACTAGAGTTAGCACTTGCTTCAGGCAAGGCTTGAATTACTGGTTCAATGATGTCACTAAGAGCTCAGTTTCCTTCAGTCTCAAGACTCTGTTTTCCCAAGATGGATGCCAGCAGCGTCAGAGGAAAATGCTTCCTTATTCACATTCAGCAAGGAAAAGTGTGTCTTGGTCTCAGTATTTCTTGCAAAAGTCCTGAGCATCCTCCTGAATGAGCCAGTTTAAGTTGCTGTCTGCCCCTGAATCAATTACTGTGGTCACAGAGATAAAATGCTCTGCTTGGCTTAAGTTAGATCACATGTGTGTCCCTGAAACCAGAGAGACCCCAAATGGGCTTCTGATGAAGGAGGATATAGATATTCTGAAAGCAAGCTACACATGTATGCAGAATACAGTATTTCTATATTCAGGTGTTTGTGTTATGTATGTAATATCTACATATATAATCTATCTATCTACCCATCCATCCATCCATCTATCCATCTATCCATCCATCCATCCATCATCTGTCTTTGCCTGGTACTTTTCCTTGGGAATCAGTTCTTGAACTAAGAAAGATGCCATACATAATGGGTTTTTTTGTGTGTGGGGTGGGGGCAGTGTGTAGTTAGGAACACTATAATCATTTTGTCAGGTTACCATATAAGTAGTAATGGCTATTGAAAACAAGATCTACTCAGAAGATTTAATTTTGTGGACATTTGGTACACTCAGTAAAGCAGTATTTCATTGAAAATGATTTTTTTTCAAATCTCACTAACTGACATTGTTATCTATAGTTGTTATATGAATACTTTTTTCTTTAGTGCTGTTTTTGCTTTTTATTCACATTCTTTTAGACGCTAAGTACTTCTCTGCCATATGGAACACACAAAGACTGTAGTCTGACAAATTTCAACGCCAAGGTTATATTGGCAGCTTGTGATGTGGAGGTATGAAATTCTTGTCTAAAGCAGACATGCGTGCTTCACGTCCTATGCTTAAAAAGAGATACCATAAAAAATAAAAAAACCACCTCTGGATTCTCATGTCAAGGCTAAACCATTTACAAAGTACAGTAATAAACATGCAAGTGGAAGAAGAGGGAAAAAAAGATAAGTGAATTCTTTGGTATTACTGCAGTTTCTGGCATCCTAAACAGAAATCCTCCCTCACCCATCTCGATGTTACGATATGTGACATAGACAGTCTTGTTGAACCTAGAATTTGTGAAAGAGAAAATGACCTGTCTATGATTATATAGAAATACTATCTTTTTTATGTCTGATGTTTCTATTTCTAATCAGCTGTGGTGATCTACTTGAATTAACTATACTGTTTTACAGATTTATACAAGTAATAAAAATATTTCATTGAATATGCATGTGAATCACAGATCGTTTTTGAGATTTTCTCCACCTGTCCAAAAATTGTAGAGATGTAAGTCCATAAAATCTGAAATATCTAAGTAGAATATACACTTTGAAATAACAATTGAGAAAAATGAAGAAACATTTTAGTTAAAATGCTTTTATTACATTCTTTTTTTTTTTTTTTTTTTTTGCGGTACGCGGGCCTCTTACTGTTGTGGCCTCTCCTGTTGTGGAGCACAGGCTCCGGACGCGCAGGCTCAGAGGCCATGGCTCACGGGCCCAGCCGCTCTGCGGCATGTGGGATCTTCCCGGACTAGGGCACGAACCCGTGTCCCCTGAATCGGCAGGCGGACTCTCAACCATTGCGCCACCAGGGAAGCCCCTACATTCATATTTTTAAAAATACAATTTTATGTTAAGGTAGTTTTAGCTTTACAGAAAAGTTGCAAAGATGATTCAGAAAGTTCCCATGTACCCTACACCCTGTTTCCCATATTATCAACATCTTATATTAGTATGGTATATTTGTTAGAATTAATAAACCAATATTGATACATTATTATTAACCAAAGTCCAGACTTTATACAGAGATCCTTGATTTTTAAAATAAAATTTTATTTTAGAACAGTTTAATATATACAGAATTATTATGAAAGAGTACAGAGAGTTCCCATATGCCCCACACTGCATTTTCCCTATTATTGATATCTTACGTTAGTATGGTACATTTGTCACAATAATGAGCCAATATTGATGCAGTATTATGTGAAAAGTCCACACTTCATTCATATTTCCTCAGTTTACCCCTAATGCCCTTTTTCTGTTTCAAGATCCCATTTAGGACACCACATTACATTTAGTTGTCATGTCTCTGTAAGATCCACTTAGTTGTGGTAGTCTCTCAGACATTCCTTGTTTTTAATGACCCTGACAGTTTTGAGGATTATTGGTCAGATATTTTGTAGAATGTCCCTCATTTGGGATTTTTCTGATGTTTTTATCATGATTAGACTGGGTCTTTGAATTTTGGGAGAGAAGACCACAGAGATAAAGTATCATTTTCCTCACATATATTAAGGGTACATGTGACTTACCAGCATTGATGTTAACCTTGGTCACCTAACTGAGGTAGTGTTGGTCAGGTTTCTCCACTGTAAAGTTACCCTTATTTCCCCTCCCTTCTCACACTTCTCTTTGGAAAGAAGTTACTCTGTACAGTCTGCACTTACGGAGTGGGGAGATCATGTACCACCTGCTAAGGACAGAGTGTCTATACAAATTACTTGCAATTCTTCTGTACAGAAGAATTTATTCTTTATTTTTTCACACATTTATTTACATTCATATTTTAGAAATACAAACAGTCAAATAGCATAGCATTTACTTAAAAAATATTTATTAGAAAGAGTGGGCCTGGACTTCCCTGGTGGCGCAGCGGTTAAGAATCCACCTGCCAATGCAGGGGACACGGGTTCAAGCCCTGATCCGGGAAGATCCCACATGCCGCGGAGCAACTAAGCCTGTGAACCACAACTACTGAGCGTGCGCTCTAGAGCCCGCGAGCCACAGCTACCGAGCCTGAGTGCTGCAAGTACTGAAGCCCATGCACCTAGAGCCCATGCTCCGCAGCAAGAGAAGCCACCGCAATGAGAAGCCTGCGCACTGCAAGGAAGAGTAGCCACCACTCGCCACAGCTAGAGAAAGCTGGCGCTCAGCAATGAAGACCCAGTGCAGCCAAAAATAAATTGAAAAAAAAAAAAAGAAAGAACGAGCCACATGGCCTACTAGTCCAGTGTTCCAGGGTTAAGTTGGTATTAATTGGAAATGTCCAGTATTCCAGGGAGGGCATGACATCCTCTCTAGGTGGACACTTACTTCGTCTCTGGATTATGCTGTCTGTCAAATCTTTTCTAAAATCTTCCTATTTCCTGTGTTTAACCCCACATCTTAGTTATAATGGATTGCAGTAGTCTATCATCTGCTGGGTAAAGTAGAAAATACTTTGATTTCTAATTGTTTCTCCCTGAACACTTATTAGCAACAACAACAGCAGCAGCAGCAACAGCAGCACTACTGCCTTTACTGAATAAACCCCATTATGCTAAGTGTTTGACATACACTGAAACTTAAGCCTTAACACATCTTTATAAATTACAACTTATTTTCCTAATTTTAAAGAATATTAAATAACTTGACCAAGATCACACAATTGGCAAATGACAAAACTGAAATTTAAACTAAGATTTTTAAATTAAACTAAGATATATAAGATTTTTCAAAATTGTAAGTTATCAACTACCTTTTAATGCTTCAACTCACTACATCACTCATGAAAGACTTCATGTATCTCCCCTCTGTCTTTGGTTGACTAATTTTTTGAGTCTGCTGTTATATTTGCACTATTCCTGCACTTGGATAACTTAACTTTTTCCTGTAGAACTTTTCCAATCCAATAATATTATGTGTGAAATGCAGTGATAGAAATTTTTTAGTGATTTGTTGCATATGCATTTGTGTTGTATTGTTTGGGATTAACATCATGTTGGCTGGCTTTTATTTTGTTTTTCCAATAGATTCCTTGATGCCCAAAGTTTCATTAACATTTCAACAAGAGTATCCATTAATCCATACACCCAACTAATTACCATTGACCACCTAAGTATATTATGGGGAGATACAAGCTGAAAAAGATTGACTTCACCTTGAATAAAACTATAGGTGGATAGAAATAATGTGCATATCTGCATAGTACAAGGACAGAAAGTGGTGAAAATTATGAAAATTAGTATAAAGAGTTGAGGAAAAAGATTAACTTTGAATAAGAATACCAGAGAAGACCTCTTGGAGGAAGTAACATTTTTCTTACGTCTTAAACAACTGGTAGGATTTGCAAACATGGAGATGGACATCAGCACAGTATAGTGTAGAACTGACCACCAGGATTCTCCTTTTTTCTCCTTCTTTTAATCTCTCAGACACCTGTAGGGGCTCATCATCTTCTGCCTGCCTTTTAAATATAAAATAATTGACTTCTGCCTGCAATTCTCTTCTCTGTGTTTTCTGTATACATTCTGTACCTTCAACCAGCAGTCACATGCTGAGAATTCCAGACCTTTCTATCCACCTGCCTGCAAAATACCTCAACAGGCATCTCAAACTTAGTGTGTCAAAAGTAACTCCGCTCATTTTCTTAGATATAAAATAATACCTAAAATAACTTACTTCTGAGTCAAGCATTTCTGGGTTTGAATGTAGTTTCTATCACATACTACCTTAGAGACTTTGGGCATGTTAGTAAACTAATCTAAGCCTCATGTTTTTTTACACTAAGACAAATAGTAATTGTGCCTACTTTATTTAGATATTATAAAAACCAAATGAGATCATGAATGTCTAAGCTCTCAGTGCTAGTTGTTGTTGTTATTATTCATACAATTTTAGTAAAGAATGTCACCACCCACTTGATCACCCAAGCCCCAAACCTAGCAGCTACCAACAATGAAACTTTTTTTTTTTGCGGTACGCGGGCCTCTCACTGTTGTGGCCTCTCCCGTTGCGGAGCACAGGCTCCGGATGCGCAGGCTCAGTGGCCATGGCTCACGGGCCCAGCCGCTCCGTGGCATGTGGGATCTTCCCGGACTGGGGCACGAACCCGTGTCCCCTGCATCGGTTGGCGGACTCTCAACCACTGCGCCACCAGGGAAGCCCATGAAACTCTTTAATGTCACTTTCCACCAGTGCTGTCAGTTCTGTGTCAGCAGAATGTCTCTTCTCTAAATGTCACTTTTCTACCTTCTTCTCTATCCCTACTTGCTACTTCCTTAGTCTAGGCCTTATTCCTAATTATGATAAATGACAGCTGGATTTCTTGCTATTGATCATATTCTGCTTTAATTAGTACTCTGCATGATTGCTAAACTAATGTTTCTATCATGCAAATCTGATTTTTTTTCTCTGCTTTCATCGATGACTCCATATTATGTAGGAGTTGAAATCCAAACTCTTTAGCATGATCTGGCCTCTGCAAAATCTCCTAAATTATCTCTAGTAAACTCACAACCCTAAATACCATAGCTTCCAAATCTCCACACCTCCCTATGCTACTTATTTTTTTTCCCCAACAGTCCATACTGTTTCACATGTCTACTGCTTAGAACTTTCTTCGAGCCATGTCTTCTCCACCCATGCTGTGATATGGGGAGCATGTCCTAAAATCTGAACAATCTCTTCTACAATGACCTTTAAGATGGACACAGCTACTTTTGAGTCTCCACTGCAAACATTAAAAAAAATTTTTTTTCTATTTCTTTCTTTATTTAATTTATTTTTTGGCTGTGTTGGGTCTACGTTGCTGCACGCGGGCTTTCCCAAGTTGTGGCGAGTGGGGGCTACTGTTCATTGCAGCGCGCGGGCTTCTCATTGCAATGGCTTCTCTCGTGGAGCACGGGCTCTAGGCGTGCAGGCTTCAGTAGTTGCAGCACGCAGGCTCAGTAGTTGTGGCTCATGGGCTCTATAGCGCAGGCTCAGTAGTTGTGATGCACGGGCTTAGTTGTTCCACCGCATGTGGGATCTTCCCGGACCAGGGCACAAACTCGTGTCCCTTGCCTTGGCAGGCAGATTCTTAACCACTGCGCCACCTGGGAAGCCCTCCACTGCAAACTTTAATGCTATTTCTATAATACCTTAATCTCCTGTTGCATTTATTCATTTACAGGCCTTTCTCTCCCATCAGACTATACATTGCTTGAGGACAAGAGTCTCACATCTAATTTTGCATTCATTCTTAGATCCAAGTAAAGTGCTTGGTGTGTAATAGGTATTTGATAAATCTTGTATGATTAGTTTAATAAGTTGGATCCAAATGATCAAGATTTACTCATATTCTCACACTTCTGTCCATTCATAGTAATTTAAAGAACGTTATCTATTTTTGAAACTTCATACTTTGCTAGACAGAGAAGTTTGCCTTTGGAAACTCAAGAGGATTCAGGATTATTTACCTACCATAACAGTTATGCTGCTGGTGTTTAACACTACCACCAGTACCAGCTGTGTAAGACCCAGCTCTAAACAAATCTTTTCTTCATTTATCTTATTCCATCATTTGTTGTTTCTAAACTAGGTCCCTACCTATGTCAAAATAACTCCAGCTGATGGCACGGTGACCCCATTTCTCAGACATATTTTAAGAAAGAAAACTTGCCTAGAGTTTTCCTCCATCTGATGTAGAATTTAAAAATAAGTTTATATTTGATGGACAGAGCTAGAAAATATGCCTGATATCTACTAATTTAATCTGTCACCAGGTACACACAATGCAATTACCCATTTATTAAGAAATAAAATGTAAGACTAAAAGCATTTAATTTTAATTGCCTCTGATGCTCACCATGTTGTCACTTTTTACTGGCTCACTATGGCTGCCCAGCTAGAATTTCTCTTTCATGCAAACAACAGGACTAAATTGAATTACATAAAAAGAAGTAACACACAGTGACTCCCAGCAGTATGTTTTGACAAAACATTTTGTCTCCTTAAATGATTTCAGATGCTATAGTCAAAAAATTTTACCTGACAGTAATGCCATGCAAATATCTGCACTTCTAGTTCACCTTCTCCACTTGTTTACATCAAGATTTTAATAGAGTGGCTGTCACAGAACAACCACTAAAGGCCACTGTTTGATAAGTTGCTGTAAAAGCACTGTTTAAAATGAGAATTTCCTTTCTAAATTCAGCCATCATGAAAGGTGATGGTGGTAGTGGTTAGAAAAATATTGAAGAAACATGTTTTCTTGGAAGACCTCAATAAAATTCTCAGTTAAGTGACATTCTAAATAGTGGTGACTTCAGATTCTGAAGTTGGAGTTGTTAAAGCAGCATCTGGCAAAAAATACTGCACATAGTAGTTTCTCAATAAATGTGTTCCTTCAATAATTACAACACCTGTTCTTTAAAAATATTGCTTCATAGAGTCTGAATTTTACTCTAGGATATTTAACTCTGTCAAATAAAACATGAATTATTTCCATAATGAAATTGCATTAGTATTCTAAAAGAATTAAACATATACTGCTCACATGTTTTGCTTGTTCACTCTTAAATCCTTGCTATGATGAATCAAATAATATCTTAATAATGAGCTTAAAGTTTATTTAGTGCTTACTGTGTGGCTTGCAAGCTGTTAAGTACTTTATGTGAATTTTCTTATTTAACCTTCTCATCAATCTGATGAGATAGGTATGGTTTATGAAGACTCTAAGAAGCTGTTTTATTTCTTAAAATTAATTTTTTCCATTAAACTAAAAATGTTACCTAGTTATAATACCACAATAGCACAGTAATACAGGGAAAACGTTCCGTGTGTTCACAGAATTACATTTTTTACTTCTGAACAACACGTTTGGACGTGTGGCCTTATTTCTCATTGGGACATATTTCAACGTCTGATTTTTTTTTTCTAAAACGTTCTGCAACTTCTTTTAATATCACAAATTCAGCTTTAGTCTTAACAAGGTGAATTCCACACCTGTTTTAGTTTGGTTTTTCAGTTCTGTGAAATAAATAGCAACAGTGTTAGCATTATCTACTTTTTAAGAACTTAAAATTATCTATCATTGTAAAAAGTATCAAGCACCTTAGTTCTATCACAGTATGAATTTGAAAATGCCAAAAATTAATCATAGAGTCTCATATATTTTGTCAAGATTGGACACTTCCATTTTATTTTCTACCTTTAAAATGATTGTGCTAAATCCTAATCATTTCAATCTATGTTCTTCTTCAATCCAGCCTTTTTCCCCAAAACATTTGTTTCTTTGCAAGAGTTCCCAGAATGGTGTCAAATACAAATTGATTCTAAATGACATTCTCTTTCTCGGCAAACTACTTCCACACTGTTAGAGAACTTTTGTAGATTAAAATTGTTGAGATTATTTTAGTTCTCTTTTATTCTAAGTAAATTAAATTCTGTCTTGTATTTTCTTGCTCATTTTATTTCATCAATGTCTAATTTGAAAATAGGAAGGAAATTAGATTTTGGCCTGCAATGAGATGATATTTTGGGGATTATAACATCCCTTGTGATATTAAAGACTTACTCTATTGAAGAAGAGATGACAATCCATTTTTCATCAGTCTTATTTCATAATATTGCCATATGTATATATTCCAAATCTATGCTACTTTTACAAAATTTCTAGGAAAGGCCTCTGTGAATCAGCATGTGTAAATCCTTGAATCTTGAGATTGAGACAGCATCTAAGATGTGCATCCCTGAAACTATTTTGCCATGCAGAGCACATCATTTCTTCATCACAGGGGGAAACTTCAGAAAATATTGAATTCAACATTCTCAGAGCAGTATTTGTTTGCTCTCTTGCTTAGGAAAAATGTTTTAGCAACTCTCACACTTATGACATTTCTGAGAATTGAAGAACCATAGTGTTAGAACTGAAGTGTATCTTAAATATGGTTTAATTATTCAGAGGGACTAAATTTTGCCTCTAATGTTCATCCACGTGGAAAACCCAGGAGGCAAATGAATAGAAGGACCTAAATTGAGTCTCCTGTCCATTTTTCTCTGATACTGTATTTGAGACACCAAACATGGTCATTTTTAATCCCTGGACTCTAGATGCAATTGGAGCAAAGGAACCCCTCTGCCCCACCCCCAATCTCTTTCCAGGACTAGGAACTCTTATCTTTCACAATACTTCACTTCTCTATTTATCCCAGGTCAAGTGCTCTCATAGTGAACAAGTCTGTGAGGATCAAGAGATTGAGCATTAAGCAAAGACAGTAGAATTGTGTTGACACACCTTGGGCTTTGTAACCTTGAGCAAATTATGTAGTTGCTTTAAACCACAGTTTGACCATCTGTAAAATTAAGATAGTAGTATTTATTCATAGCATTGTTTGAGGAATTTATTGTGCTAATTCATGGGATGCATTTATCCTAGCACATAGAAACCCTCAACAAATATTAAACACTGCTTCTAGATTTGTTACACTGTGTCTGGCCAATGTGTATAGGCAGAAGTGAGGACAGGTAGTTTCTTGATATACAGTTTATTGTGTGTCAAAAATCAGTAATTTATAGGTTTCTATTTAAATTTTTAAGTAAACATTTAATTATAGTGTACATGCAAAAAAGTAAATCATGTGTTTTACATTCAAATTTTCATAAAATAAACATACCTTATAACTACCACATATCAAGAAATAAGACACGAACGCCCTCCTGTTTCCTCAGTCACTGCTCTCCTAATCACTGTTGATTAGTTTGCCTGTTTTAGAACTTTCTATGGATGGAATTTCTGTGACTGGAATTTGTGTTTTGTTATAAGATTGACTTATATTGCTAAGTGTATCAGTATATGTTCATTCTCATAACATGAAAATGTCACAAATTATATTATAATTCTAAAGGTGATGGACCTTTGGGTTATTATGACTAAAGCTGCTGTGAATATTCCTGTGTATGTCCTTTGGTGCTCACAGATATGCCTTTCTCTTGGATATAAACCCAGGAGTGGAATTGCTGAGTTGTAGTTTATATGTAGGCTCAGCCTAAGTAGATGCTGATAAATAGTTTTCCAAAATTTCTACTCCTACTGGCAGAATATGGGAGTTATATTTGCTTCACATATGGCAAAAACATACTATTATTTTCCTATTGTTAAATTTCAAATGTTAACCTTTCTGTTTGGTGTGTAGTGGTATCTCATAGAACAGTTGTATAAAGAACATGAGTTTTTGTTTGTTTTTTTTCATGTTTCCTTGGTCAAATGGATTTCTCGTTTTGGAAAATACCTGTTGAATTTATTGCCCATATTTATATTGGGTTGTTTATTACTTCTCTTACTGAATTCTAGGACTTCTTTATATGTTTTGGATATGAGTTTTCTACATATATATATTATATATACCAAATATATAAAATTTATCTATTTCCCCCTAAGTAACTTGCCTTTCATTCTCTTAATGATATCTTTTGATAAACAGAAGTTTCTAATTTTAATAAAGTCAAATTTATCTTTTTCTGTATAGTTAGTCTATTTTGTTGTCCTAATTTAGATTTATTTGACTACCCCAGAGGTATGAAGATATTCTCCTGTGGTATCTTCTAGATTGCTGTATTGTTTTTCCTTTCAATTTTAAGTCCACAATTTATGTGGAAATAATTTTTCTATGTGGTACAAAGTAGAGGTCAAGACCTAGGATCTTTTGTAAAACTGACATTCTTTCTTTACTGCAGTGTCATATTTGTCACAAATCCAGTGACCATATATGTGTGGAACTCTTTCTGAGCTCTATTCTAATTCATTTTTCTATTTGTCTATCCTTGCACATATTATAGTACATCCTTATACAGTGTCTTAGTTTCTGTATTTTATAATTAATCTTGATAGCTAAGTGTGGGTTTCCAACTTTGTTCTTCAAGATTGCCTTGGCTATTAGTGACCCTTTGTTTTTCATAAAATACTTTTGAATTAGCTTGTCAATTTCTACAGACTAAACCTATTGGGATTTTAATTGGTATCACATAAAATATATGGGGCAATCTGGGGCAGAATTAAGTTTTTCAGTGTAGCGGTCTGGCATATGTTTTTGGTAGAATGATTCATATGTATTTTATATATTTAAGCTATTATATATGATTTTCAGTTTTCCATTTTATAATTTTGTAGTGGTGTATACATACAGTTGATTTTTGTATTGAATTCGTATATTGTGAGAAAACAAAATTTACTTATTAATTCTGGTACTGTATCTGTAGATTCTTTTAGATTTTCTATATAGGCAGTTATGACAACTACAAATAATGGTTTTATTTGTTCCATTCAAATGTTCCTATCATTTATTTAATTGTTTGGCATTTCTTGGTTCATTCATTCTGTCATTAATTTATCTTGTAATATTGCATAGGCTAGGAATGCCAGTGCAATGTCATCTAGAAATGATAATTAAAATCATTCTTGTCTTGTTTCTTATTCAGTAATAAGTGTAATGTTGTTGTAGGTTCTTGTAGAAACTTAAATCAGTTAATTGAAGTTTCCTTCTCTTACTAACTTCTAGGGATTCCTATGATGAATGTGTATATAGATTTTCTTCTTTATACTGTTATTATTGTCTGTAATGAAATAGTCATATGATTTTTTATCCTTTATTCTGTTTTTTTTAAATTGAAGTATAGTTAATTTACAATGTTGTATTAAGTTTCAAGTGTACAAAGCGATACAGTTATACATATATATGTATGTTTTTTTCAGATTCTTTTCCATTACAGGTTATTATAAGATATTGAATATAGTTACCTGGGCTATACAGTAGGTCCTTCTTGTGTATCTATTTTATGTATAGTAGTGTGTATATGTTAATCCCAAACTTCTAATTTATCTCTCTCCCCCTTGCCCCTCCCCACTAATTCCTTTAGTAGCCATAAGTTTGTTTTCTGTGTCTGTGAGTCTATTTCTGTTTTGTAAATAAGTTCATTTATATCATTTTTTAAGATTCCACATATAAGTGATACCATATGATATTTGTCTATCTCTGTTTGACTTATTTCACTTAATATGATACTCTTTAGGTCCATCCACATTATTGCAAATGGCATTATTTCATTATTTTTTACGGCTGAGTAATATTCCATTGTGTATTTATACCACATCTTTATCCATTCATCTGTTGATGGACACTTGGGTTACTTTCATGTCTTGACTACTGTGAATTGTGCTTCTATGAACATTGGGGTGCATGTATCTTTTTGAATTATAGTTTTCATCTTTTCAGAATATATGCCCAGGAATGGGATTGCTGAATCATATGGTAACTCTATTTTTAGTTTTTTTAAGGAACTTCCATACTGTTTTCCATAGTGGCTGCACCAGCTTACATTCCCATCAAGAGTGTAGGAGTGTTCCTTTTTCTGCACACCCTCTCCAGCATTTATTATTTGTAGACTTTTTGATGACGGCCATTCTGATTGGTGTGTGGTAATACCTCATTGTAATTTTGATTTTCATTTCTCTGACACTTAACAATGTTGAGCATCTTTTCATGTGCCATCGGTAGGTCTTTGGCACTGTAGGTCTTTCTGTTGGCCATCTGTAGGTCTTCTTTGGAGGAATGTCTATTTAGGCCTTCTGCCCATTTTTTGATTGGGTTGTTTGTTTTTTGATATTGAGTTGTATGAGCTGTTTGTATATTTTGGGAATTAAGCCCTTGTCAATCACATCATTTGCAAATATTTTCTCCCACTCCATAGGTTGTCTTTTTGATTTGTTTATAATTTCCTTTGCTGTGCAAAAAACTTTTAAGTTTAATTAGGTCCCATTTGTTTATTTTTGTTTTTAATTACTGTTACTCTAGGAGATGGATCCAAAAAAATATTGCTGCGATTTATGTCAGAGAGTGTTCTGCCTATGTTTTCCTTTAGGAGTTTTATAGTATTCAGTCTCATGTTTAGGTCTTTAATCCATTTTGAGTTTATTTTTGTATATGGTGTAGAGAATGTTCAAACTTCATTTGTTTACATGTAGCTCTCCAGTTTTCCCAGCACCATTTATTGAAGAGACTATCTTTTCTCCATTGTATATTCTTCCCTCCTTTATCACAGATTAATTGAACATAAGTGTATGGGTTTATTTCTGGGCTTTCTCTCCTGTTCCATTGATCTATGTCTGTTTTTGTGCCACTACCATACTGTTTTGATTTCCATAGCTTTGTAGTATAGTCTGCAGTCAGCATGATTCTCCAGCTTCGTTCTTTCTCAAGATTGTTTTGGCTATTCGGGGTCTTTTGTGTTTCCATACAAATTAAAAAATATTTTTGTTCTAGTTCTGTAAAAAATGCCATTGGTAATTTGATAGGGATTGCATTGAACCTGTAGATTGCCTTGGGTAGTATAGTCATTTTCACAATATTGATTCTTCCAATACAAGAACATGGTATATCTCTCTATCTGTTTGTGTCATCTTTGATTTCTTTCATCAGCATCTTATAGTTTTCGGAGTAAAGGTTTTTGCCTCCTTAGGTAGGTTTATTCCTAGGTATGTTATTCTTTTTGATGCAATGGTAATAGGATTGTTTTCTTAATTTCTCGTTCTGATCTTTCGTTGTTAATGTATAGAAATGCAACAGATTTCTGTATATTAATTTTGTATCCAGCAACTTTACAGAATTTATTGATGAGCTCTAGTAATTTTCTGGTGGCATCTTTAGGGTTTTCTATGTAGTGTCATGTCATTTACAAACAGGGACAGTTTTACCTCTTCTCTTCCAATTTGGGTGCCTTTTATTTCTTTTATTTCTCTGATTGTTGTAGCTAGGAGTTCCAAAACTGTGTTGAATAAAAGTGGTGAAAGTGGGCATCCTTCTCTTATTCCTGATCTTAGAGGAAAGACTTTCAGCTTTTCACTGTTGAGTCTGATGTTAGCTATGCATTTGTCATATATGGCCTTTATTATGTTTAGTTATGTTCCCTCTTTACGCAGTTTCTGAAGAGTTTTTATCATAAATGGATGTTGAATTTTATTAAAAGCCTTTTCTGCATCTATTGAGATGATCATGTGGTTTTTATTCTTCAATTTGTTAATGTGGTATATCACATTAATTTGTGGATTTTGAAAAATCCTTGCATCCCTGGGATAAATACTTGATCATGGTATCTGATCCTTTTAATGTATTGCTTCATTCGGTTTGCTAGTATTTTGTTGAGGATTTTTGCATCTATAGTTATCAATGATACTGGCTTGTAACTTTCTTTTTTTGTGATTTCTTTGTCTAGTTTTGGTATCAGGGTGATGGTGGCCTCATAGAATGAATCAGAAGTATTCCTTCCTCTGAAGTTTTTTAGAATAGTCTCAGAAGGAAAGGTGTTAATTCTTCTCTAAATGTTTGGTACAATTCACCTGTGAAGCCACCTGGTCCTGGACTTTTGTTTATTGGGAGTTTTAAAATTACTGATTCAAATTCAGTACCGGTTATTGGCCTGTTCATATTTTCTATTTCTTCCTGGTTCAGTCTTGGGAGATTGTACCTTTCTCAAAATTCATCCATTTCTTCTAGATTATCCATTTTACTGGCCTATATTTGCTTGTAGTAGTCTCTTATGATCCTTCGTATTACTGTGGTGTCAGCTATAACTTCTTTTTCATTTCTGATTTTATTGATTTGGGCTCTGTCCCTTTTTTTCTTGATGAGTCTGGCTAAAGATTTTTCAATTTTGTTTATCTTTTCAAAGAACCACCTTTTAGTTTCATTGATCTTTTCTATTTTTTTGGTCTCTATTTCATATATTTATGCTATAATCATTATGATTTCTTTCCTTCTACTAACTTTGGGTTTTGTTTGTTCTTCTTTCTCTAGTTGCTTTAGGCATCAGGCTAGGTTGTTTGATATTTTTCTTGTTTCCTGAGGTAAGTTTGTATTACTATAAACTTCTCTCTTAGAACTGCTTTTGCTGCGTCCCACAGGATTTGGATCATCATGTTTTTATTTTCATTTGCCTCTACATATTTTTGATCTCATCTTTGATTTCTTCAGTTAATTATTTGTTGTTTAGTAGCATATTGTTTAGCTTCCACATGTTTGTGTTTTTTCTTGTGCTGTGGTCAGAAAAGACGCTTGATATGATTTCAGTTTTCTTTAAATTTACCAAGGCTTGCTTTGTGGCCCAGCATGTGATCTGTCCTGTAGAATGTTCCGTGTGCACTTAAAAAGAATGTATATTCTGCTGCTTTTGGATGGTATGCTCTATAAATATCAATTAAGCCCATCTGACCTAATGTGTCATTTAAGGTCTGTGTTTCCTTATTCATTTTCTATCTGGATGATCTGTCCATTGGTGTAAGTGGGGGGTTAAAGTACCCCACAGTTATTGTGTTAATGTCAATCTCTCCTTTTATGTCTGGTAACATTTGCCTTATATATTGTGATGCCCCTATGTTAGGTGCATATATATTTACATTGTTATATCTTCTTGGATTGAAACTTTGATCATTATGTAGTGTCTTTCTTTGTCTCTTGTGACAGTCTTTATTTTAAAGTCTATTTTTTCTGATCTAAGTATTGCTACTCCAGCTTTCTTTTGATTTCCGTTTGCATGGAATACCTTTTTCCTTCCTCTCACTTTCAATCTGTATGTGTCTGTACATCTGAAGTGGCTCTTGTAGGCAGCATATATATGAGTCTTGTTTTTGTGTCCATTCAGCCAGTCTATGTCTTTTGGTTGGAGCATTTAGTCTGTTTACATTTAAGGTAATTATTGATATGTATATTCTTACTGCCATTTGGTTAATTGTTTTGGATTTGTTTTTGTAGGTGTTTTTTCTACCTTTCTTCTTTTGCTCTCTTGTGATTTGATGACTATCTTTAGTGTTATGTCTGGATTCCTTCTTATTTGTGTGTGTATCTAGTATAGATTTTTGGTTTGCAGTTTTCATGAGGTTTTTGTATAGCAGTATGTATGTGTGTGTGTGTGTGTGTGTATGTATGCTTGTTTTATAAGCATATATACATATATGTTTGTTTTAAGTTGCTGATCTCTTAATTTCAAATGAATTTTAGATATCCTGCATTGATACTCTTCTCCCCTCACAATTACTGTTTTTATATTATATTTTACATCTAATTGTTTTGTGTATCCCTTAACTGCTTATTGTGTATACATATGATTTTACTACTTTTGTCTTTTAACTTCCCTACTAGCTTTGGGTGTGGATGATTTCCTACCTTTATTGTATGTTTGCATTTACCAGTGAGCTTTTCAATTTTGTAATTTTCTTTTTCTATTTGTGGCCTTTTCTTTTCCACCTGGAGAAGTTCCTTTAGCATTTGTTGTAAAGCTGGTTTGGTGGTGCTGGATTCTTTTAGCTTTTGCTTGTCTGTAAAGCTTTTGATTTCTCCATCAAATCTGAACAAGAGCCTTGCTCTGTAGAATATTCTTGGTTGTAGGTTTTTTTCTTTCATCACTTTAAGAATATCATGCCACTCCTTTCTGGCCTGCAGAGTTTCTGCTGAAAAATCAGGTAATAGCCTTATGGGAGTTCCTTTGTATGTTATTTGTTGGTTTTTTCCTTGTTGCTTTTAATATTCTCTCTTTAAGTTTTTTCATTTTGAATATAATGTGTCCCAGTGTTCCTCTGCAGGTTAATCCTGTATGGGACTCTCTGTGCTTCCTGGACTTGGATGACTGTTTCTTTCCCCAGGTTAGGGAATTTTCCAACTATCATCTCTTCATATATTTTCTCAGGCCTTTTCTCTCTCTCTTCTCTTTGTGGGACCCCTATAATGTGAATATTAGTGCACTTGATATTGTTCCTGAGGTCTCTTAAAGTGTTCTCATTTCTTTTCATGCTTTTTTCTTTTTTCTGTTCAACAGCAGTGATTTCTGCTAGTCTGTCTTCCAGCTCACTGGTCCATTCTTCTACCTCATTTTGTCTACTATTGTTTCCTTCTAGTGTATTTTTCACTGTACTCTTCAATTATGTTTGGTTGTTCTTTATATTTTCTAATTCTTTGTTAAAAACTTCTAGTTTCTCACTCTGTGCCTTCATGCTCATCCCAAGTTCTTTGATCATCTTTACGATCATTACTCTGAACTCTTTCTCAGGTAGACTGCCTCTCTCCACGCTACTTAGCTCTTCTTCTAGGGTTTTATCTTGTTCCTTCTTGTGTAACATATTCCTCTGTCACCTCATTTTGTCTAAATTGCTATTTGTATTTCTGTGTATCTGGTAGGTATTTTTTTTTAACATCTTTATTGGAGTATAATTGCTTTACAATGGTGTGTTAGTTTCTGCTTTATAACAAAGTGAATCAGTTATACATATACATATGTTCCCATATCTCTTCTCTCTTGCGTCTCCCTCCCTCCCACCCTCCCTATCCCACCCATCTAGGTGGTCACAAACCACCTAGCTGATCTCCCTGTGCTATGTGGCTACTTCCCACTAGCTATCTATTTTACATTTGGTAGTGTACATATGTCCATGCCACTTTCCCACTTTGTCCCAGCTTACCCTTCCCCCTCCCCATATCCTCAAGTCCATGCGCTAGTAGGTCTGTGTCTTTATTCCCGTCTTACCCTTAGGTTCTTCATGCCCTTTTTTTTTTTTTTTTTTTAGATTCCATATATATGTGTTAGCATACGGTATTTGTTTTTCTCTTCCTGACTTACTTCACTCTGTATGACAGACGCTGGGTCCATCCACCTCACTACAAATAACTCAATTTTGTTTCTTTTTATGGCGGAGTAATATTCCATTGTATATATGGGCCACATCTTTAGCCATTCATCTGTTGATGGACACTTAGGCTGCTTCCATGTCCTGACTATTGTAAATAGAGCTGCAATGAACATTTTGGTACAAGACTCTTTTTGAATTATGATTTTCTCAGGGTATATGCCCAGTAGTGGGATTGCTGGGTCATATGGTAGTTCTATTTATAGTTTTTTAAGGAACTTCCATACTGTTCTCCATAGTGGCTGTACCAATTCACATTCCCACCAACAGTGCAAGAGGGTTCCCTTTTCTGCACACACTCACAAGCATTTATTGTTTCTAGATTTTTTGATGATGGCCATTCCGACTGGTGTGAGATGATATCTCATTGTAGTTTTGATTTGCATTTCTCTAATGATTAATGATGTTGAGCATTCTTTCATGTGTTTGTTGGCAATCTCTTCTCCAATTCAGCAGAAACTCAATTCTCCAAAGAAATGCCAACATTTCTTTGGAGAAATGTCTATTTATGTCTTCTGCCCATTTTTAGATTAGGTTGTTTTCTTGTTATTGAGCTGCATGAGCTGCTTGTAATTTTGGAGATTAATCCTTTGTCAGTTGCTTCATTTGCAAATATTTTCTCCCATTCTGAGGGTTGTCTTTTGGTCTTGTTTATGGTTTCCTTTGCTGTGTAAAAGCTTTGAAGTTTCATTAGGACCCATTTGTTTATTTTTGTTTTTATTTCCATTTCTCTAGGAAGTGGGTCAAAAGGATCTGGCGGTGATTTATGTCACAGAGTGTTCTGCCTATGTTTTCCTCTAAGAGTTTCATAATGTCTGGCCTTACATTTAGGTCTTTAATCCATTTTGAGTTTATTTTTGTGTATGCTGTTAGGGAGTGTTCTAATTTCATACTTTTACATGTACCTGTCCAGTTTTCCCAGCACCACTTATTGAAGAGGCTGTCTTTTCTCCATTGTATATTCTTGCCTCCTTTATCAAAGATAAGGTGACCATATGTGCGTGTGTTTATCTCTGGGCTTTCTATCCTGTTCCATTGATCTCTAATTCTGTTTTTGTGCCAGTACCATACTGTCTTGATTACTGTAGCTTTGTAGTATAGTCTGAAGTCAGGGAGCCTGATTCCTCCAGCTCTATTTTTCGTTCTCAATATTGCTTTGGCTATACGAGGTCGTTTGTGTTTCCATACAAATTGTGAAATTTTTCTGTTCTAGTTCTGTGAAAAATGCCAGTGGTAGTTTGATAGGGATTGCATTGAATCTGTATATTGCTTTGGGTACTAGAGTCATTTTCACAATGTTGATTCTTCCAATCCAAGAACATGGTATATCTTTCCATCTATTTGTATCATCTTTAATTTCTTTCATCAGTGTCTTATAATTTTCTGCATACAGGTCTTTTGTCTCCTTAGGTAGGTTTATTACTAGATATTTTATTCTTTTGTTGCAATGGTAAATGGGAATGTTTTCTTAATTTTACTTTCAGATTTTTCATCATTAGTGTATAGGAATGCCAGAGATTTCTGTGCATTAATTTTATATCCTGCTACTTTACCAAATTGATTGGTTAGCTCTAGCAGTTTTCTGGTAGCATCTTTAGGATTCTGTATGTATAGTGTCATGTCATCTGCAAACACTGACAGCTTTACTTTCTTTTCCGATTTGGATTCCCTTTATTTCTTTTTCTTCTCTGATTGCTGTGGCTAGAACTTCCAAAACTGTGTTGAATAAGAGTGGTGACAGTGGGTAACCTTGTTTTGTTCCTGATCTTAGTGGAAATGGTTTCAGTTTTTCACCATTGAGGACGATGTTGGCTATGGGTTTGTCATATATGGCCTTTATTATGTTGAGGAAAGTTCCCTCTATGCCTACTTTCTGCAGAGTTTTTACCATAAATGGGTGTTGAATTTTGTCAAAAGCTTTCTCTGAATCTATTGAGATGATCATATGGTTTTTCTCCTTCAATTTGTTAATATGGGTTATCACGTTGATTGATTTGTGTATATTGAAGAATCCTTGCATTCCTGGAATAAGCCCCACTTGATCATGGTGTATGATCCTTTTAATGTGCTGTTGGATCCTGTTTGCTAGTATTTTGTTGAGGATTTTTGCATCTATGTTCATCAGTGATATTGGCCTGTAGTTTTCTTTCTTTGTGACATGTTTGTCTGGTTTTGGTATCAGGGTGATAGTGTCCTCATAGAATGAGTTTGGGAGTGTTCCTCCCTCTGCTACATTTTGGAAGAGTTTGAGAAGGATAGGTGTTAGCTCTTCTCTAAATGTTTGATAGAATTGGCCTGTGAAGCCATCTGGTCCTGGGCTTTTGTTTGTTGGAAGATTTTTAATCACAGTTTCAATTTCAGTGCTTGTGATTTTTCTGTTAATATTTTCTATTTCTTCCTGATTCAGTCTTGGCAGGTTGTGCATTTCTAAGAATTTGTCCATTTCTTCCAGGTTGTCCATTTTGTTGGCATAGAGTTGCTTGTAGTAATCTCTCATGATCTTTTGTATTTCTGCAGTGTCATTTGTTACTTCTCCTTTTTCATTTCTAATTCTATTGATTTCAGTATTCTCCCTTTTTTCCTTGATAAGCCTGGCTAGTGGTTTATCTATTTTGTTTATCTTCTCAAAGAACCAGCTTTCAGTTTTATTGATCTTTGCTATCATTTCCTTCATTTCTTTTTCATTTATTTCTGATCTCATCTTTATGATTTCTTTCCTTCTGCTAACTTTGGGGGTCTTTTGGTCTTCTCACTCTAATTGCTTTAGGTGCAAGGTTAGGTTGTTTATTTGAGATGTTTCCTGTTTCTTAAGGTAGGATTGTATTCCTATAAACTTCCATCTTAGATCTGCTTTGGCTGCATTCCATAGGTTTTGGGTTGTCGTGTCTCCATTGTCATTTGTTTCTAGGTATTTTTTTATTTCCTCTTTGATTTCTTCAGTGATCACTTCGTTGTTAAGTAGTATGTTGTTTAGCCTACATGTGTTTGTATTTTTTACATATCTTTTCCTGTAATTGATATCTAGTCTCATAGCATTGTAATCAGAGAAGAAACTTAATATGATTTCAGTTTTCTTAAGTTTACCAAGGCTAGCTTTGTGCCCCAAGATATGATCTATCCTGGAGAATGTTCCATGAGCACTTGAGAAAAATGTGTATTCTGTTGTTTTTGGATGGAATGTCCTATAAATATCAATTAAGTCCATCTTGTTTAATGTATCACTTAAAGTTTGTGTTTCCTTATTTATTTTCATTTTGGATGATCTGGGTGTGGAAGTGGGGTGTTTCACTTGGTGATAGTGGGGTGTTTAAGTCTCCTACTATGATTGTGTTACTGTCGATTTCCCCTTTTATGGCTGTTAGTATTTGCCTTATGTTTTGAGGTGCTCCTATGTTGGTGCATAAGTATTTACAATTGTTATATCTTCTTCTTGGATCAATCCTTTGATCATTATGTAGTGTCCTTCTTTGTCTCTTGTAATAGTCTTTATTTTAAAGTTTATTTTGTCTGATATGAGAATTGCTACTCCAGCTTTCATTTGGTGTCCATTTGCATGGAATATCTTTTTCCATCACCTCACTTTCAGTCTATATGTGTCCCTAGGTCTGAAGTGGGTCTCTTGTAGACAGCATATATACGGGTCTTGTTTTTGTATCCATTCAGCCAGTCTGTGTCTTTTATGGGAGCATTTAATCCATTTACATTTAAGGTAATTATCCATATGTATGTTCCTATTCCCATTTTCTTAATTGTTTTGGGTTTGTTTTTGTAGGTCTTTTCCTTGTCTTGTGTTTCTTGACTAGAGAAGTTCCTTTCGCATTTGTTGTAAAGCTGGTTTGTTGGTGCTGAACTCTCTCAGATTTTGCTTGTCTGCAGAGGTTTTAATTTCTCCATCAAATCTGAATGAGATCCTTGCTGGGTAGGGTAATCTTGGTTGTAGGATTTTCTCCTTCATCACTTTAAATATGTTCTGCTAGTCCCTTCTGGCTTGCAGAGTTTCTGCTGTAAGATCAGCTGTTAACCTTATGGGGATTCCTTTGTGTGTTATTTGTTGTTCTTCCCTTGCTGCCTTTATTATGTTTTCTTTGTATTTAATTTTTGACAGTTTGATTAATATGTGTCTTGGCGTGTTTCTGCTTGGATTTATCTTGTATGGGACTCTCTGTGCTTCCTGGACTTGATTAACTATTTCCTTTCACATATTAGGGAAGTTTTCAACTATAATCTCTTCAAATATTTTCTCAGTCCCTTTCTTTTTCTCTTCTTCTTCTGGGACCCCTATAATTTGAATGTTGGTGTGTTTAATGTTGTCCCAGAGGTCTCTGAGGCTGTCCTCAATTCTTTCCATTCTTTTTTCTTTATTCTGCTCTGCAATAGGTATTTCCACTATTTTATCTTCCAGGTCACTTATCCGTCCTTCTGCCTTAGTTATTCTGCTATTGATCCCTTCTAGAGTAATTTTAATTTCGTTTATTGTGTTGTTCATCGTTTCTTGTTTCCTCTTTAGTTCTTCTAGGTCCTTGTTACATGTTTCTTGCAGTTTGTCTATTCTATTTCCAAGAGTTTGGATCATCTTTACTATCATTATTCTGAATTCTTTTTCAGGCAGACTGCCTATTTCCTCCTCATTTGTTAGGTCTGGTCAGTTTTTGCCTTGCTCCTTCATCTGTTGTGTGTTTTTCTGTCTTCTCATTTTGCTTATCTTACTGTGTTTGGGGTCTCCTTTTCGCAGGCTGCAGGTTTGTAGTTCCCGTTGTTTTTGGTGTCTGTTCCCGGTGGCTAAGTTGGTTCAGTGGGTTGTGTAGGTTTCCTGGTGGACTAGTGCCTGTGTTTTGGTGGATGAGGCTGGATCTTGTCTTTCTGGTGGGCAGGTCCACGTCTGGTGGTGTGTTTTGGGGTGTCTGTGGCCTAATTATGATTTTAGGCAGCGTCTCTGCTAATGGGTGGGGTTGTGTTCCCGTCTTGCTAGTTGTTTTGCATAGTGTGTGCAGCACTGTAGCTTGCTGGTTGTTGAGTGAAGCTGGGTGTTGGTGTTGAGATGGAAATCTCTGGGAGATTTTCGCCGTTTGATATTGTGTGGAGCTGGGAGGTCTCTTGTGGACCAGTGTCGTGAAGTTGGCTCTCCCACCTCAGTGGCATGGCCCTGACGCCTGGCTGGTGCACCAAGAGCCTTTCATCCACACGGCTCCGAATAAAAGGGAGAAAAAAATAGGAAAAAAGAAAAAGTAAGAAAGAAAGGAAGAGGATAAAATAAAATAAAGTAAGGTAAAATAAAATTATTAAAATAAAAAAATAATTATTAAGAAAAAAATTATTTTAAGTAAAAAAACAAAACAAAACACCGCACGGTCAGAACCCTAGGACAAATGTTGAAAGCAAGCTATACAGACAAAATCTCACAAAGAAACATACACATACACACTCAGAAAAAGAGGAAAAGGGGAAAAAATAATATATCTTGCTCCCAAAGTCCATGTCCTCAATTTGGGATGATTTGTTGTCTATTCAGGCATTCCATAGATGCAGGGTACATCAAGTTGCTTGTGGAGCTTTAATCCGCTGCTCCTTAGTCTGCTGGGAGAGATTTCCCTTTCTCTTCTTTGTTGGCACAGCTCCCGGGTTTCAGCTTTGGATTTGGCCCCGCCTCTGCGTGTAGGTCACTGGAGGGCGTCTGTTCTTCGCTCAGACAGGATGGGGTTAAAGGAGCCGCTGATTCAGGGGCTCTGGCTCGCTCAGGCCGGGGGGAGGGAGGGGTACGGATGCGGGGCGAACCTGCGGTGGCAGAGGCCGGCGTGATGTTGCACCAACCCAAGGCGCACCGTGAGTTCTCCCAGGGAAGTTGTCCCTGGATCCCGGGACCTTGGCAGTGGCGGGCTGCACAGGCTCCCGGGAGGGGAGGTGTGGAGAGTGACCTGTGCTCGCACACAGGCTTCTTGTTGGCGGCAGCAGCAGCCTTAGCGTCTCATGCCTGTCTCTGGGGTCTGCACTGATAGTTGCAGCTAGCGCCCGTATCTGGAGCTCCTTTAAGTAGCGCTCTTAATCCCCTCTCCTTGCGCACCCGGAAACAGAGGCAAGAAAAAGCCTCTTGCCTCTTCGGCAGCTCCAGACCTTTTCCCGGACTCCCTCCCGGCTAGCTGTGGTGCACTAACCCCTTCAGGCTGTGTTCACGCGCCAACCCCAGTCCTCTCCCTGTGCTCCGACCGAAGCCCCAGCCTCAGCTCCCAGCGCCCGCCCGCCCCGGCAGGTGAGCAGACAAGCCTCATGGGATGGTGAGTGCTGGTTGGCACCGATCCTCTTTGCGGGAATCTCTCCGCTTTGCCCTCTGCACCCCTGTTTCTGTACTCTCCTCCGTGGCTCTGAAACTTCCCCCTCTGCCACCCGCAGTCTCCGCCCGTGAAGGGGCTTCTAGTGTGTGGAAACCTTTCCTCCTTCACAGCTCCTTCCCACTAGTGCAGGTCCCGTCCCTATTCTTTTGTCTGTTTTTTCTTTTGCCTTACCCAGGTACGTGGGGAGCTTTTTGCTTTTTGGGAGGTCTGAGGTCTTCTGCCAGTGATCAGTGGATGTTCTATAGGAGCAGTTCCACGTGTAGATGCATTTCTTATGTATCTGTGGGGAGGAAGGTGATCTCCGCGTCTTACTCCATCTCCTTCAGCCTCTCTATGTGGTAGGTTAGTTACGTTTCCCAACCCTGGGAAGTAGCCCTCTTTAGGAGACATTCTGTACTTCTCAGCAGTGCATTCCCTTCTTGTCACCCAAGGGCCAGGGACTAGCTGGTCCCCAGGTAGTATCTAGCCTGCTTTTGTGGATTCTGTCTACAGGCTGTGGGATCTCAGTTTTCTTGCTTCTCGTGGCTAGTCTAGAGGCTTGGGCAGGTTTCGTGGCAGGAGGGGCTGGTGCCTGCCTACTAGGGATGGAGATAGGTCTTGGCTCTCTGGTGGAGAGGGCCATTTCTAGGGGTGTGTCTAGTGGCAGCTGTGGGCTAAGGAAATCTTTAGTCAGTCTGTCTGCTGATGGGTAGGCATGTGTCCCCACCCAGTTAGTTGTTTGGCCTGAGGCATCGCAGCCTAAAGGAGCTGCAGCCTAAAGGAGCTGGAGCCTAAAGGCTGTTGGATAGGAACAGGTCTTGGTGCTAATGACCCAAGCGAGATGTCAGCCTCCAGGAGAGATGCAGATGAATACTCCCAGATATGTCCACCACCAGCATCTTTGTCCCTAGAGTAAGCCACAGCTGCTCCCTGCCTCCCCAGGAGACCTTCCAAGACCAGCAGGTAGATCTGGCCTAGTTTCCTATGACAGTACTGGATTTTCCTTTGGTCCTGCTGTGCATGAGATTCTGCGTGCACCTTTAGGAGTGCAATATCTATTTCCCCCAATCCCATGGAGCTCCTGCAATCAAGCCCTGCTGGCCTTCAAAGCCAAATACTCTGGGGACTCTGCTTCCCAGTGCTGGACCCCCAGGCTGGGGTCCTGATGTGGGGCTCAAAATTCTCACTCCTTAATAATTCTTAAAAAAATAAAATAGTATTCGAATGAGGCTAGACACAGGCACCTTGTTAACTACTCAGCCAGCCACCTGTTACTGGTTGGAGGAGGGTGTGTATTTTTGTTGTCGCAGTTATCTGGAAAGTATGGCTCTCAGCCCCCAAGTTGCCAGCCTCCCCATCCCAGGTACGCGGCCACAGAGAGACCTGGCACAGGCCTCACGCAGGAACTATGCGGTTGCTTCGTTCTGTGACTATGCTGTGCTGCCAGGTGCTGTGGTGTCTGTCCCCAAGTGGTTCCCCCTAAGCTTCTCCCTCTCCATCCAGGACTCAGGGTCACCACTGCCCCTTCTCTGGGTCCTCTCCAACCCCTACCCAGGCCGAGTCAGGTGTGGCCCCTACCCTCTGACCCCACGTTGCATAATGCCTGACCAAAGTCCACATGCATGTGAACCCCAGTGTCCCTTTCCCCGGGTGGGGACAGGCAGTGGCCACGTGGGGAGCTGAGGCGGCAAGCAGGAAAAAAAAAAATTCTCACTCCTGCAGGAGAACCTCTGTAATATAATTATTCTCCAGTTTGTGGGTTATGCATCTGGGGAGTATGGAATTTGATTATATCGTGAGTCCACTCCTCCTACCAGTCTTGTTTTCTTTCCTTCTTTGTGTCTTTAGCTGTAGAAGATATTTTCTGATGGGTTTCAGAGTTTTTCAGTGATGGTCGTTCTGCAGATTGTTGTGATTTTGGTGTGCTCGTGAGAGGAGGCAAGCTTAGGGTCCTTCTACTCCACCATCTTGGCCACTGTCCCCTATACTGTTCATATAGCATAGTACATTACATTTTTTATTTTCCTGGAATAAATCTAATTGGTTGTGATATATTATGTTCGTATGTATCACTGGGTTTGATTGGCTAATATTTTCTTTAGGATTTTTGCATCTGTGTTGTAAGCAAGTTTGGATTGTGATTTTCATTTATTGTTATATGTATTTATTTCTATTGCTATTGGAACAAATCTTCCTTGAAAAGAATACATACTCTGTTGGATTCAGTGATCTATATGGGTAAATTAGGTTAAAGTTATTAATCATGTTGTTCAGATCTATATTTTTATAGGTTTTATAGATCCATATTTTTATAGGTTTTATAGATCCGTATTTTTACAGATGAATTTTGGGGTGCTTATTTTGTAGATGTAAGTATGCTTATATTTCACTGTGAGTGTGGATTTTTCTGTTTAGTTTTGTCAATTTCTCTATAAATTGTGAAGAGGTGCTACTGGAGGCATTTAAATTCAGAATAGTTATATATTCCTGGTTGATTAGCTCCTTTACCTTTATTAAATATTTCTCTTTAGTCCTGTTAATACTTATTTTCTTAAAATTTATTCTATATGATATTAATGTATCATCACTAGCTTGCTTTCAGTTAGTTTGAACATGATAAATCTTTTTTCCATCCTTTTACATTTAATTTTTCTATATCCTTATTAAAATTGAGTTTTCTTTCTGTGTCCTTACTAAAGTTGAGTTTTCAGTAAGCACTGTAAGTTCAAGTTTCATTTTCTAACTTGTCAAACAATATTAGTTTTTTAATTGGAGTATTTAGTTCATTTACACTTAAGGGTTTATACCTAATCATCCTTTATTTCCCACCTGTTCTTTATTCTTTTTCTCTCACTTTTAATTCTTTCTGATTAATCATACATTGTTGTTTCATCTCAACCCATCAATTTGTCAGCTATTTACCCTTTTACTAATATTTTAATAGTTACTTAAAAATTGAGACACATATATTTGACTTTTTAACATCTAAAATATATTAGTACCTTTACCACTTCCTAGGTCCTGCTAGGACCTTAAAATTCCTGAGCTCCTTTTACTCTTGCATGGGATAAATCAGCTATAAAAAAAAAACCCATGGAATCTCAATGGTATACAAACTAACCAGCATTTATTTCTCATCCATTTTCAGGGTATCTCTGCTGATCTCAGGTGGGCTTACCTACATGTCTACAGGTTGACTAGGGGCTGGCTAAGCTAGACTATGCTGGGCTGAAAGGCTTCAAGTGTAGTTACCTGGCTTTGATATGCATATGTTCCATGTGTGTTCTTTCTGGGGTCCAGAGTGAGAGGGCAGCAGCTGCACAGGGGAAGCACAAGCACATTTTAGATGACTTCTTGCATTGCTTCTACTAATTTTCTATAGCTAAAGTAAGTCATATAACTGAGGCAAAAGTAAAGAGTGCAGGAAATACACTGTGGGTTTTTTTTTTTTTTGTGTGTGTGAGAGAAACTGAAAAGTTACATGGTTAAAATGTGGCATCTGTGAGTGATAAAGAAATGGGAAAATAATTCAACCTACCACAATCTCTCTCCCTAAAGATTCCTTTTAGAAAAACACTGTTTTTTTGCAGACTCCTAAGAATACAAATATATATGGATCTCAGTATAAGAAACAATGACATAACTGACTTTCTCTATTTTTCCCACTGATGGATTATGGTGGATATAGGAGATTTGTCGGGGCAAGGTGGGAGAATTTAGTTCAAGAGTATTTTTAACTAGATTCTTTCATTTGAGATCCCTTTGGAAGGTGAGTTACAGTATTGTACATGCCCCACATTTATACCTAAGTGGGGAAATCCTTAAATCTGAATACTCGAAATCTCTCTTTATGGATTGCTTTCTGAGTCTTCAGAGAATGATTATTTTAACTTGCTATGTTAAAATAGAGAGGAATTTGGCAGTAATAGAAAAGACCTTGGTATATTTGGGAGATTTGGGGTTTGCAGAACACAAGAGAGCCAGCTTTAGGAAAACATAAGAGTGAAGGCTAGAAGTGGGTGAATTGTTCTCAGAGGTACAAAAGAAACACAGTGAGCAATTTTGCCTGATAAAAGTGTAGTTTCCTTAGCCATCATGACCATATTTTTAAGTGATATTAAATTGTGCCCATTGGCAAATCTTTATACTTAAAACACTGCAAGGTCCTTTATGTATCTGCTTTAAAATTTTTAGAAAGTTTTAAATTTTAGAAATCAATTTTCCATTGACTTCAATTAAAACATTAAGGATGTTCCTTTTCTACTTCTATATATATTTCATTGTCATTAATTCCTATCACTTTAGTTTTTTTTTTTTTTTTTTTTTTTTTTTTTGTGGTACGCGGGCCTCTCACTGCTGTGGCCTGTCCCGTTGTGGAGCACAGAGTCCGGACACGCAGGCCCAGCGGCCATGGCCCACAGGCCCAGCCACTCCACGACATGTGGGATCCTCCCGGACCGAGGCACGAACCCGTGTCCCCTGCATCGGCAAGCGGACTCTCAACCACTGTGCCACCAGGGAAGCCCACCTATCACTTTAGTTTTAAAGTTTCTCTAAAAATCCTCTTTTAAATAAGTTAACGATATACAAACCAGCCCTTTTGAAACCACTGCAGGGAGGGGCTGCTCTTTAAGGAGGGATAGGAACCTTTTTTTTTTTCTTTCTTATCCAGAGCTTCTGACCATTGGGGAGATCCATTAAAGATTACATTATGAAAATCAACAATTTACATTTAAAAAATGCATTAAATAAAAAAATTTTTTAATTCAATTTATCTTATTACAATCAAAATATGTTATTAATTTTAGTTTACCATATATAACCTGAAAACTCAATTCTGTGTATCAATGTGAGTTAAAGGAGAGAAGGATAAAGAAATAAAAACACAGAGAGAGATGAGGAAGGAAAGATTTAAAAAACCTAGTCAAGAATAGGCAAGGAAACAGATACAGAAGCAATGAGAGTGGGGTACACTAAGCATGAAGAGCATGAAGGTGGAATCAAAAACTTGACCAGTGTGAGAGATGAGAGAACATTTTAAAAAACATTTTAAAAATTTAAAAGAAACCCAAAAGGTATTGAGAGAAGAAAGAGACAAAAGGACACATAGTGTTGGTAATTTAGAAATAGAAGCTCCAGTGAGAACATACCTTTACAGTTGTGAGCTAAAGAGTAGACCACCTCTGATCTAGAGATTATTAAAATTTGATTAGTGATTTAACAGTTGGTCACAGATCTTCACCTACTTAAACCTGCTCAAAGTTGTTCAAGATAAGTAGCAGTTAGAATGGTTACTGGGGTAGAAATTATTCTTTGGATGTCAGCTGGGGTCAGAACAATACTTGAAGACCCTTCAGAATCCTACTCATCTAGAGTTTGTAGCGATGATGATAAAGAACTCCTATAAATAATTTTTGTTGGAGTCAAGATGGCAGTGTGTGGGAAGACGTGGAGTTTGCATCTCCCCACAACTAGGGCACCTGCTGGACGCTGGTAGGGGATCCCAACTCCCAAGGAGACGGGAAGAACCTCCAAGCGAACTGATAGGATGTGACGGGACTGAGGGGGGAGGAGAAGTGGAGGCCAGACAGGACCAACGCCCCTGAGGGGTGGCTGAGAGGGGGGAGGGATTCCCATGCTTGGAGGGACCCTCAGGGGCTCTGATCGGGGGGAGCATGCCTAGTGTTTCCCCTGCCCAATTGGCTAGGGAAGTCTGCCTGGCTCTTGGGCTGGGTCCTACAGCCTCAGAGGTCCTCTCTGGGCCGGGTTGGTCCTGGGGGCATAGAAGGGAGGCCAGGAGAGGACAGGAGAGGCAGGTGGGAGGGACCCTCCAGGACTGGAAGAGTGGGAAAGGAGCTGAGGGCATTTGTCCCACCCACTCGGGCACAGGAAGCCTGCTGGGCTCCCAGGTGGGGTTGCCCCCACTCTGAGACCAGAGGTGGGGGGCATGCCTGGGCCCCTTCTGTTCTGTTGAGCCTAAGCCCCCCCCCACACCCACCCACCTCAAAGCCTTTTCCAGCCCTGTGGGTCTTAAGCATAGGCCCTGCCCTCCACAGCCAAGGCCTTTTCCACTTTTTTTTTTTCTCTTATTTTTTGCTACTGTGGTTCTGTTTTACCTTCCAGTTGTCATTTCATCCATATTTTTATTTCTTTAAATTTTTTATAACATTTCCATTAGTTTTCTAATCTTATTTTATTTTTTACTCTTTGTTATTGTTCTCCTTTTTTCCTGTTTTTTTTTTTTTTTTTTTTTTTTTTGCTTCCCTGCATGGCTTTTGGGATTTTGGTTCACAAGCCAGGGGTTGGGCCAGAGCTCCTGTAGCAGTGGGAGTTCCGAGTCTGAACCACTGGACTAACAGAGAACCTCAGACCCCAGGGAATATTCATTGTCGTGAGGTCTCCTGGAAGTCCTCATCTCAGCACCAAGACCCAGCTCTACCCAAGAGCCTACAAACTCCAGTGCTGGAAGCCTCAGACCAAACAACCAGTAAGTCAGGAACACAATCCCACCCATCAAAAAAAAAAAAAAAGAGAGATGACAAAAAAATATGTCACAGATGAAGGAGCACAGTAAAAACCTACAAGACCAAATAAATGAAGAGGAAGTAGGCAACCTACCTGAAAAAGATTTCAGAGTAATGATAGTAAAGATAATCCAGAATCTTGGAAGCTAAATGGAGGCACGGATCAAGAAAATACAAAAAATGTTTAACAAAGATCGAGAAGAACTAAAGAACAAACAAACAGTGATGAACAACACAATAACTGTAATGCAAAATACATGAGAAGTGGGCTTCCCTGGTGGCGCAGTGGTTGAGAGTCCGCCTGCCGATGCAGGGGACGCGGGTTCGTGCCCCAGTCTGGGAGGATCCCACATGCCGCGGAGCGGCTGGGCCCGTGAGCCATGGCCACTGAGACTGCGTGTCCGGAGCCTGTGCTCCGCAACGGGAGAGGCCACAGCAGTGAGAGGCCCGCATACCGCAAAAAAAAAAAAAAAAAAAAAAAAAAAAAATACATGAGAAGGAATCAGTAACAGAATAACTGAAGCTGAACAACGAATAAGTGAGCTGGAAGACAGAATGGTGGAAATAACTGATGAGGATCAGAATAAAGAAAAAAGAATGAAAAGAATTGAAGACAATCTCAGAGACTTCTGGGACAACACTAAATGCACCAACATTTGAATTATAGGGGTCCCAGAAAAAGAAACAGAAAGAGTCTGAGAAAATGTTCAAAGAGATTATAGTGGAAAACTTCCCTAACATGGGAATGGAAATAGTCACCCAAGTCCAGGAAGCTCTAGGAGATAATAGGATAAGCTAGATAATCTCTAGGAGATAATAGGATAAACAGGATAAACTCTAGGAGAAACGCACCAAGACACATATTAAGCAAACTAGCAAAAATTAAATTCAAAGAAAAAATATTAAAAGCAGCAAGGGAAAAGCAATAACTAATATACAAGGCAATCCCCATAAGGTTATCAGCTGATTTTTCAGCAGAAACTCTGCAGGCCAGAAGGGAGTGGCAGGATATACTTAAAGTGTTGAAAGAGAAAAACCTACAACCAAGATTACTTTATCCAGCAAGGATCTCATTCAGATTCAGTGGAGAAATCAAAAGCTTTTCAGACAAGCAAAAGCTAAGAGAATTCAGCAACACCAAACCAGCTTTACAACAAATGCTAAAGAAGCTTCTCTAGGCTGGAAACACAAGAGAAGAAAAGACCCACAAAAACAAACCCAAAACAATTAAGAAAATGGTAATAGGAAGATACATATCGATAATAACCTTGAATGTAAATGGATTAAATGCCCCAACCAAAAGACACAGACTGGCTGAATGGATACAAAAACAAGACCCATATATATGCTGTCTACAACAGACCCACTTCAGACCTAGGGACACATACAGACTGAAAGTAAAAGGATGGAAAAAGATATTCCAGGCAAATGGAAATCAAAAGAAAGCTGGAGTAGCAATACTTGTATCAGATGAAATAGACTGCAAAATAAAGACTGTTACAAGAGTTAACGAACGACACTACATAATGATCAAGAGATCAATCCAAGAAGAAAATATAACGATTATTATAAATGTTTTGCACCCAACATAGGAACACCTCAATATATAAGGCAAATGCTAACAACTATGAAAGGGGAAATCAACAGTAACACAATAATATTAGGCGACTTTAACACCCCACTTACACAAATGGACAAATCACCCAAACAGAAAATAAGGAAACAAAAGCTGTAAATGTCACAATAGACCAGATAGATTTAATTGATATTTATAGAACATTCCACCCGAAAGTGGCAGAATACACTTTCTTCTCAAGCGCACATGGAATATTCTCCAGGATAGACCACACCTTGTGTCACAAATCAAACTGAGGAAAATTTAAGAAAATTGAAAGCATATCAAGTATCTTTTCTGACCACAGCCCTATGAGACAGAAACTCAATCACAGGAAAAAAAGCTGTAAAAACCACAAATATATGGAGGCTAAACAGTATGCTACTAAATAACCAAGAGATCACTGAAGAAATCAAAGAAGAAATTAAAAAATACATAGAAACAAATGACAATGAAAACACGACCACCCAAAACCTATGGGATGCAGCAAAAGCAGTTTTAAGAGAGAAGTTTATAGCAATTCAGTCTAACCTCAAGAAACAAGAAACATCTCAAATAAACAACCTAACCCTACATGTAAAGCAACTAGAGAAAGAAGAACAAAGAAAACCCAAAGTCAGTAGAAGGAAAGAAATCATGATGATCAGAGCAGAAATAAATGAAATAAAAACAAAGAAAACAATAGCAAAGATCAATAAAGCTCAAAGCTGTTTCTTTGAGAAGATAAACAAAATCGATAAACCCTCAGCCAGACTCATCAAGAAAAACGGGAGAGGACTCAAATCAATAAATTTAGAAATGAAAAAGGAGAAATCACAACTGACAACACAGAAATACAAAGGATTATGAGACTACTACAAACAACTCTATGCCAATAAAATGGACAACCACAAAGAAATGGACAAATTCTTGGAAATGTACAATTTTCCAAGACTGAACCAGGAAGAATTAGAAAATATAAATGGACGTATCACAAGTAATGAAATTGAAATTAAAAATCTTCCAACTAACAAAAGTCCAGGACCAGATGACTTCACAGGCAAATTCTATCAAACATTTAGAGAAGCACTAACACCTATTTCTCAAACTCTTCCAAAAAGTTGCAGAGGGAGGAACACTCTCAAATTCATTCTATGAAGCCACCATCACCCTGATACCAAAACTAGAGAAAGATGTCACAAAAAAAAGAAAACTACAGGCCAATATCACTGATGAACATAGATGCAAAAATCTTGAACAAAATACTAACAAACAGAATCCAGCAACACATTAAAAGGATCATACACCATGATCAAGTGGGATTTATCCCCAGGATGCAAGGATTCTTCAGTATACACACATCAATCAATGTGATATACCATATTAATGAATTAAAGAATAAAAACCATGTGATCATCTCAATAAATGCAGAAAAATCTTTTGACAAAATTCAACACTCATTTATTATAAAAAATCTGTAGAATGGGCATAGAGGGAACCTACATCAACATAATAAAGGCCTTACATGACAAGCCAACAGCAAACATCATACTCAATGGTGAAAAACTGAAAACATTTCCGCTGAGATCAGGAACAAGACAAGGATGTCCACTCTAGCCACTCTTATTCAACATAGTTTTGGAAGTCCTAGCCATAGCAATCAGAGAAGAGGAAGAAATAAAAGAATACAAATAGGAAAAGAAGAAGTAAAACTGTCACTGTTTGCAGATGACATGATACTATACATAGAAAATCCTACAGATGTGACCAGAAAACTACTAGAACTAATGAATTTGGTAAGGGTGCAAGATACAAAATTAATGCACAGAAATCTTCGGCATTCCTATACACTAACAACGAAAAATCAGAAAGAGAAATTAATGAAACAATCCCATTTACCATCGCAACAAAAAGAATAAAATACCTAGGAATAAACCTGCCTAAGGAGGCGAAAGACTGGTACTCAGAAAACTATAAAGTACTGATGAAAGAAATCAAAGATGACATAAACAGATGGGGAAATATACCATGTTCTTGGATTGGAAGAATCAGTATTGTGAAAGTGACTATGCTACCCAAAGCAATCTACAGATTCAATGCAATCCCTATCAAACTACCAATGGCATTCTTCACAGAATTAGAAAAAAATTTTTTACAATTTGTATGGAAACAGAAAAGACCCCGAATAGCCAAAACAATCTTGAGAAAGAAAAATGCAGCTGGAGGAAATTGGCTCCCTGACTTCAAACTATACTACAAAGTTATAGTAATCAAGAGAGTATGGTAGTGGCACAAAAACAGAAATATAGATCAATGGTACAGGATAGAAAGCCCAGAGATAAATCCACACACATATGGTCACCTAATTTATGACAAAGGAGGCAGGAACATACAATGGAGAAGGACAGCATCTTCAATAAGTGGTGCTGGGAAAACTGGACAGCTACATGGAAAAGAATGAAATTAGAACACTCACTAACACCATACACAAAAATAAACTCAAACGGGATTAAAGACCTAAATGTAAGGCCAGACACTATCAAACTCTTAGAGGAAAACATAGGAAAAACACTCTTTGACATCCACCACAGCAAGATCTTTTTTGATCCACCTCCTAGAGTAATGGAGATAAAAACAAAAATAAACCAGTGGGACCTAATCAAACTTAAAAGCTTTTGCACAGCAAAGGAAACCATAAACAAGACGAAAAGACAACCCTCAGAATGGGAGAAAACATTTGCAAATGAAACAATGGACAAAAGATTAATCTCCAAAATATACAAACAGCTCATGGAGCTCAATATCAAAAAAAGAAACAGTTCAATTAAAAAACGGGCAGAAGACCTAAATAGACATTTCACCAAAGAAGACATGCAGATGGCCAAGAGGTACATGAAAAGATGCTCAACATCACTAGTTATTAGAGAAATGCAAATCAAATCTACAATGAGATATCACCTCACACTGGTCAGAATGGCCATCATCAAAAATATCTACAAGCAATAAATGCTGGAAATGGTGTGGTGAAAAGGGAACCCTCTTGCCCTGTTGGTGGGAATGTAAATTGATGCAGCCACTATGGAGAACAGTATGGAGGTTCCTTAAAAAAGTAAAAGTAGAACTACCGTATGACCCAGCAATCCCACTTCTGGGCATATACCCTGAGAAACCCATAATTCTAAAAGAGACATGTACCACAATGTTCATTGCAGCACTATTTACAATAGCCAGAACATGGAAGCAACCTAAGTGTCCATCATAAGATGAATGGATAAAGAAGATGTGGCCCATATATACAATGGAATATTACTCAGCTATAAAAAGAAACGAAATTGAGTTATTTGTAGTGAGGTGGATGGACCTTGAGACTGTCATACAGAGTGAAGTAAGTCAGAGAGAGAAAAACAAATATTGTATGCTAACGCATATATATGGAATCTAAAAAAAAAAAAAGGTACTGATGAACCTAGTGGCAGGGCAGGAATAAAGACGTAAACATAGAGAATGGACTTGAGGAAACGGGGTGGGAGGGGGAAGCTGGGGCAAAGTGAGAGTAGCATCGACATATATACACTACCAAATGTAAAATAGATAGCTAGTGGGAAGCAGCAGCATAGCACAGGGAGATCAGCTCGGTACTTTGCATGACCTAGAGAGGTGGGATAGGGAAGGTGGGAGGGAGGCTCAAGAGGGAGGGGCTATGGGGATATATGTATGCATATGGCTGATTCACTTTGCTCACAACAGAAACTAGCAAAGTATTGTGAAGCAATTATACTCCAATAAAGATCTATTAAAAAATAATAATTTTTGTCATGTTTTGTAGATTAGATGTTGTTTTCCATTAGTGGTACCTACCATGTCCTTTTAAAATGTTATCTCATTTCAAATCTTATTCGGTCACAACAAATAAAAGGGACCCATGTGTAGGAACTAAATATTGCTCTCACTATTAGGCTAATATTTTCTAAACTGTAAAAAATCGATTTCATGAGATGTGACAAGAAAAAGTTTTGAAGTATGTGGATTAGAAAATCTCAGAATGCATCTCTCAGAGTAACAGCAAACATTGTTTTGTGAAAACTTTCCATCCTGTATGGGTGTGGTTATTGTGGATTTCAGTGCCTTTCTGATTGTGGGTTGTATTAGTTTGTGAGAGCTGCCATAACAAAATATCACAAACCGGATGGCTTAAGCAACAGAAATTTATTGTTTCACAGTTCTGGAGGCTAGAAATCTTAGGTCAAGGTATCAGCAGGACTGGTTCCTTCTGAGGGCTGTGAGGGATAATCTATTCCATGCCTCTCTCCTACCTTCTGGTGGTTTTCTGGCAACCTTTGGCATGCCTCGGCTGATAGACACATCACCCTGATCTCTGCCTTCATATTCACGTGGCAGTCTCTACTTGTTCATTTTTCTTTCTGTGTCCAAATTTCCCCTTTTTATAACGACACATTCATATTGTGTTCAGGCTCACCCTAATGACTTATTCTTAGCTCATTTGCAAAGACCCTATTTCTAAATAAGGCCAGATTCAGGAACACTTGGATATTAGGAGTTTAACATCTCTTGGGGCACCCAGTTCAACCCATAAGATAGGTCATGGTCAAAAAAGTTTGAGAGCTTCTATGTAGGCATTTCTTGTCCACATTTAGCCCCTAAAACCAAGGTATTCAAAAAGAGCAAAATTGTATATTGATTTGAAGATGCAATATGGTATAAAGTGTACTGATTTGGGGTGGTCCTCTCTGACCCCAATAACCACAGGCAAATAATTTGTATGATTCTAATTATACTTCTTTCTATTTGAGCAGCTGACACATCTTACAAGGTGTTTAGAAAGTTAATAAGAAAGCTGAATAATGATTTTAATGTCATATTTATGTCTACCTAAAATAACTTTTTTTATTGGCCCTTTATAGCATAGCCAATATTTATGTAACACTTTAGTCATTTGTTAAAATATATTATCAAAATATGTTTATATTAATCAAATATAATCCTTAAGATTGAGTTCTCCAGGGGGATATATGTAGATGCCAGGTATTTACAACTAGCTGCATATATTTATTCCCTAATTCTTAATCACACTACTGTATGTAGTCATCAGTTTTCTGACAACCATCTGCTTAGATATCACTCATTCCTTCCACCCCATCTAGTTGAAATTAAAATATTGACAGAAATAATTTTTGCATGGAAAGGGGAAAAGCTAATATGGGCGGTGAAACTAGATTGGTTTTTGCATGCATTGCCCCGACAATATTCTGACAATTTTTATCTTGCTTCTTCAAGTCATGCAGTACCATAGGAAAATAAAATATAAAGCAAAGTTTTTTTTTTTTACATCTTTATTGGACTATAATTGCTTTACAATGGTGTGTTAGTTTCTGCTTTATAAAAAAGTGAATCAGTTATACATATACATATGTTCCCATATCTCTTCTCTCTTGCGTCTCCCTCCCTCCCACCCTCCCTATCCCACCCCTCTAGGTGGTCACAAAGCACCGAGCTGATCTCCTTGTGCTATGCGGCTGCTTCCCACTAGCTATCTATTTTACGTTTGGTAGTGTATATATGTCCGTGCCACTATCTCGCTTTGTCACAGCTTACACTTCCCCCGCCCCATATCCTCAAGTCCATCCTCTAGTAGGTCTGTGTCTTTATTCCTATCTTACCCCTAGGTTCTTCATGACATTTTTTTTTCTTAAATTCCATATATTTGTGTTACCATACAGTATTTGTCTTTCTCTTTCTGACTTACTTCACTCTGTATGACAGACTTTAGGTCCATCCACCTCATTACAAATAGCTCAACTTCGTTTCTTTTTATGGCTGAGTAATATTCCATTGTATATATGTGCCACATCTTCTTTATCCATTCATCCAATGATGGACACTTAGGTTGTTTCCATCTCGGGGCTATTGTAATAGTGCTGCAATGAACATTTTGGCACATGACTCGTTTTGAATTATGGTTTTCTCAGGGCATATGCCCAGTAGTGGGGATTGCTGGGTCATATGGTAGTTCTATTTGTAGTTTTTGTTTGTTTGTTTGTTTGTTTTTTGTGGTACACGGGCCTCTCACTGTTGTGGCCTCTCCTGTTGTGGAGCACAGGCTCCAGACGCGCAGGCTCAGCGGCCATGACTCATGGGCCCAGCCGCTCTGTGGCATGTGGGATCTTCCCAGACTGGGGCACAAACCCGTGTCCCCTGCATCGGCAGGTGGACTCTCAACCACTGCACCACCAGGGAAGCCCCTATTTGTAGTTTTTTAAGGAACCTCCATACTGTTCTCCATAGTGGCTGAACCAATTCACATTCCCACCAGCAGTGCAAGAGTGTTCCCTTTTCTCCACACCCTCTCCAGCATTTATTGTTTCTAGATTTTTTGATGATGACCATTCTTACTGGTGTGAGATGATATCTCATTGTAGTTTTTATTTGCATTTCTCTAATGATTAATGATGTTGAGTATTCTTTCATGTGTTTGTTGGCAGTCTGTATATCTTCTTTGGAGAAATGTCTATTTAGGTCTTCTGCCCATTTTTGGATTGGGTTGTTTTTTTGTTATTGAGCTGCATGAGCTGCTTATAAAATTTGGAGATTAATCCTTTGTCAGTTGCTCCATTTGCAAATATTTTCTCCCATTCTGAGGGCTGTCTTTTGGTCTTCTTTATGGTTTCCTTTGCTGTGCAAAAGCTTTGAAGTTTCATTAGGTCCCATTTGTTTATTTTGTTTTTATTTCCATTTCTCTAGGAGGTGGGTCAAAAAGGATCTTGCTGTGATTTATGTCATAGAGTGTTCTGCCTATGTTTTCCTCTAAGAGTTTGATAGTTTCTGGCCTTACATTTAGGTCTTTAATCTATTTTGAGCTTTTTCTGTGTATGGTGTTAGGGAGTGATCTAATCTCATACTTTTACACGTACCTGTCCAGTTTTCCCAGCACCGCTTATTGAAGAGGCTGTCCTTTCTCCACTGTACATTCCTGCCTCCTTTATCAAAGATAAGGTGACCATATGTGCGTGGGTTTATCTCTGGGCTTTCTATCCTGTTCCATCGATCTATATTTCTGTTTTTGTGCCAGTGCCATACTGTCTTGATTACTGTACCTTTGTAATATAGTCTGAAGTCAGGGAGCCTGATTCCTCCAGCTCTGTTTTTCATTCTCAAGATTACTTTGGCTATTCGGGGTCTTTTGTGTTTCCATACAAATTGTGAAATTTTTTGTTCCAGTTCTGTGAAAAATGCCAGTGGTAGTTTGATAGGGATTGCATTGAATCTGTAGATTGCTTTGGGTAGTAGAGTCATTTTCACAATGTTGATTTTTCCAAGCCAAGAACATAGTATATCTTTCTATCTATTGGTCTTATAATTTTCTGCATACGGGTCTTTTGTCTCCTTAGGTAGGTTTATTCCTAGATATTTTATTCGTTTTGTTGCAGTGGTAAATGTGAGTGTTTTCTTGATTTCACTTTCAGATTTTTCATCATTAGTGTATAGGAATGCCAGAGATTTCTGTGCATTACTTTTGTATCCTGCTACTTTACCAAATTGATTGATTAGCTCTAGTAGTTTTCTGGTAGCATATTTAGGATTCTCTATGTATAGTATCATGTCATCTGCAAACACTGACAGCTTTACTTCTTCTTTTCCAATTTGGATTCCTTTTATTTTCTTTTCTTCTCTGATTGCTGTGGCTAAAACTTCCAAAACTATGTTGAATAAGAGTGGTGAGAGTGGGCACCCTTGTCTTGTTCCTGATCTTAGTGGAAATGCTTTCAGTTTTTCACCATTGAGGACGATGTTGGCTGTGGATTTGTTATATATGGCCTTTATTATGTTCAGGAAAGTTCCATCTATGCCTACTTTCTTGAAGGTTTTTATCATAAAAGTGTGTTGAATTTTGTTGAAAGCTTTCTCTGCATCTATTGAGATGATCATATGGTTTTTCCCCTTCAGTTTGTTAATATGGTGTATCACGTTGATTGATTTGTGTATACTGAAGAATCCTTGCATTCCTGGAATAAGCCCCACTTGATCATGGTGTATGATCCTTTTAATGTGCTGTTGAATCCTGTTTGCTAGTATTTTGTTGAGGATTTTTGCATCTATGTTCATCGGTGATATTGGCCTGTAGTTTTCTTTCTTTGTGAAATCCTTGTCCTGTTTTGGTATCAGGGTGATGGTGGCCTTGTAGAGTGAGTTTGGGAGTGTTCCTCCCTCTGCTACATTTTGGAAGAGTTTGAGAAGGATAGGTGTTAGCTCTTCTCTAAATGTTTGATAGAATTGGCCTGTGAAGCCATCTGGTCCTGGGCTTTTGCTTTTTGGAAGATTTTTAATCACAGTTTCAATTTCAGTGCTTGTGATTGGTCTGTTAATATTTTCTATTTCTTCCTGATTCAGTCTTGGCAGGTTGTGCATTTCTAAGAATTTGTCCATTTCTTCCAGGTTGTCCATTTTATTGGCATAGAGTTGCTTGTAGTAATCTCTCATGATCTTTTGTATTTCTGCAGTGTCATTTGTTACTTCTCCTTTTTCATTTCTAATTCTACTGATTTGAGTCTTCTCCCTTTTTTTCTTGATGAGTCTGGCTAGTGGTTTATCTATTTTGTTTATCTTCTCAAAGAACCAGCTTTTAGTTTTATTGATCTTTGCTATCGTTTCCTTCTTTTCTTTTTCATTTATTTCTGATCTGATTTCTATGATTTCTTTCCTTCTGCTTAGTCTGGGTTGTTTTTGTTCTTCTTTCTCTAATTGCTTTAGGTGCAAGGTTAGGTTGTTCATTCGAGATGTTTCCTGTTTCTTAAGGTAGGATTGTATTGCTGTAAACTTACCTCTTACAACTGCTTTTGCTGCATTCCATAGGTTTTGGGTCATCGTGTCTCCATTGTCATTTGTTTCTAGGTATTTTTTGATTTCTGCCTTGATTTCTTCAGTGATCACTTTGTTATTACATAGTGTATTGGTTAGCCTCCATGTGTTTGTATTTTTTACGGATCTTTTCCTGTAATTGATATCTAGTCTCATAGCATTGTAGTCGGAAAAGATCCTTGATACAATTTCAATTTTCTTAAATTTACCAAGGCTTGAATTTTAACCCAAGATATGATCTATCCTGGAGAATGTTCCATGAGCACTTGAGAAAAATGTGTATTCTGTTATTTTTGGATGGAATGTCCTATAAATACCAATTAAGTTCATCTTTTTAATGTATCATTTAAAGCTTGTGTTTCCTTATTTATTTTCATTTTGGATGATCTGTCCATTGGTGAAAGTGGGGTGTTAAAGTCCCCTACTATGAATGTGTTACTGTCGATTTCCCCTTTTATGGCTGTTAGTATTTGCCTTATGTATTGAGGTGCTCCTATGTTGGGTGCATAAATATTTACAATTGTTATATCTTCCTCTTGGATCGATTCCTTGATCATTATGTAGTGTCCTTTTTTGTCTCTTCTAATAGTCTTTATTTTAAAGTCATTTTGTCTGATATGAGAATTGCTACTCCAGCTTTCATTTGGTGTCCATTTGCATGGAATATCTTTTTCCATCCCCTTATTTTCAGTCTGTAAGTGTCTCTAGGTCTTAAGTGGGTGTCTTGTAGACAGGATATATATGGGTCTTGTTTTTGTATCCATTCACCCAATCTGTGTCTTTTGGTAGGAGCATTTAGTCCATTTACATTTAAGGTAATTATTGATATGTATGTTCCTATTCCCATTTTCTTAACTGTTTTGGGTTTGTTATTGTAGGTCTTTTCCTTCTCTTGTGTTTCTTGCCTAGAGAATTTCATTTAGCATTTGTTGTAAAGCTGGTTTGTTGGTGCTGAACTCTCTCAGCTTTTGCTTGTCTGTAGAGGTTTTAATTTCTCCATCAAATCTGAATGAGATTTGATTTGATTTGCTGGGTAGAGTAATCTTGGTTGCAGGTTTTTCTCCTTCATCACTTTAAATAATTCCTGCCAGTCCCTTCTGGCTTGCAGAGTTTCTGCTGAAAGATCAGCTGTTCACCTTATGGGGTTTCCCTTGTGTGTTATTTGTTGTTTTTCTCTTGCTGCTTTTAATATGTGTTCTTTGTATTTAATTTCTGACAGTTTGATTAATACGTGTCTTGGCGTGTATCTCCTTGGATTTATCCTGTATGGGACTGTCTGTGCTTCCTGGACTTGATTAACTATTTCCTTTCCCATATTAGGGAAGTTTTCAACTATAATCTCTTCAAATGTTTTCTCAGTCCCTTTCTTTTTCTCTTCGTCTTCTGGGACCCCTATAATTCGAATGTTGGTGTGTTTAATGTTGTCCCAGAGGTCTCTGAGACTGTCCTCAGTTCTTTTCATTCTTTTTTCTTTATTCTGCTCTGCAGTAGCTATTTCCACTATTTTATCTTCCAGGTCACTTATCCGTTCTGCCTCAGTTATTCTGCTATTGATCCCATCTAGAGTATTTTTAATTTCATTTATTGTGTTGTTCATCGTTGCTTGTTTCATCCTTAGTTCTTCTAGGTCCTTGTTACATGTTTCTTGCATTTTGTCTATTCTATTTCCAAGATTTTGGATCATCTTTACTGTCATTCTGAATTCTTTTTCAGGTAGACTGCCTATTTCCTCTTCATTTGTTAGGTCTGGTTGGTTTTTATCTTGCTCCTTCATCTGCTATGTGTTTTTCTGTCTTCTCATTTTGCTTATCTTACTGTGTTTGGGGTCTCCTTTTTGCAGGCTGCAGGTTCATAGTTCCCATTGTTTTTGGTGTCTGTCCCTAGTGCCTACAGTTGGTTCAGTGGGTTGTGTAGGCTTCCTGGTGGAGGGGAGTAGTGCCTGTGTTCTGGTGGATGAGGCTGGATCTTGTCTTTCTGGTGGGCAGGTGCATGTCTGGTGGTGTGTTTGCACGGTGTTTGTGGGCTTATAATGATTTTAGGCAGTATCTCTGCTAATGCGTGTGGTTGTGTTCCTGTCTTGCTAGTTGTTTTGCATAGTGTGTGCAGCACTGTAGCTTGCTGGTCGTTGAGTGAAGCTGGGTGCTTGTGTTGAGATGGAGATCTCTGGGCGATTTTCGCTGTTTGATATTATGTGGAGCTGGAAAGTCTCTTGTGGACCAGTGTCCTGAAGTTGGCTCTCCCACCTCAGAGGCACAGCACTGACTCCTGGCTGCAGCACCAAGAGCCTTTCATCCACACGGCTCAGAATAAAAGGGAGAAAAAGTAGAAAGAAAAGAAGGAAGTTAGGAAGGAAGGAAGGAAGAAAGAGAAAGATAGAAAGAAAGCAAGGAGAGAGGGAGGGAGGGAGGACGAAGGAGGGAAGGAAGGAAGGAAAGAAAGAAAGAAAGAAAGAAGAAAGAAAGAAAGAAAGAAAAGAAAAGATAACATAAAGTAAGATAAAATAAAGTTATTAAATTAAAAAATAATTATTAAGAAACAAATTAAAAAAACAAACAAGAAAAAAAAAAACGGACGGATATAACCGTAGGACAAATGGTGGAAAAAAAGCTATACAGACGAAATCTCACACGGAAGCATACACATACACACTCACAAAAAGAGGAAAAGGGGAAAAAATCTTAAATTTTGCTCTCAATGTCCACCTCCTCAATTTGGGATGATTCGTTGTCTATTCAGGCATTCCACAGATGCAGGGTACATCAAGTTGATTGTGGAGCTTAAATCCGCTGCTTCTTAGGCTGCTGGGAGAGATTTCTCTTTCTCTTCTTTGTTCGCACAGCTCCCGGGGCTCAGCTTTGAATTTGGCCCCGCCTCTGCGTGTAGGTCGCCGGAGGGCGTATGGTTTTCGCTTAGACAGGATGGAGTTAAAGGAGCCGCTGATTCGGGGACTGTGGTTCACTCAGGCCGGGGGGAGGGAGGGGTACGGAGTGCGGGGTGAGCCTGCAGCGGCAGAGTCCAGCGCGACGTTGCACCATCCTGAGGCGCACCGTGTGTTCTCCCAGGTAAGTTGTCCCTGGATCCCGGGACCCTGGCAGTGGCGGGCTGCACAGGCTCCCCAGAAGGGGGGTGTGGATAGTGACCTGTGCTCGCACACAGGCTTCTTGGTGGCTGCAGCAGCAGCCTTAGCATATCATGCCCGTCTCTGGGGTCCGTGCTGTTAGCCGCGGCTCGTGCCCATCTCTGGAGCTCCTTTAAGCAGCGCTCTTAATCCCCTCTCCTCGCGCACCAGGAAACAAAGAGGGAAGAAAAAGTCTCTTGCCTCTTCGACAGGTCCAGACTTTTCTCCCTGCAAGCTGTGGTGCACTAACCCCGTGCAGGCTGTGTTCACGCCGCCAACCCCAGTCCTCTCCCTGCGTTCCGACTGAAGCTCGAGCCTCAGCTCCCAGCCCCGCCGGCCCCAGCGGGTGAGCAGACAAGCCTCTCGGGCTGGTGAGTGCCGGTCGGCCCTGATCCTCTGTGCAGGAATCTCTCTGCTTTGCCCTCCGCACCCCTGTTGCTGTGCTCTCTTCCGCGGCTCCGAAGCTCTCCGCCTCTGCCACCCGCAGTCTCCGCCCGTGAAGGGGCTTCTAGTGTGTGGAAACCTTTCCTCCTTCACAGCTCCCTCCGACTGGTGGAGGTCCTGTCCCTATCCTTTTGTCTCTGTTTTTTCTTTTGCCCTACCCAGGTACATGGGGAGTTTCTAGCCTTTTGGGAGGTCTGAGGTCTTCTGCCAGTGTTCAGTAGGTGTTCTGTAGGAGTTGTTCCATGTGTAGATGTATTTCTGGTGTATCTGTGGGGAGGAAAGTGATCTCCGCATCTTACTCTTCCGCCATCTTCCTGTCCAGCCCTAAAAAGCAAAGATTTGAGCAAAGTATAAGCTTGGTTTCTTCTGATGGTCTTAAAATATTCCTGAAATGTTAGAAAGATAGAAAAAAGACTACAAAGCTGTAACTGTCATATCTTATGTTGCCTGATTGTAGTTAGAAGAGTAGCAGTAGTAGACATAAAATGTTATTCTTCCCTTTTACAAATACATAATGACAATAATAGCAATAAAACATTAGAAATGAAATGAATGGAGAAAACATTTCAAAAAGCTTTAAAGTATACTGATTACAAACTCATTTTGAAATTCTTAATAATCCTAGCATATTCCTTATTAAAGTTTTAATGTTTAAACAATCCAATCTGAAATTCTTTTTGACCTTAGCAAAGACTATTCAGCCACATGAAAAATTGTAAGCTTAGGCTTTAGAATTTCCTTAGCTGGTATATTATTAAACTAAACACTTATTTCCTACCCTTGAAGACCTTACAAGCTAATAAATAAGTGTGTCAATAAATGGTTTGGGTTTATCCCCCTCAAAACATAAAGTAATGTCTCCCAGGGGAGTAGAAGACATAAATACTCACAATTTATTTGATTTAAAAAATTACGTTCATGTAGTCAACAGATGAATCATGAAGTCAGTGAACAGGATTATGGTAAAAGGATACACTGGTAAGGAGGAGGACAGGGATTAAGACCAAAGAGTGAGTGGCTATTTGAAGGAATCGGGTTTAGTGAGTAGAGCCCTAAGAAAAACAGACACAAGAAAAATACTAAAGTTGTTTCCTCTGTGTTCTTTCCTAACTCATTGGAGGGTGTTTTTCATACTTGAATCACAAATGCCTAGTATAGAGCAAAACTTTTGTCAGTGATTCCTTGGTGTCTCAAAGACCTTCCCAACATCATTCCAACCTCCTTTTTCTAAATCTCATCTCTGGCTATATCTCCTACTACATCTTAGGATGTGTACTTTTATATCTCCTTGTATTTGTTTTTTCTTCTTCACGATCTCGTTCTGCTTTCGTTCTCTTCCTGCAAATGTGTTTGCAGTTGTTTATGTGTATGGGTAAGTTTTCCATGCTAGATTATGCAGTCCTCGAAGACAAGGACAGTGAATGTGTCTTAATACTATTTTTATTCCTAGAGCTAAGAACATGTAAGTCCATAATAAAAGTTTACTTACTTCATGAGTATTTTGCACCAGAGTAGTTGCAACAACATACCCTAGTAAAAAATTTGCAGAAGTCATGACAGCTGTCTGCAGACTTATTTTCCACTTATTTTCAACTTTCAAAAGGCTTTGGGAGAACAGTAACAACGAGAAGCATCATCACAACCACAAGCACCACCACCACCACTACCACCACAACCAAATAAACAATAAAAGTTTCCTCCTTTTCCTCTTATTCTCTTATTTCTAGCTCTATGTCTACTGACAGGACAGCTTTCTTTCAAAGCTATTACAGCTCTCTTCTGCCACTAAGCATTTTATGTCATCTTACCCTGTAGTTTGTTGTTTTATTGCTGTTGTTGCCCCAGTTAGGCTAGTTGTGTCTCAGCTTTTAGGGTGGTTCCATGTAAAGGAAGGGTCACTGGTTTTAAAAGAAAGTCAAAGCAAGGACATCTTGCAGTTCTATCATTTGAAAGGTGTTTTATTTTATCATACATTTCTTCATTAATATTTTTATAACTCAATTACACATTTTTCTTCTACATTTTCTGTTGGGACTAAAGGGGAGACAGACGAGCTCTTGATCCATTGGGACTGGTGGGAGATGTGCTATAGGTAAAGGGATAAGCATACTGTAATATGATACGGTCATAGCAGAGGTAGGAAGAGCAGAGAAGAAAGTGGGAGTGCAGGAAAATGTTTCACAGAGGAATTAATATTTGAATGGGGTTTTGAAGGTAAAGGAGAAGTTAAAAAACGTGAACATAAGCATTTTGGGCAGAGGGAATAGTATGTTCAAAAACACAGAGTTGTGAAAAGATTTAGCTTATTAGGAAAGTAATAGAGTATGATTAGATCAGATTCAAAAGCTGTTTATCTAGAGAATAGGCATCAAATAATGCTACGTTAGTGCTGGTCCATCCTTTCCAGGTCAGGAAAGAGTCCTGATTCACGTTTAAATCTCAACTCAGAGACACCACCCCATCAGCCACAGAGTTTTGAGAGGTCAGATAGAAAACACAGTCACTGCCTGTTTAAGCCAAGAAAACAACAATGCACATTTCTCAGGGCAGGCCCCCTCCTCCCTCACTGACTATAACTCAAGACAATGCAGAATGGTTTATAGGCTACATGAAAATATGGACTTCAGGATTTGGCATGATCAAGCCAGTACTTCACCAGTGGATTTTACTGTCGAGAAGGACTGTGCCTATATTAAAGATGTAGCAGGAACTGGAAGCCCATGAATTACAGCTTTGTCCTATTGAAGACTGAAAAAGTGCTGAAGTTAGAGAAATTGACTTGTCCAAGGTCATATAATTTGTCAGTGAAAGAGCTGGTACTGGAACAGGGGTTTCTGGCCCCCAGAACAGTATCATATCCACCGTATCATGTGCTGGTCCCGTCAAATGGAGGTATTTGCTGATATGTGAGAGGACTAAGAAGTTCAATACATGAAAGAAATGATAAGTTCCTCAAGGAGTTTTGAAGTTAATAGACTTATAATCAGTTTTTTTTTGAGCAGTCTCGCATTAAATTTGTCCTTAATTCTGGATTCCCAATAATGCAAATTTCACTGACTTTTCAGAAAGAAAAAAGTCATTCTTTTTTGGTTATTTAGATACCACCTAGGTACCACCAGTTTCAACCTGGTTGAGGCTATCTGATATTATCAGCACAATCCAGGTTTAGAGCAATATCAGCCTGGGTCCCAGTGAGCAAAGGGGAGTACACTTATAAAGGGCAATTGAGGAGACTTCAGCAAAAGCACTATTTTCAAAGAAGTAGGTAGTATTAAGGGAAACTAAGGGATGGTGAATCACCCTGGGACTAGCAATGGTAGGACAGCCTAGAGAGGGAAGGAGAAGCCTAGAGAGGGAAGGAGAAAAAACTGCACCTAGAATCTAAAGGGAATACTTGTAGATGTAAGAGATAGCCCTAAGAAATAAACTGTGGTTGTTGGTATAGGAATATACTCATTGCCAATCTGAGGCACAGCAGGGAGAAACCCAGTAATTATAAATACTATAGCTCCAATTTCTTCCTGCCCTCTGATCTCCTCAGTGCCTCAGTTTGATCAAACCCGACAGAATATCAGAGAACAGGGCTGTGCACGTTAGCCTCCAAGGGCACAGAGGAGAATGGATAAAGGTAGGAGTGGATATGGAGGAGAAAATGGACAATATTCCAGGATAGAGCAAATAAAAAATCATCCATGCCCTGGTGCAGGATCTCTTCAGTCCTCCCATTCCACAACCCCTTCTGGAAATGCAACTCTACGAACTGCTCTGATTTCAAAAAGTTTACCTAATACTACTGGGAGAATTATGTAAATATGAATAGTTTGGCTGAGCAGTGACTAAGGAGAGAGGGAAACATGACCTCCATCTGCAAACTGTGGTGGGAATGGAAATGATTTCCTGTGGGAACTCGTCTGGTATTACTGTTAAATCATTTGTATACTGTTAAATGAGTTACGGGCTGATGGGGCAAAGAGGTCTTGGAACTGTGTTTGCTGGCATTCTCCCTACCTCCATCATTGTCTACAAGCATTTGAGAGGCTGGAAAAACAGCAAGAGAAGGCTCTGATTCGAGGTGATAGAACCAGAAATAGTAAGGTAAAATCAGGAGAAAGACACTGTAAGTTAAAATATCATAAAAGTGCTCATAGCAGAAGTTAATCTTTTATTAAAAAATTCTAAGGGAATAAAATATGGGAAAGCTCTTATTTTGCATATTTAACATCAGAGTGAACAGGGCTCTAAAAACTCACTATCGAAGATAATATTTGTGGAGGAAAAAAAATGATACAGTTAATTTTTTTGTTTGCATATCTAACAAGTACACTTAGCAACATTAACAAGCTTTAGCAAGTTTCACATTTAGGATATGGCTAATTGATATTTACTTTTGTTATCTGAAATATGATTTCTAGTATTAAACATTTTTAAATCTCTGAAGATAAAAATTATTTTTTTTCCCTTCTGGTAAAATGCTGAGCATTTAGTTTTTTAAAAAACTTATGAAAAGGGGTTTTTATATGAAGCTTGCTTTCAAAGAACATACTTAAAACATAGTATAAGCCTTCCTTTAAAATTTTCAATTAAATGAAGCATATACCGTGGACCTACTAAAGCTAATATTTTTTTCCAACTTAAGATTTTTTTACCTGACCTGACAAATTCTAATGAACAAAAACTGTTTTATTTATTTTTTTGTTTCTCCTATACAACCAACGTAGTCTCTTGAGCATACACTAGAGTATAAAATTTGATTAGACAATGATGTGTAATCACAACAATAATTAACATGACTGATCATACTGTGTCAGATGCTGTTCTAAGAACATGAGATATATTAATCCATTTAAACCTCTTAAAAACTTTTTGAGACATTTCCGTCTTTGCAGATGAGGCTTGAGAGGCTGTATAACTTGCTCAAGATCATGCACACAGTTGCCAGCAGATCCAGGGTTTAAATCTGAGAAATCAGATCCCAGACTTTGAGTTTTTAACCATGATACCATACTGTCTTAAAGACTGAGATAAGGTGGGTCCAGAACATAAGGGGTCTTGAATGCTAGGACAGTAGATTGTCAACTGAGAACTCTCGTAGGCTTTTACATAAGAAAATATCATGATCATTTTTATCTTTTAAGCAGTTGAGTATGATGCCTTTTTTTTCCCGTGATGAATTCTACCAAATGTTTATTTATTTTTTACTTTATTTTATTTGTTTTTTATCTTCCAGTTTTATTGGAAGATATAATTGACGTACAGCACTGTATAATCTTAAGGTGTAGAGCATAATGATTTGACTTACTTGTCTTTTTTAAGGTTCAAGTAAGTTAGACAGAAAAACTGTGCCCTAACTCTTTAGGTCAATACACTGTTTACTTAACATTTATTCAGTATCTAAAATAGGCTGTGAGAATAAAGAAAATATAAGAGCTTATTCCACAATCCAGTGGTTTTTAAGCCATTAAAAAAATCTGCTGTGGACACCTAATATGAAAAATATATTAAAGGATTTAAATACTTTATTCCTGTGATTCTGGGAGGAAAAGTTTCTGAGAGAAGAGCTGCTAGGAAAAGTGAAAACAAATAACCCCTTTCTCAATGGCTATTTCCTGTTGTCTTCCTCTACATGTCATGTCTGGCTGATAGGGACTTTACTAACCAGGGCAGGCTAATTGCTGTTAACAGACAACTGCAAAATTTAAATGACTTAACACGTCAAAGGCTTTTTTCTCCTTTTTTATCTTACAGTTCAGTGCAGGTTGGAGAGGGAAGGAGAGGCTTCTGCTCCACATAGTTATGTAGAGAGCCAGGCTGATAGTGGTTCTGCCTACTCCAGTGCATGAAATTCAGCATCCAACCAGCCAATCAGGAAGACAGAAAGAATGGTGCAGGCATACCCATCATTATTATTATTTTTTAACATCTTTATTGGAGTATAATTGCTTTACAGTGGTGTGTTAGTTTCTGCTGTATAACAAAGTGAATCAGCTATTCGTATACATATATCCCCATATCCCCTCCCTCTTGCGTCTCCCTCCCTCCCATCCTCCCTATCCCACCCCTCTAGGTGGTCACAAAGCACTGAGCTGATCTCCCTGTGCTATGCGGCTACTTCCCATTAGCTATCTGTTTTACATTTGGTAGTGTATATAAGTCCAGGGCATACCCATTCTTAACCAGCCCAGAAGAGACAAGTCACTTCAGCTCATATTTCATTAGTGAGACCCAGTCCATGGCTCCACCCTGGTACAAAGGGCTGGGGACCTAGTACAAAGGGACTGTAATTAAGCTGTGTGCCCAGGAAGAAGAAATATGTTGGGTACGTATCGCTGTCCCAGGGACTGCATTCCAACTTGAAATCTTTTTTGAGTAAAGTGCTAAACATACAAAGGTAAGTCATACATGGTCCTTACTTTCAGTGAGCTCTCTGTCTAGAAGTGAAATGTAATTAAACAACTAAATGTGAACTAATAATATCTAAACTTACCAGTGCCTTACAATGTACAAGGAAGTGTTCTAAATTCTTTGTAAGAATTAATTCCTGTAATCAATGAGATAGTATTAGCTCATTTCATAAATGAGAAAATTAAAGCAAAGAGTAAATCGCCCAATGAGGCATGGCTATTAAGATGTGGAGTCTTGCCAGGACTTGAACTCAGACTAACTGCAATCTCCACACTCCTTAGAACAGTAAGCATCCCAAGTGGAATACAGTCATGGTACATATGTGGCTCTGTGAGAGAGGAGTAGTTATGACAATGATATGTGGCCATCAATCTCTTGCCTTCACTTGGGAGCACAGGTCGCCTGTTCAATAATAAATGTCAGTTATTTTTATTATGATAATAGGTTTCTATTAAAAGATAGTATTTTGGAAATGATTTTAAAGAAGATGGGGCATTTGAAGAACGAAAAATTAATGTGAATGGGACTTTTCCCAAAGTCATAAGAAGGCTTTTAAAAAAGGTACAAAGAATAGAAAAACAAATGCAAGGAGTCTGAGTGATCTTCATGTGACAAGAGTGGGGAAGACAGATTTCTGTGCAGGCACATTTGCTCCTTCTTACCTTCCTATAGGCTTCTGCCCATTGTCCTTCTCTAGCTTGAACTTCCATCAACATGTCCTTCAATTTGCTTTCCTCCAGTAGAATCCGGATCCAGTAGCTGGACAGTGTTCTGAGGAAGCTTCAAACAGGAATCAGGGAACCAGGTTCCTCTGCCTCAGACATTAACTCTTTTTTGATCTGGGGCAGAATACTTAGACACTTGGGCCTCAGTTTCCTTATCTTTAAGAGGAAAATGTATGAATCACATCATTTCCACAGCTCTTGCTAATGTTACATTTTTAAAAAATGTCTGAAATTCTAGAATCTTAGTAGCTAGTAATTTTTAAAAAAAGTTTCTTTTGCTATCTCATTTTGGGCAGCCTCATGCTGTGTGCCAGATTAATTTTAAGTTATAATTGTTTACGTTTTTAGTCTGTATATGTAGGTGTTAATTCCAAGTCTGAGTTTAAATATTTTGATATAAACTGACCTTGTTATATCACCAACCTTTCTCTTTACACATTTCATTAACTTTATGTTTTATTTACAGGGCAGGGTTTTCACAGTATAATTTGGCAATGGGATCATGGAAAATTTTAGGATATGAAGACATCCATAGGAAGTATGAATGAGAGTGTTTTCCTGAAGTTAATAGAAACAGTTTAAAAATCAGACTGACAATAATGTTAAGAAATGTCACACTTCATTGGTGAAATATTCTGTGAATATTTTAGTGCAAGATGAAAATTAGGAATACAGTTATTTAGACCTTGGCTGTGAAAAGCAAACATATTTCATCTGTTTTCTGTATTTAAGAAACAGAACTCTTTTATCTATTATTAAGCTAGAGTGTGCCATCATCAACCTAGCACACAAAAGACGTCTCTGAAAACTTCAGTCATTTTCATCTCAGCGTGATGATACCCCCTGTGTGGTTTTATAATTCTCAATTAAAATGAGTAATTCCAATGAAAGAACAAGTCCCCTGAGGGAAGATGCCACAAAAGAATCGTAATGTTAAAGAAATATTTTCCCATGGTAAGCCTGATATGGTTGGTGATGCTTCAAACATGCCTATGCCCATAGTCTTTACTTTTCATCTTAACCTAGTAGTACTACAAATAAATTCAGAAACAGAAATTGAAAATGGCTATACTTGTATTATTAATTGCATTTTTTCTATTAAAATTACCCTATCTGGTGAACACATCTTTTGGTTATTTGTATACTAGTAGCATACGTGGTACCAGATCCATGGGAACTATGAATTTTTCTGCGTCCAGTTTCACACATTGTATTTGTGTGTCTGCTATTTTTCTGCCATTTTGCTAGATTTTGCCATAAATGTCCAATTTATTCTTCAGAATAATACTATATTGTTCAAGTGAAGTGACTTGACTAAAGTCACACACGTTGTAAGTGTTCAGGATTTGAGCTGAAATCTTTAAAAATATCTCTCTATATAGTCAGATGTTGGCCTATTGATTTATAATATCTTGAACCGATGGTTTTGCACAACTGCCACATTTTTGAGTACATAGGACCTGGATTAAATTTAAAGAAGGTATCAAGTACATTGTTGGCTTACAAAGAACAGCTGGAGGGACCAGCTCTGCCCCTAGGTAGGTAGGGTTCCTGTGGTAGTTTCCTGTGGTTCTAGAAGCAAGTCAGAGCCATCAGTTAAAATGCAAAAATGCTTCCTAGGACAAACACATGATCTTAACCATTAATACCTTAGTCTGAATTATTTTTCAGATTTTATCTCCGAATAGAACCCCAAGGGCATGGAACATAGGCTAGGGGAATTGCAATAGTGAGTTGAAAGATTCAAGGTCTTCGGGGATGCTTGAAACTGAATAGCTAAGAGGTTGTCAAAGCGGGCTTCTCTCTTGGTCAGTGCTAGCACATATAGCACCTTTTTGTGAATTTATCATTGGTGGTTGGATTACTAAAATTCAAATGATGTAGCCCTCAAGCCAGGGCACAAAGGTTGTAGGTAGGGGGAGTATGAGCTGGACTCCTAGCTCCACATGTTCCTCCTTGCCTCAGTACCTGTGTGCACAACTTACACAACCTTACTTGGCAGCCCCAGTTTTTCCCAGTGGAGTACATGAGGTCATAGGCCCGTAGGAAAAGGGAAAAAAGTATGCTTATTATAAACTTGAGAACCAACGTTATTTAAGGCTGAACCTTCCTCTTGTCTTTGGTGTATCCTGGAAGCAAGGAGCGCTAGCAGCTTTACAGAGCTATAGGCTCACTGAGGCTCCACCCTGTAGGGTAGAAGCTGGAACTAATGTGGAAAATGTGAGCTTTGGTTCAGGAAGAATCATAGTTATTTGAAGATGTTGTCAAAGTGACCTCCGTCTAATATTGAGCCTAGAAAAGGATCTAGGTGTTTTTAGTTTTTCACTGAAGGGGTATTGATTATTGTGGCATTTTAAGTAGTCTTTAGGCACGATTATAGCAGACTATGAAGATTTCAAAACTCTTTTTGAAAGAAAGCATTATTTTAAGTTTCAAATAAGGGGCTCCAGGTTTCTCTTTAGTCACTGGGCTTGTATATTTCTTGAACCTGTTACTTAGTTAACAATATTATATGTTGATATATCCTGTTACTATGTTTGTACTGCTAGCAGTAGTAGTCACTATGAAAGTAATATATCTTGTCATATAAAATTTTGAAAATACAAAAATACTGAGAATGAAAGAGAAATTAATTTACAATCCCACTAAGAGATACAGGTCTTATCCCAGACTTGTATTAAATTAGTTTATGTCTGCCTTTTTTTTTTCTTTCCTATTTAGTTAAAATCAAGAAGATGCTGTTCATTTGTCTTCAAGACCAGGAGGTCTACTGCAGACCAAATATCAAGGTCAATCTAGTCTGCGTGTCTTTGACCTGTTCCCTATTTCTTCTTTTATCTAGCTTCAGATTTCTTGGCCCTTGTCATCCATGCAATCTGTTCAATCTTCGTAACAGTTGTTTCTGATAACCAGTTTTGTTGGTAACAACTTGGTTTTTACTGTGACTTTTGGGAAAATAACTAGAACCAAATTCTGTGAATTGCTTCGGTTCTTTCTGTAAGAATTTTCAGTGATAGCGTCTCTCAATGCTTGGGAGCAAAGCAGTTAGGCTGTTAGTATGCACGTAGCTTCATTTATTTTGAGTACTTCATTTCAATCTACAAATCAAACAAATATTGAGGGAGGGCCCCTGTCTGAGGAGCCTTGTCACCATCATTTTGAACAGTCTGGAGTTTTGTGAGAAGGTGTTAGGGCCAAGTCTGAGTGGTTATGTATAGAAATATGTGTGTGGGATGGTGGTGGAGGGTAGGAGGAAGGAGGCCTGGGGGAGGGTGGGATATTTAGACTAAATAGGCTTGGAGGAAGAATGAGAACATTTAAAATTTTCCATTTATTTTTCCCTGGCATGAGTACCGTATGCAGATAAAAAGGCCAAAATAAGCATGAGTTTTGTTTTAATTAACTCTCTAAGATTTGTCTACCGTTTAGTTGCCCCCTCCCACCCTCATCCGTTATTTTGTTCATTTTAGGGCCATACATATTATAATCCACAGAGATTTCTCTCTGCTTCTTTTAGTTAATTAAAGATACTCTAGAATTTATCTTATGCTACCACCAAGAGGGCACAGAAAGTGAAATATTATATTGCTAGATAGTTCACTCATTAGCATAAAATAATCAGTGTAATTATATACTGGAGTTTCAAATACCACTGCCAGATTTTCTTTTAAGGGACAAATGTAGTTAACAGAAGAAAATAGAGAGGGAAAGAGGGGAGAAAAGGAGAGTATAAAACATTAAGGAGATAAGCAACAGCAACATGCAGATTAGCTTTTTTTTAGGAGACAGTCTCACTAGATTCTAGCCCCTGAGAATAAACTGTAATAATTCCCTGCCCAGATATCATTAGTAATAGACGCAATGGCCAAATCTTCCTTTATCTGTTTCAAACCATGTCGCTTAGTCGGGAGAAAAAAGGAGGCATCAGGTCAGCTGTCAAAAAAAACCAAACACTAAAATGATATTCTTCCATTTTACTTACTTTATTTTATATTAATGGCTTTATTACAAAAAGAAACCATGATGTAAACCTCATGTATCATTCACTTACAACATTTTAGACCAAACCAGTCAGAACCCAACACTAGACAGCTCTACTATTTATATTCCTCTAAGGGTGGCTCATCCTGCCCTCTTTTTCCACCCTCACTGTTTTTCTTCCTTCAGGGAGAGATTCTATATCAGTGTTTCATTTCTCCTTTGGGTGGACTTAAAGGCCAGACACATTGATTATTAATCATTATATTGGGGTTTCTCTCCTTTCTTGACCAATGACACAATCTGCAGAACATGATAGGTATACTGTAACTGACATCTGTACTGAAAAAAAATCGGGCTGTGGCATGTATATCTGCACTAATAAAAAAAACCATTTTTCGAATCCTCCTTTTGAAAATCTTACTAAAAAGACCACTGTGTTACAAATGCATAGGCACTGAGCCATAAATCCAGCAATTTCAGACATATCTGAAAGCCCATTTTGGGACATTCTTTACTTGGACTCTTGGGACACTTCAGGCTTAACAAGAGTCACTTACTCTTTGTCTAGGCCGTGCTGCTGATGAATACCAGGGAGAAAACTTGAAACGGGATTTTCTGGCCCTATTAGCTGGCTGTGCTATTTTACCTCATCTGTATTGGTGTATATTTTTCTTTGTGTAAATTTCTCAGCTTAAAATTATTTTGCCACTAATGCTTTATAAAACCCTTTGGCTTTCTGATGTTAGGGGATGTTGGAAATGTACTTGTGTCTGTAAGTTTATGGTTTTCTATAATATGGCATGGGTTTTCATCAGTTGAAGAGCAGTAGGATTCTAGTGTAAAGAGTAAGAGCACGGATTTGTATTCAGGCTAACCAAAGTCTGAATCACGACACAGCCTAAATGTGTGACTTTGGGCAAGCTACTTGACCTCTCAGAAGTTCAATTTTCCTGAGTATGAATTGGAGATAATAGTAATATTGTACAAGCCCCAAGCTCAGGGCCTGCCTCACAGTAAGTCCTCAATAAGTGGGATCATTATTACTATTATTATTAGCATGGCCAAATCAGGAAAATTTGGAGATAAACAGGGTCACTGTATAGTTTTTCATAATTATACTGAACAACAGGCATAAACCAGTGCTATCCTGAGTCTAGTGGGACAAATGGTCAACCTGATTATTGTAGGCTATAAACAACCTAAGTATGAGCATGGGGAAATTAGATACTGAATTTCTCATTTTGTCCCAATGTTGAGAGGCACATAGGACAATGAGAGTAACAAACCAGGGGATAGGTTTTTTAGTTTTGCTTTACATTTTACTTTTTTTTGTAAACCTGCTTTCTTAGGAACATTTTGTAGTCATGCCTTTTAGTTTTGCTCATGCATATGTGCATACAGGGGTAGTCCCTCCTTTAGTTAAACCACTTTTGACTGTAAAGGACAATATGGATTTATGCTTAGTGACCTCTTGCAAGTTTTCTTTCTTTGTTGCAAAATTATGGAGAACAACAACTTGATTTGTTCCATGAGTCTTGAACTGCACTGCCAATAAGTAAATTGGTTCATGGTAATCACAGTATTCACTTCTATTAAATGATCATCAATAGAGTTATTTACCTTTTTTCATGTAATTTATTTTGGTCTACTTTTCTCTTTCAATTAGAAAGTTGGAGTATATAATTTATAATTTACTTGATTCTAGGGATTACAAGGAAACTAGAATTCTTAGATGATTATCTTAAAGATGTAACAATTAGAAATGTTAATGGTTCTTTACATTTTACTGGCAATACTTGAGTAGGAAATTATTTTGTTGTGTGCAGTCAAAAACAATTATTTCCTTATGCAAAATCTACATCAGGAAAGGGAAAGATGAAACATATGAGAAAACACATTTTGCCTAATGATTTTCTTTCAGGAGAAATATTACTATCATGATCCTTTTTAATTAAATAAGAATTTAGCACTTTTCGTGTGTGTTCTTAATGTCAGACTCTTTGGTTATCACACTTACACCTCTGTTATTAATGTTACCCATGGTTTGCAGATGAGGAAAAGCTAGTTATCAATGAATAATTCAGATTCCATAACTGTCAGACCTCATTATTTTAAATAGGGACTGGTAGTTCCAGTTGTAACCAGCTAATTGCCTCCTCTAAACTTAAACTGTTAGACTATTTCACATAATTCCAATTTAAAAAAAAACTTTTAATACATTTTAAATTGCTGTAGCACATAGAGCAATTTGCTTTAAATCAATCCAGAAGAACAAAAGACAATCTGCTTGTGATCTGTCTTCAAATAAGCATTAAAATTTATTTTAATTCAATCTACTAGCTGTCATGAAATGCCTGAGAGAATGAACAAAATGTTTTTAATTTATGACAAATAAAAGAAGAGTGATATTGAATAATTCAGTTTAAAGATTGATGTCTTTTGTTTAAGCATTATTGCCAAATAAAAGTTCAAAACCAAAGTGAATGTGGTGGAAAGGTTAGCCAATGGTTATTGCTTTCACTTCCTGAATCCCTGGCATTTTAAAACTAAAATTGCTCTAACTTTACTGGTGACTTAATCTGTAAAGTCCCTGTGGTGGCAATGGAGGTGAACAGCTCAGACCTTCCTTTAAAAGAAGCTGCTGCTAGGGACATAGTTGGTAGACATATCCCTCCACACCTTCTGATCTGCCTGAACGTTCACACCAAAGCCACATCCTTCCTGGGCTTCTCCCAGCCAATGACTGAGCATGGTGGGGTACTAGCACCAGGCTATTCCTGCAATGAGGCATTCCTATGAAGGCAATCCTTTCTCTGAGACTCTTCCTTAGCCTGGTCCAAACTTTCTCAGAACTGTGGTTCCCCCGTTCAGTCCTCCTTCCTTCCCTCTGTCCTTTTCCAGGTGTCAGACCTGCATCATGTCCTGAAAGCTCACCATACCTACTCCTGCTTGGACTTCTCTTTATCATTCATATGTGTTTTCCCCAATAAATCTCTTGAACATCTAATTCTGTCATGTTGTTTGTTTCTTGGAGGATGTGGACTAACACAGCAAGAATTCTACAGTCTCTTCATGGTCTAATTAAACAATTCTATTCACGAATCTAATCCCTTTTATTTGTCTTTGATCTTCTTTAGAGATAATGAGCTTTAACAAGGTATGTCCTCCTGATAATGAAGACCTCCATGCAGTTGTTGAGGCCCATGTAGAATGATATTTTATTCCTTTATTCAGGCCAAATAACCTTACCTCTTGTAATTCTCCTGTAACCCCAATACAAGTTTTTTCTATTTCCCAAGTCTTCTCCATGTTCTCAATATATTGTGACATGAATGGATAAGGCCTGAATATGTATCTACTATTTTTACATAAACACATTACCTTAAGTCTGGTTTAATCCTCCTTTCAATGAGATCACTGCCTTTTGGAAAAATAAATAGCATACAAAGCATGTTCCTTTGATGTGAATACTACCTTTATTTTGTAAATTTTGATTAGGAACAATGTTCCTTATTATTGAAAATGGTTGTGTTATAACTGGCGGCAAAATCACAACAATTTTTAAAACTCAGCAAAGCTTTATTGTGATTATTTCAGATGTTCAGTAAGTACAATTTCAGATCTTTGGAAAATATTTGCTAAAGATTTATGCCTGTGTTGTGTAGGTGTAAAAACAGCATAACTTTCATAATAAGGAAGAAGAAACACTTATAATTCTACCTTACTATCTGCTGCTGTATGTTGTGTTGTCCAGTGTCTGTGTTCACCAACATCTAAAGTTTCTTGTGGTGTTCCAAAGATAAGAAAAGGGCAGCTGTGGGAAGTTATATGAGCATTTTGAAATAATGTACTGAGTTTCCAGCTAAGTTTAAAATATGTTTTCAAATTTTAATATCAAGATGTCAGCAACACTGTGTTGTACTCATTAAAACAGTAAGCTCTGGGGGCACACACACTGACATAGTTCAATTTTAACACCACCTTCTCACTAGCTTTGAGACCATGGCTTAGTCCAGGATACTCTCTGGGTCTCCATTTTCTCGCCTATGAAACCAGTAGTGAATTGGGGCAGGGGATGGGACTAGACAAATTCTAAGGCCACTTCTGGCCCTTTGAGTCTCTGAGTTTACTAAGTGCAATGCATCCACACTTCTTTAAAGGAAATGTTCTCTGCATATTTGAAGAGAGCAAGTCTTTGTTTACTTTTCTAATATAAATCCATATTGACTGAAACAGTACATAGGGTTGCCCAAATTTAATATCCTTTTCTGGGAAGAGGTAAAAAAATGAGTTTACTTTCCTCTGATTCAGATGTAGGGCATATTTATTTATTTATTTTTCAGAGAGAAGTCTTCTACCCTAGACCACCTTACTATAGCTAACACTATACTGAGGTTTGAGAAAGTAAAACTCAGATTACTTTTCTTCTGTCAGTTTACACATAACAAACAACTTCTGAAATATTAATGCTTTCTGGAAGGTTTGTTCGTCTTTGTTACCATGTGATCTCTGGACAGTGACTCGCTTTTGTCTGTTCTGTAACATTCTGAAAGTATAATACGCTACCATGAAATAATACAGAAAATATTTCCTCTTTGTGAATTCTTATATTCTGACAGGCTTTCCCCCCAGAAAACCCAGTGAAGATGAAATAAAGACACATACAATTAATGTCAGTTACAGTTCATAGAAGCAGCACTTTTCTTCCATTGCAATAACTGAACATTTAGAAACTGAAAGGTGTACCATCTGTAAGCTATGTGTCAGCTTAGCTGTCTCAGATCAAGCTTTGTGTTTTAAATATTGCACTCTGAGAGAAGCCCACCTAGGTCTCTGAATGTCATGCCCATGACCACACTCAGATACCCTGGTAAAATGGAGGCCTTGCTTGTCTATCTTAAAACTCTGGCATTGGCTTTTCTCCTCTCCCATGATATGTGTCTTTAATGAAGCTAACCATTGTGTTTAGTAACTGATAGTTACTAATTCTACCCCAAACATTGTTCAGCATTAATGTACTAGATTTAACATCTTCAGATAATTACATAAATAAAACAATAAAGGTTACAAAAGTCATACTCAGAATTATGCCCCCAACAGTGTGGTTTAGAATTCTACTATATAGTAAACACTCTTGTTATATGCATTTAATCCAATTAATTTTGTTGCAGAATAATGAAAATAGATGGCTTTTGATTACTTTTGCTTTATTTTTTAAAATTCCATTAAATTTTAGATTTTAAACCCATTTTTATAGTGTAAAATTTGTTCTGGTAGACATAGAAGACTTGGATTTGCCAAAAGTACAAGAAAGAAAGAAATGGGGTTAAGTAACCCCATTGAAGTAGAGCAATATTTTGGGTTGTATACATTTTGACCACTATTTGGCATTGAGAAGACTTTGATAATGTAGGACAAGTTTCTGAGGATTAAATGGTCTTTGTGCATATCAATCATATTTAAGTCACAGATTTATTTGAAATCACTCAAGCCTGGTGAAAGTGAGAATCCAAAGGAATAGCTCACTTTCTGATATGTAAAATTGGAATATTCTCAAAGGGAAAGAGTGGAATTTTATAAAATCGCTTCTTTTTATTTTTCAGTCTTTTTTAAAATCTCTATTTTATTTATTTATTTTCTTAAGTTTTTTGGCTGCATTGGATGGGTTTTAGTTGAGACATGTGGGATCTTTCATTGAGGCGCAGGCTCTTCGTTGTGGTGAGCGGGCTTCTCTCTAGTTGTGGCGCACGGGCTCTGTAGTTTGCGGCACACAGGCTCTCTCATTGAGGCGCACAAGCTCAGTAGTTGTGGCTCGCGGCATGTGGGATCTTATTTCCCTGACCAGGTATTGAACCCACATCTCCTGCATTGGAAGGTGGATTCTTTACCACTGGACCACCAGGGAAGTCCCTAGAATCACTTCTTATGGTCACTGTTAACACCTGTTCTATAGAGGAAAAATTCCTTTGTATGATTATAATATTGTGATGAATGGAAAGTTCCAGGAAAAAAGTAACTATGGTTCCCTAAGGATTGAGTCAGACTTTTAAGGTATACTGAGTGTTTCTAACATATGGTACAGATGGATTGCAAGCTACACCTGAGAAATTGACTAGTCCTAGCATTTGGTGTTTATGTTGTGACTTTAAAATAGCCATTCATTAGCCGTGTGTGTGTTTAAAGACAGTTAAGAAAAACATTATTTTTATTTCACAGAATATGAAGGAGACTGCCATAGATGATTTAAGAGCACACCTCATTGCTTTTTGTTAATCAGTGACTCTTAATACCTACTTAGTCATAATGAGGAACAGATGGCTTGTAGAGAGATCTTTTTTCCTTCTCAGTGTTCTAAAATATAGAACCTATACCTTAGCTTTTTTAAGTATAATTATTTCAATTCCCAAAAACATCTAATAGCAATAATACTGGACTCACAGGTACATGCTGAGCTATACCAGAGAGGAACACTGTTTGACAGCCAAATCTGGCATTTGTGATCTTGATCACCTTGACATTTAAAACCCTATAATTTCAGTTCTGAAATGTTTGTCCACTTGGAAACAAATTGAGCTTTTTTAATCTAAAAATTAAAATTAATATGACAATTCATTATTAATACATAAATTAGTACATATTAATTACATTCAGATCTCTGTTTTTCTGAGTTTTTTTTTTTTAGATTCCGCATGTAAGTGAGAACATATAGAATTTGTCTTTCTTTGTCTGACTTATTTCACTTAGTATAATGCCCTCAAAGTCCATCCCTATTGCTACAATTGACAGGATTTCCTTTTTGTTTTTTTTTTAAGACTGAAGAGTATTCCATTGTATATATATATGGCACATTTTCTTTATCCATTCATCCGTAGATGGATACTTAGGTTTTTTCTAGGTCTTGGCTACTGTAAATAGTGCTGCAATGAATGTGAGGGTGCAGGTATATTTTGGGGACAGTGGTTTCATTTCCTTCACTTATATACCCAGAAGTGGAATTGTTGGATCACAAAGTAGCTCTGTTTTTTAAAATTATTTATTTATTTAATTTATTTTTGGCTGCATTGGGTCTTAGTTGTGGCACCTAGGATCTTCGCTGAGGCATGTAGGATCTTCCGTTGCGGCACGCAGGCTTCTCTCTAGTTGTGGCATGAAGGTTTTCTCTTCTCTAGTTGTGGCGTGCAGGCTCCGAGGCATATGGGATCTGTAGTTGTGGCGCGCAGGTTCCAGAGCGCATGGGCTCTGTAGTTAGGCATATACGGCAAATATATATATGTATATATATGGCACATGGGTTCTCTAGTTGAGGTGTGCGAGCTCAGTAGTTGTGGCTCACAGGCTTAGTTTTCCCACAGCATGTGGGATCTTAGTTCCCTGACCAGGGATCAAATCTGCATCCCCTGCATTGTAAGATAGATTCTTTACCACTGGACCACCAGGGAAGTCCCAAGGTAGCTCTATTTTTAATATTTTGAGGAGCCTCCATACTGTTTTGCATAGTGGCTGTACCAATTTACATTCCCACCAACAGTGCACAAGGGTTCCTTCCCTTTTGCCCACATCCTTGCCAGCATTTGTTATCTCTTGTCTTTTTGGTGGTAGCCATTCTAACAGGTGTGAAGTTTTATTCCAAGGACTATATGGTGCCTCTTTCTGTGGAAAATGAATTTGTTACTTACTGTCATTCTAACAGGTTTCTAGTGTCTTGTGTTTCTCTATATTTAGGAACACATTGTGTAATTGAGAATTCAACCATATGTATAGTTCTATCATTATATGCTCGAGGATATAAAAAATATGTATTTTTCTTGTGCATATCTTCATTGATTCTAGTTCTATTTGTTGCATGGGGTAAGATTCTTCTCAATTTTGTATTAATTCAATTTTTGTAAATTTTAGTTGTGGAAAGATTCAAACATATATAAGCAGACAAGTAAGGAGAATCATATAATGAAACTCCATGTGTGTATTACACAGATTTAACAGTTATCAACACATGATCAGTCTTCTTTCAACTATCCCATTCACTCTGCTACTGTTGCCATTTGATTATATTGAAGCAAACTCCAAATATCACATCATTTCATCCGTAAATACTGCAGTCCGTATCCTTAAAATATAAGAACTCTTTTATATAAGATAGTAGCATTATCATATCTAAAATAATTAAAATAATTCTTAGTATCACTGAATATCCAGTCAGTGTACAAATTTCCCTTATTGTCACATATTTTTCCTGTTGGTTTGTTCAAATCAGAACCCAAACAAGTTCCCAACATTGCATTTGGTTCATGTGTTTCTAAGGCACTTCAAATCAATAGTTTCCTCTCACTCTTTTTTTTTAACATCTTTATTGGGGTATAATTGCTTTACAATGGTGTGTTAGTTTCTGCTTTATAACAAAGTGAATCAGTTATACATATACATATGTTCCCATATGTCTTCCCTCTTGCATCTCCCTCCCTCCCACCCCTCCAGGCTGTCACAAAGCACCGAGCCAATATCCCTGTGCCATGCGGCTGCTTCCCACTAGCTAGCTACCTTATTACGTTTGTTAGTGTGTATATGTCCATGACTTTCTCTCGCGCTGTCACAGCTCACCCTTCCCCCTCCCCATAACCTCAAGTCCATTCTCTAGTAGGTCTGCGTCTTTATTCCTGCCTTACCCCTAGGTTCTTCATGACATTTTTTTTTCTTAAATTTCATATATATGTGTTACCATATAGTATTTGTCTTTTTCTTTCTGACTTACTTCACTCTGTATGACAAGACTCTAGGTCTATCCACCTCATTACAAATAGCTCAATTTCGTTTCTTTTTATGGCTGAGTAATATTCCATTGTATATATGTGCCACATCTTCTTTATCCATTCATCTGATGATGGGCACTTAGGTTGTTTCCATCTCCGGGCTATTGTAAATAGAGCTGCAATGAACATTTTGGTACATGACTCTTTTTGAATTTTGGTTTTCTCAGGGTATATGCCCAGTAGTGGGATTGCTGGGTCATGTGGTAGTTCTATTTGTAGTTTTTTAAGGAACCTCCATACTGTTCTCCATAGTGGCTGAACCAATTCACATTCCCACCAGCAGTGCAAGAGTGTTCCCTTTTCTCCACACCCTCTCCAGCATTTATTGTTTCTAGATACTTTGATGATGGCCATTCTGACTGGTGTGAGATGATATCTCATTGTAGTTTTGCTTTGCATTTCTCTAATGATTAATGATGTTGAGCATTCTTTCATGTGTTTGTTGGCAGTCTGTATATCTTCTTTGGAGAAATGTCTATTTAGGTCTTCTGCCCATTTTTGGATTGGGTTGTTTGTTTTTTGGTTATTGAGCTGCATGAGCTGCTTGTAAATTTTGGAGATTAATCCTTTGTCGGTTGCTTCATTTGCAAATATTTTCTCCCATTCTGAGGGTTGTCTTTTGGTCTTGTTTATGGTTTCCTTTGCTGTGCAAAAGCTTTTAAGTTTCATTAGGTCCCATTTGTTTATTTTTGTTTTTTATTTCCATTACTCTAGGAGGTGGGTCAGAAAGGATCTTGCTGTGATTTATGTCATAGAGTGTTCTGCCTATGTTTTCCTCTAAGAGTTTGATAGTTTCTGGCCTTACATTTAGGTCTTTAATCCATTTTGAGTTTATTTTTGTGTATGGTGTTAGGGAGTGATCTAATCTCATACTTTTACATGTACCTGTCCAGTTTTCCCAGCACCACTTATTGAAGAGGCTGTCCTTTCTCCGCTGTACATTCCTGCCACCGTTATCAAAGATAAGGTGTCCATATGTGCCTGGGTTTATCTCTGGGCTTTCTATCCTGTTCCATTGATCTCTATTTCTGTTTTTGTGCCAGTACCATACTGTCTTGATTACTGTAGCTTTGTAGTATAGTCTGAAGTCAGGGAGCCTGATTCCTCCAGTTCCTTTTTTCGTTCTCAAGATTGCTTTGGCTATTCGGGGTCTTTTGTGTTTCCATACAAATTGCGAAACTTTTTGTTCTAGTTCTGTAAAAAATGCCAGTGGTAGTTTGATAGGGATTGCATTGAATCTATAGATTGCTTTGGGTAGTAGAGTCATTTTCACAATGTTGATTCTTCCAATCCAAGAACATGGTATATCTCTCCATCTATTTGTATCATCTTTAATTTCTTTCATCAGTGTCTTATAATTTTCTGCATACAGGTCTTTTGTCTCCTTAGGTAGGTTTATTCCTAGATATTTTATTCTTTTTGTTGCAGTGGTAAATGGGAGTGTTTTCTTGATTTCACTTTCAGATTTTTCATCATTAGTATATAGGAATGCCAGAGATTTCTGTGCATTAATTTTGTATCCTGCTACTTTACCAAATTCATTGAATAGCTCTAGTAGTTTTCTGGTAGCATCTTTAGGATTCTCTATGTATAGGATCATGTCATCTGCAAACAGTGACAGCTTTACTTCTTCTTTTCTGATTTGGATTCCTTTTATTTCCTTTTCTTCTCTGATTGCTGTGGCTAAAACTTCCAAAACTCTGTTGAATAAGAGTGGTGAGAGTGGGCAACCTTGTCTTATTCCTGATCTTAGTGGAAATGCTTTCAGTTTTTCACCATTGAGGATGATGTTTGCTGTGGGCTTGTCATATATGGCCTTTATTATGTTGAGGAAAGTTCCCTCTATTCCTACTTTCTTGAAGGTTTTTATCATTAATGGGTGTTGAATTTTGTCAAAAGCTTTCTCTGCATCTATTGAGATGATCATATGGTTTTTCTCCTTCAATTTGTTAATATGGTTTATCACATTGATAGATTTGCATATATTGAAGAATCCTTGCATTCCTGGAATAAACCCCACTTGATCATGGTGTATGATCCTTTTAATGTGCTGTTCGATTCTGTTTGCTAGTATTTTGTTGAGGATTTTTGCATCTATGTTCATCAGTGATATTGGCCTGTAGTTTTCTTTCTTTGTGACATCCTTGTCTGGTTCTGGTATCAAGGTGATGGTGGCCTCGTAGAAGGAATTTGGGAGTGTTCCTCCCTCTGCTATATTTTGGAAGAGTTTGAGAAGGATAGGTGTTAGCTCTTCTCTAAATGTTTGATAGAATTGGCCTGTGAAGCTATCTGGTCCTGGGCTTTTGTTTCTTGGAAGATTTTTAATCACAGTTTCAATTTCAGTGCTTGTGATTGGTCTGTTAATATTTTCTGTTTCTTCCTGATTCAGTCTTGGCAGATTGTGCATTTCTAAGAATTTGTCCATTTCTTCCAGGTTGTCCATTTTGTTGGCATAGAGTTGCTTGTAGTAATCTCTCATGATCTTTTTTATTTCTGCAGTGTCAGTTGTTACCTCTCCTTTTTCATTTCTAATTCTATTGATTTGAGTCTTCTCCCTTTTTTTCTTGATGAGTCTGGCTAGTGGTTTATCTATTTTGTTTATCTTCTCAAAGAACCAGCCTTTGGTTTTATTGATCTTTGCTATCATTTCCTTCATTTCTTTTTCATTTATTTCTGATCTGATTTTTATGATTTCTTTCCTTCTGCTAGCTTTGGGTTTTTTTTGTTCTTCTTTCTCTAATTGCTTTAGGTGCAAGGTTAGGTTGTTTATTCGAGATGTTTCCTGCTTCTTGGTAGGATTGTATTGCTATAAACTTCCCTCTTAGAACTGCTTTTGCTGCATCCCATAGGTTTTGGGTCGTTGTGTATCCGTTGTCATTTGTTTTAGGTATTTTTTAATTTCCTCTTTGATTTCTTCAGTGATCACTTCATTATTAAGTAGTGTATTGGTTAGCCTCCATGTGTTTGTATTTTTAACAGATCTTTTCCTGTAATTGATATCTAGTCTCATGGCATTGTGGTCAGAAAACATACTTGATACAATTTCAATTTTCTTAAATTTACCAAGGCTTGATTTGTGACCCAAGATATGATCTATCCTGGAGAATGTTCCTTGAGCACTTGAGAAAAATGTGTATTCTGTTGTTTTTGGATGGAGTGTCCTATAAATATCAATTAAGTCCATCTTGTTTAATGTATCATTTAAAGCTTGTGTTTCCTTATTTATTTTCATTTTGGACGATCTGTCCATGGGTGAAAGTGGGGTGTTTAAGTCCCCTACTATGAATGTGTTACTGTCGATTTCCCCTTTTATGGCTGTTAGTATTTGCCTTATGTATTGAGGTGCTCCTATGTTGGGTGCATAAATATTTACAATTGTTATATCTTCTTCTTGGATCGATCCCTTGATCATTATGTAGTGTCCTTCTTTGTCTCTTTTAATAGTCCTTATTTTAAAGTCTATTTTGTCTGATATGAGAATTGCTACTCCAACTTTTTTTGGTTTCCATTTGCATGGAATATCTTTTTCCATCCCCTTACTTTCAGTCTGTATGTGTCTCTAGGTCTGAAGTGGGTCTCTTGTAGACAGCATATATAAGGGTCTTGTTTTTGTATCCATTCAGCTAATCTGTGTCTTTTGGTGGGAGCATTTAGTCCATTTACATGTAAGGTAATTATCGATATGTATGTTCCTATTCCCATTTTCTAAATTGTTTTGGGTTCGTTATTATAGTTTTTTTTCTTCTCTTGTGTTTCTTGCCTAGAGAAGATCCTTTAGCATTTGTTGTAAAGCTGGTTTGTTGGTGCTGAACTCTCTCAGCTTTTGCTTGTCTGTAAAGGTTTTAATTTCTCCATCAAATCTGAATGAGATCCTTGCTGGGTAGAGTAGTCTTGGCTGCAGGTTTTTCTCCTTCACCACTTTCAGTATGTCCTGCCACTCCCTTCTGGCTTGTAGGGTTTCTGCTGAGAGATCAGCTGTTAACCTTATGGGGATTCCCTTATGTGTTATTTGTTGTTTTTCCCTTGCTGCTTTTAATATGCTTTCTTTGTATTTAATTTTTGACTGTTTGATTAATACGTGTCTTGGCGTATTTCTCCTTGTATTTATCCTGTATGGGACTCTCTGTGCTTCCTGGACGTGATTAACTATTTCCTTTCCCATATTAGGGAAGTTTTCAACTATAATCTCTTCAAATATTTTCTCAGTCCCTTTCTTTTTCTCTTCGTCTTCTGGGACCCCTATAATTCGAATGTTGGTGTGTTTAATGTTGTCCCAGAGGTCTCTGAGACTGTCCCCAGTTCTTTTCATTCTTTTTTCTTTATTCTGCTCTGCAGTAGTTATTTCCACTATTTTATCTTCCAGGTCACTTATCCGTTCTTCTGCCTCAGTTATTCTACTATTGATCCCATCCAGAGTACTTCTAATTTCATTTATTGTGTTGTTCATCGTTGCTTGTTTCATCTTTATTTCTCCTAGGTCCTTGTTAACTGTCTCTTGCATTTTGTCCATTCTATTTCCAAGATTTTGGATCATCCTTACTATCATTATTCTGAATTCTTTTTCAGGTAGACTGCCTATTTCCTCTTCATTTGTTAGGTCTGGTTCATTTTTATCTTGCTCCTTTATCTGCTTGTGTTTTTCTGTCTTCTCATTTTGCTTATCTTACTGTGTTTGGGGTCTCCTTTTTGCAGACTGCAGGTTCGTAGTTCCCGCTGTTTTTGATGTCTGTCTCCAGTGGCTAAGGTTGGTTCAGTGGGTTGTGTAGGCTTCCTGGTGGAGGGGACTAGTGCCTGTGTTGTGGTGGATGAGGCTGGATCTTGTCTCTCTAGTGGGCAGGTTCACGTCTGGTGGTGTGTATTTGGGTGTCTGTGGCCTTATTATGATTTTAGGCAGCCTCTCTGCTAATGGGTGGGGTTGTGTTCCTGTTTTGCTAGTTGTTTGGCATAGGTTGTCCAGCACTGTGGCTTGCTGGTCGTTGAGCTCTCACTCTTTTTTATTGCAATTTATTTGTGGAAGAATTTCCTACATACTGGATTTTGCTGATTGCATTTCTGTACTATTATTTAACATGATGCTTTATCCCAATTTGATCAGATTCAGGATTGAGTTTTTGCAAAGAAGCTGTAAAAGTGATGTAGTATATTTTCCATTGCAGTACACCAGGAATCACATATCATCTGTTATGTCTCTGTTTGGAATATTTAGATTGGTCATTGGAATTAGATAAATATTATCAGTCTCAACTGTCCATTGTAAAGTTCTTGATTAGCTTTTTAGTCAAAGGTTTTCATAGTCATAATTGATCATTGCCTAGCTCCAGTAGTTTTTTAAGAGATCATGTCTCTTTTTGCTCTGTAAAAAGCACTACGTTTGTTGTGGAGATCAGGGTGATGTAAGCAGGAGGACAATTACAGTTTCTAATATTTTCCTTCTCCTAGGGGTAAGACAAAATGGAAGCATCTCATTAACACATTTTTTGGTGTGTGATTTCAGCTAGTCAATACTGTAAATGTAGCTATTTTCCAATATAAATGACATTGGAGTTAACATTCCTAAAAATACTGTGACATGACTCTAGCTACTGTGAAGAAAATAGCTTGCTTTAATTGCAAATAATGATTCTTAGTCTAGGGCTAAATATAGATAATGATTTGTTGGTGCATTCAGCATGATTTCTCATCCATTATATCATCCAATTCTCACAGCGACTCTATGCGATAAACAAGGAAAGAATAATTTTCTCTATTTTACAGATGTGGAAACTGAGGTTCAGAGAGCTGAAATCACTTTCCGTTGTCATCCACTGAGTTGGTGGAGGAAGTGGGATCAGATTTCAGATTCTTGACTCCAAATCCTGTGTTCTTTTTTGTTGTGCAGTACTTGAGTTATCTCTAGATTCAGGCTTCCTGGCTATTTGTTAAGTTCAATAATAAGTACCAATAAGCCAATAAATTAGTATAAAACTGTCGATATGCTCTGTAAGAATAAATAAATATAATTAAAGGTGTGCATAAAATTAAAAGTTGCTTATAATTATTTTCATGGAACCATGAAAGAGTATCAGCTACCTACCAATTTTTATTTTTTATTGCTATTTTTGTTATATTAGCACATTCTCAAAACTTCTTTTAAACCTCTAATATGTGACAGATTGAGGGAATAAGATATTTTGTCTTCACAGGAGGACTTGATAACGTGGTGCAAGGAGAGAAGATAAACCAGTAATTACAGCATAGATTAGTAAGATGATGGGTTTTAGGCTTCAACAATTGTCAATTTTGACTTGACCCTAAATTCTGTCTCTCTTATTACTGTCAGTATATCAGATGACCAAGAGTAGCTTGTTCAAAACACATAAGATACATTTTACAAATATAGCTAGTGGCTTTCTGTATAAATAATTCTATTTGTTTTTAGGGGTCAGGCATGGGTAATTATACTTCTGAAATTTTCTTCATATTTTTCCATCTGAAGAAATGACCTTCTCTTAGTTGGTTTCCAAAGGTTGACTCTCAGGTGGCTGCTGTGTCTAAATATGGCCTTAGCATTGGCCCTAGCACCAAAAGGGGCAGGAACCACATGTAACCTATGTAGGGAAATCCAAATGTCAGAGCTGGCACAAATCTGGCTTTCCATAGGCCCAAGTTGTCCATTTATTCCTGGCCCTAAAAGAGTCTGGGACACATTTCAAGTCTAGTAGGTCTGGGTGTTTATTTCTGGAGCACAATTCCTATAGATTCTCTGATAATATTTGATTCCCAAAGTCAAGGATAAAAGGACAATTCTTAAGGAGTTCCTCAGACACTAGAGATTTATTTGAATGACTTGGGTGACATGTTTTCTTAAAAAAGCTAATTTATCCTCCTGGAAGAAACCTGCTTTTTTTGTTTAGAGAAACCAATAACAGACAAAAGTAAACAATACCACGAAAAAAAATGAGAGAGAAAAATATAATACAGACATGCTGTGAATACTCATGTACTGAATTAGGTGAATTTTAATGTCATATGTGCCTGGCCTAATGCCTGCATTGATAAGATGAAGAATTTGGTTTTAGAGATGTTCTTAAACAGATTGGAAGACCATCTATAAGGTATGTTATTTTTCTTGGTATCTTTATGTTGTGTTGTACATGAGCAAAAATTTTAATCAGGTGGAAAACTCAAGACTTTCCTAGTCTCTCCATCGTGGCAAATCTTAGAGAAGTGTCTGCATCTCCAAAGCATCTTATCTTTGTTTGCTAGCATAATCCTTCAGGATACATTTATTAGCCATTTTATTCCCACTTTCTAGATGAGAAAACCAAAGCTCAGAGGCTAAGCACTTTGGATATCTGAACAGGAATTAAGAATTTGGTCTTCCTGACTCAAAAGCCAAAACTTTTAAATTGTTTCTCAAGAGACTAATGTTACACTTGGGTACTTTTTGACTTTATAAAAGAAACAGAGTGCCAAGATTATGCCAATTTTATGAACTTAGATTGAGATTAAAGGTAAAATTTGGAAAGATGGTAAGTTTATTGGGATATATTTTTGGGAATAAGTACATGGCTATGCCTGGTGTTTCCTAGAATTGTAAATGCTTCTGTGGAAGGGACATTAGGGATTATCCAGTGGTCCAAACTCCTTCCCAATGCAAGATTTCTTTTCATACCATCCTCAAGAGAAAGCCATTCAGCTCTTCCTGAAACATTCTAGTGAGGAGAGAATGTGCTTGGAGAAGCAATTTGGTCTGTTGTTCATTTTCTTGAATTACTGTAATGTTCTTTCCTCTCTCTAACTGAAATCTGCCTCCTGTTATATCCACTCCTTTCCCTTGGTCTGACTTCTACCATAATATACAAAACGTTCATTCCTTCATTTACACAGTAGCCCTTCTCACCTCTTGACTGTACACTTTCAGTATTTTTCAATGTCCCTGAAACTCAAGGTTAAGCATGCTAACAAAGCCAACAATGTTAAAAAGAAACTGAGGTCAAGGAGGGGAATGAAGCATTGAGGAATCACAGAACTAATGGCCAGTTCTTCAAAACCATGCAGGCAGCATTTCATGATCATCGAATAAGCATCTCCAGTGTTTTTAAAACTACCCATATTGTTGATTTCATAAACCATTATCAACAAGTCATATTTATTAAGCACGCTTTGGGAAAATGACACTGTGTCAACTGAAGGCATGACATATTTTCAATGGCTTGTTTCCATGTGGCAATCTCTTCTTGCCAAATGATTAGAGAGCTCTTAAATACATTTGCATTAACATCATTATTTGTCTAAAAATTTAATAAGAAAGCTGAGCTCCTCTTGAAAAGAGATGATCTCATGTTTGAAAAGAAATATTTTTTTCCCATCAGATTGATACAGTTTACGTAACTGTGTGTTTTTACTTAAGCACTAGTTTGCAAAATGGAATTATCGTGGATTCAAAATACCCTCAGAATTATCTATAATATAATCTTTAGTCAAAAATCATTATGAAGGAGTAGCTAAACACAATTTTAGAAAATATTATTATAAAACTTTCAGTAATTTCCAGGTAGAGGATGCTGGAAAGATCCACTCTAATTCTCCGGGCTACACAGTTTAACTGCAGACTGATTGTATTTTTAAGCTGTAAAACATTATTTAGAAATCCTATATCATCTGAAACAGATGAAGTTCAGAAAGTTTCAAAATCTAACAAATCCTAGTGATTTTCAAATAATATTTGAAAGGTTAATCACGAGTAATAAATCTCCCAATATACCTAATCCTCATTACAATGTCATTATAACACTATAAAATCATCAAGATACTATAAGGAAAACAGATATGAGTTTTACAATCTCTTATCTCTTTAAATCTCTTATAATAGTTTCTAATAAATAGCAAAGTGTATAAACGTTTATAAATGATAACTTTATAAATGTTGAGCATGCAATTGTTTTTTGATTCTTCAGACCTTAGTCAACCCCAAAATGACACATCCAGAACAGGCACACTTCTGAGAACAAGGAGAAGTGAAGAGTATTGATTGTGACAAAGGTGGTAGAAAATGAGTTCATGCCTTTAAAAAAGATTTAAAATAGGATGGGAACCCAGATTGTATGCACACAAAAATAACCAAAGACTAGGGCAAAAAAGGATAAACAATGTATTGATACATACATTCAAGAAAATGCATAAATGATGAAGGAAAACAAATAAATGCTTAGAATCAGGAAAAGTATTCTTGAAAGAATTTGGGTGAGGGACTAAGTTTCCAAAAAGTAACTGGGCAGGAAGATTGTGTGTGTTTGTTTGCATGTGTGTTTGTATGTGTATAGAGTTACAGTGTTAAAAATAAGGAGAAATATTCAAAGTAATAGTGACTATGGCACAAATGGAGAATAAGAATTAAGATGAATGAGTGGTAGCTGAACAGCTGAAGAACTTTATACTTTGTAACCCTCTAGTTATGTTGAACTGTATGCAATTGTTGATATTAAACTATTTTGACCTACAGACACAGCTGTTTCCTATAGTTCATTGTAAGTTCTCTTATTTGAGCTGTAAGGACTGCCCATACCAGGAAGGAAGACTGTTGGGTCCCAAGGCAAAACTATTAAAGAAAAGGAATGTCTGATGATTATAGGAATTTACATCTGAATTAAGATCTTTAGGTGATTTTCATGTATGCCACAGTTTAGTAACCATCATTTGGCCACAGTCTTTGGCTGAAAGAATAGTTCTAGTACTTCCCTTTGTGTTTTATCCCATAGGCCTGGTAACATGGATAATTGGATGAATAGATCCCTAACCCTAAGTAACTATGATTTGTCCTTGAACGAAGCTCTGCCCAGACATATAAAACAGTGATCAACAGGCCCAATTATCTTCTCTTTTTCAGAAATCAGCCAAGTATAGGAAAATAGTCAATTTACATAATGGAGGCATATACAAGGCATATTTTCAGAGTGTTAAAGTAAGAATCAAGGGTACCTACTTTTCAGCAATACTTGTACATTTTTAGAGTTACTTATACATGTTGGAATTACATTTTGGGAATTTGTCAGCCTGCTAGAGCTATATTTGGACCCTGAAGGTAGTCCTGTCTTCCTAAAGCCTGGCCACATGTTAGAACCTCTTGCTATTTCTTTGTGTATCATTAAAACAGGTTTCTAATGTATTATTTAACTGACTGGAATGAGCTCTGTTCATCTCAACCAAAAGGGCATTCAGATATCGATATGAAATCCAAACCAGGATTTTAGTGAAATGTTTTAATTTTATAATTTAGAAAGAAGAGAAGACAAGACACTGGCTATTTGACTGTATAATCAGCCCTGAATAACTGAGTTTGATATACCTTCTGAAATAGAGCTAAATAATGTTAACTTTCATCCTTTCCCTCCCCACTGCCAATCTAAAACCTCTAGAAAGATGTCCTGTCATCCTGCTTGTTAATTTAAAAGTAGTCCACACAGCCCCAACTTCCCTTGAACTTGGGAGCAAAATCTCCAGTAATGAGGTTGAGTGACATTCTTCACCCATTGCTTTAAACGGTCAGAATTATCATGATTAGGATTCCAGTTTTCTTTGGTAGCAAGCGCAAGTGTTTAAGCAATAAGTAATACGGACAGTAGTGACAACGTCCTATTTTAGAGGACACAATTGATAACATGTTAACGATTTTGCCTGTAAAAAAAAGGTACTGAGGGAGTACTGCAGTGGATAATATCACAAACATGCATACGCAGTATTTCTTGAGAACAAAACTGTTTTACTTATTTTATTTCATGGCCTTTAAAGGACAAAATTCCCTTGCATTCTTCCCATATGACACCTTCATTTAATTTTCATGACTTAGTGCAGAATCCTACTATGTACAATGATGTCTGTGCTTTCCTTGATGTTCTAAGCCTCTGATACCTTCTGTAAAAAACTTTAGATTCTGAGCTTTAAAAATGGTACTATTCTGTTGTTTGTGAGTTTCAAAAGCTTCATAGGGATAAAAATCTATGATCACTTAGAAAATCTTGCAGAAATCAGGCTCTTCTCTATATCTCTGCTGCTACCACCTAGTCTAAACCATAACATCTCTTGACAACTAGAACTTCCTACATGGTTTCCTTTTTGTTCACCACGAAACATTTTCCATAAAGCAGCCATAGTGAATTTTTAAAACTCTAAATCTGATTTTGTCCCTCTCTCTCTCTCACACACACACACACACCCCTCACACGCTCTATTTAGAATGGCAGTCTACTGCTTTTAGAATAAAATCCAAATTTCTCTCTGAGTCCATCTTCAACTGCATCTCATGCAACTCACCCCATGCTTACTGGACTTTAGTTTTTTTCTCGGCTCCAGAACTTTGTACTTGTTTGCTTTGTTCTTGTCCTGGAACAGACATAACTTGGCTCTCCCTATGGGTGATTGTGGCCTTAGCCCGATGTCACTTCCTCAGAGAGGTCTTCTCTGACCAACCCGTATAAAGTGGTTTTCCTTAACTACTCTCTTTTTCATCAGATTGTTTTCTTCGTAAGACTTAACAAACTTTGTTGTCCTTCATCAGGCCCAGCTGCCAAGTGCATCCTTTTGGTCTGTGCACTGATCTCTCTTCTAAGTGTGTGGTCCTGGGTAGCAAGTCTGCTTTTACTCAGTGCATGTAGTAAGAGTCACAGCAGCTTTCTGCAGAAAGCGTCGCTTCCCTCACTGTCTTCAGAGGGGTGGTAGGGCTGGCAGGGCCCCTCCTGTACAAGTATAAGCTACAGCACGATTTGGAGGAAGCAGTTAAAAACTCTTAAAGCCTGGATTTTAAAATAAAAACCTACCTAAACAAGTCAGTGTCATACCTGCATTCCAGAAGGCGATTTGTGTTCTTTAAATTGATATACCCAAGTAGGAATCTATCTGGAGGAAATACTCAGACAAAAGTGTAAAGATACATGAATATGGAATTCAGTGGAAGGGGTGCTTAAAGATTTTTCTATAATCATTAGTTAAGTAAATTATGAGACATCTCTGCAAAGACATATATTGACATGGTAAAACCTTTACAAAATCTTGTTGAGAGAAGAAGTGGGCTGCAAAGCAGCATATATAGAAGGAACTTATTTATTTAAATTATATGCTTCCTATATGTTGATAAGTATATTTTAGTACTGAATCATAACTGTTATAGCTATTCAACAAAGTTCTGTCTGTGGTTGGTTGTGTCCAGACTGTGGAATTTCAAGGGATTTTTCCTTTCTTCTTTATATGGTTCTCTATTTATTTATTTTACAGCTAGTGTGCACTTTTGTGGCAAATAGAAAAAGTGAAATAAAAAATATTGTAGCAGAAAAAAATACTGTTACAAACTCTATAGCAAAATGGTGAAATAGTTACATGGAGGAAAAATGAAAGATTTCATAGTCATACAATGATTATAATTATGCCAACATACATGAGGATTAAAGACGTGAAGGACTGGCACACAAGTGACAGTTGTGTTGCAGTCAATAGGATTAGGAATACTCATTCACATACTGCTTTAAATTTTCACTAATGCTGTATTATTTTCTATAACTGAAAATATTTTAAAAGACTAATCTGCCTATAGATATTGGTTATTTGGCAATTCGCACAAGAATTATGGGTTGGTAATTTGGATAAAAAAGATCGGAATATCAAACATGCTCTTACTATGTACATATTACATATTTAAATGCATTATTACATACACCCACACATATATGTGAATATATGTGCATTACCATGAAATAAAATTCAGTAAAACTACAATATTTGAAGTCTGTAGAGAAGTAAAGTTAGTCTTGAATTCTACTCTATTATGTCTACACAGGTAGAGTTCTATCTTAAGGACTTTTTTTTTTTGCGGTACGCGGGCCTCTCTCACTGTTGTGGTCTCTCCCATTGCGGAGCACAGGCTCTGGACGCGCAGGCTCAGCGGCCATGGCTCACGGGCCCAGCCGCTCCGCGGCATGTGGGATCTTCCCGGACTGGGGCACGAACCCGTGTCCCCTGCATCGGCAGGCGGACTCTCAAACACTGCACCACCAGGGAAGCCTTAAGGACTTCTTTATAATCGATAGAGTGAAGAATTTCAGAATTTCAGAATATATACTTAAAAGCTTCAGTTCATGCTACATTGGCAGAAGCGCTTCCGCTCTTGGTTCACTACTTTGAACTATGTTAGTAACTAATCTAGTCAACTTGCAGGATCTAATGGGGGCATATATGCCACAGATAATTCTTGGTACTTTAGAAGAACTTTGATCTTGTACTCTCTTTTTCAGTGACTAAAAGAACCTTAGGAATGAATCTAGCAGAAAAGTTGCTATGCATAACAATTCTCTCAAAAACTGTTATAGGTGACTATCATGTGTATCTTTTCTTCTGGCTGTAACGTAATAGCCATTCCAATTTTGTCGCTTGGTATATGTTCTATATCTGTTAGTTCACCAGTATTATTTACATCTTTGAAGAGTACATGCACTTACATGTAATCATAGCTGTATAATATATCCATAATCTAAGGTTGACATCAATAGTTAATACTGTTTTAAAAATAGAATAAGCATGTAAACCTATTCAGTTAAAAAATTTTTTTGGAACTGAAACTCAGATCTCACTCAATTGTTTTATAAATTGGTGAGCATTTGCTTATATTGCTTATAAAGTGAGTAAATGAAACTAGAAAGTCTGCACAATGTAGGACAAATAGCAAAGCACCCATATTGTTTTCATGGATCTTTTAATTAAGCCATTACATTTTGAACAATAACTAGTTTTTTCTTTCTTCATTATTCTTGTTATTGCTTAGTTTGTATAACATCATAGTTTTGAAGCATACTGAATAAATAATACAGTTCATACAAGGCAGTCATTTTTCTTATAAGCAAAACTAGCAAGGGAGAAAGTTGAAACAGGTGTTTACTGAGCTCCTACTTTGTACAAAGCATGATGCTTGGTAATGAAGATTTCAAGATAACGAGACAGAGTACTGTCCTCACGGCCTACTAGGAAACAACAAAAGCTCTACTTATGTGCAGATATACTACATAGTAGGAAGTTTCCAAAATGTGGGAAGCTGTTGATATGTGTGGGTGGCAGGATATAGTATAATGTAGAAAATGTTCTAAATTGAGGTTTGTGTAATGTATTGTCTGAATACAGAAGAGGAAGCAATTAATTTCATCTAGGTAACTGTGAGAACTGGTCCTTGAAGAAAGCCAAAAGAAGAGAAGACATTTGAGCAGGACCTCGAACGCTGAGTTAGATCATTCCTGGAAGACACACAGCAGGTTGTGAAGAGAAGAATTGACACTACTATGTCATGGACTACTCCATGTGATGGAATAAAAATGCCAGCAATCTTACTGATTTTAATTCCGTATGTTCTCAAATTATTAGATGGCTTCAATGCTTTCATTAGCATATCATTTGGCATTGCTCTTCTTTTTCTAAATTCTACACTAGCAGAATGTGATAGGGTTCTTTACTTTTTGTGAATTTGGCACATTGACAGCAGAGGTGGCTGGCCGCAGATGAACCACCTTGAAAACCATATATTCCAGTGATCACTGCAGAGGTTGATGGCACCTTGCTCTACATAGTAGGTCTTACCTTTTTCCTGCTGGCACAGTCCAGCGACTGGAGTCTGAGATGAGGAGAAAGGATTGTGATCACTCAACACAACTGGTATAAAAAAACTCCCTGAGAAAATTATTTCCTCTGTTGGTTCTGCAGCTTGCTTCTGATCTCAGTGGGAGCACCTATGCTATAATAAATCCTAGTGTAGTTTGGTTTCTTCTAAAGTCTGGGAAGTATGCAAGTGCTAATAGGTACTATCTTTTTTGAGTCATGGTCCCAAATCATAAGATAATGAAAAATGTTAAACAGACCTTGAGAATACTGCATTGGGATAAAAACACAGAAAGAACAAATTTGATATTGATATTAGAATTAAGCTTATATTACAAACTCATGTGGCACAAAAAGGAGCAATTTTATTTAGTAAGGAAATTGTGTGTGTGAGGGGGGTAGAGTAACTATAGTTTTAGCTTTAATCTAGGTTGTTGAGATATAATTGTCTCAGGGGGATTTAATAGTCTTAATTTGCAACTGGCAAGACCAAAGAAAAAGTCTGCTTTAGATACTTGTACTTGATCATTGCCAGGAGGGAGATGTGGAAATGTCAGTTTAGTCTGCCTCAGACAACAACAGCAGCAGCAACAGGTCCAGAAAAATGGCTAGAAATGTGACACTGTAGTTGATAGAAACTTGTGTTCATTTTATACATCAAAAGTACTATGACTTTGTTTCTTCAAAAGCTATATGACAGGGCTTCCCTGGTGGCACAGTGGTTGAGAGTCCGCCTGCCCATGCAGGGGACGCGGGTTCGTGCCCCGGTCCGGGAAGATCCCCCATGACGCGGAGTGGCTGGGCCCGTGAGCCATGGCCGCTGGGCCTGCGCGTCCGGAGCCTGTGCTCCGCAACGGGAGAGGCCACAACAGTGAGAGGCCCACGTACCGCAAAAAAAAAAAAAAAAAAAAAAAAAAAGCTATATGACATTGGTGTGGCCCCTGGAGTTCTTGGAAGAGCATAAAGGCTTATTAAACTTCGTTCATTAAATAAAATTTGAGAATTACCTCTGAAATTTTTAAGGGTGGCTAGAGTTGATCTTAGGTAGTGAAGGACTCCTGGAGCTATTCAGGATTCTGTAAAAGCTGCCGTTCTTTGGAGGAGCTGTGAAAGCACAGGAGGCTGTTGGTGTGTGTGGGTAGCAGGAGCAACTGCTAATGGCTGAGAGCGCCACCGAGACATGTAGGATCCAGGAGACCTTGTTGTTCAGGGACACTCACCTAACCATTCACCCTGGGGGTCTTCTTATCTAGTTTTCACTGAAAGAAGGAAAACAATAACATCCCACCAGGAAACCAGACTGAGATTTGGCCTTGGGAACCATGGGTGAAGATTGAAAGCAAGAAAGGAGCGTACAGAGACAAAATAGGCCTTCTGATTCTGGGCTGTAAATACACGGCTTGTGAGAAAAGAGTTACCTCCTTACGAGATTCTTATAAAAATCTGAGTATTCTTTATAGAATCATGCTCCCAAATGATGATCAACAGAACTCCTCTCTAAATACGACTTTTCTCAGAATGTTAATCTTGATAGTCAAGAGTGCAGATGACCACTTGTCTATAAAGTGGACCCAAGGCTGTTTAGAAAAGATAATTTTTTTTTTTTACATAAGCTTTCCTATGGCCCAATTCTATGTGGATGTGGGGACTATCAGTTAAGATTAAAGTCCTGCTTAGGGCTTCCCTGGTGGCGCAGTGGTTGAGAGTCCGCCTGCCGATACAGAGGACATGGGTTCGTGCCCTGGTCCGGGAGGATCCCACATGCCGCGGAGCGGCTGGGCCTGTGAGCAATGGCCGCTGAGCCTGTGCGTCCGGAGCCTGTGCTCCGCAGCGGGAGAGGCCACAACAGTGAGAGGCCCGTGTACCGCAAAAAAAAAAAAAAAAAAAAAAAACAATTAAAAAAGAAAAAAAAGTCCTGCTTAAAGTTATTAATTGTCATGAGAGGAGGGAAACTTTATTTTTGGCTCATTTAATTATTAAAGCATATGTATCTTAATCAGTAACACAAAATTTCAGCACTCTGAATTCTTGCCAGAATATAGTCTCAAATTCGCTGCAGTGAGTACTGCACAAAGAATATGTGGTCTGTCTGCTCTTGAAAATCAGTGTTTCACAACCTTTTTAAGCCTATGTTCCCACTTAATAAACGTAAAAATCTCATGCTCTCCTAGAGTCTTAAAAGCATATCTACTGAGTATAATTATTTTCTGCCAGTCAGTAAGTTGTGCTTTACTTTCTATAGATATTGTATTATAACAATAAGAATATTATTTAATATTGTGAATATTAAATAATATTTTAATTTTGAATATGCCTCATGTTTCATGTTTCCCTCCTGAGACACTTGTACCTTGTGGGGGACAAGCAAGTGACGAAGTATGTCACCAGTTGAGAACCACCCCATTAGATATCCTAAATACTGTTTCCTTTGGGTCTAGCCAGACCATCAGAGAGCTGCACAACTGGCTTGCATTCCCTCTCTATTTCTACCGTAACCTGGAATGGAATTAAGGAATTCTAGTTTGGATTTTTACAATGGCTTGCGTTGAGAAACTTGATGAACAAAGACTATACAAAACTTGGTATTATATTTATTATAGGATGGTGTTGAGGATAGAATCCACTACATTTTACCTATCCTTTCTTGGAATACATGAAGATGTGCATCGGCAGTGGGGGTACGGGGAGTGAAGATCTTGCTTTTCCTAAGGGTAAGTTTTGTTTCTTTTATCTGTACATGCATCCTGTAACAGTTCTGTTTTTTTCTTTTCTTTGGCCCTAGGACTCTGAGTCCAAACATAAGCCCACTCCTTTTTATTGTATTAGACTTTCTTGTATACACTTTATGTAATTTAACATCTAGGTGATTAAGAGTATCAACTTTGGAGTCAGCCAACCAGGGACTGGAATCCTAGCTCTTGGTAATTACTAGCACTGTGACTGTAGACAAGTAACTTAAATTCTCTAAGTCTTCATTTCTTCTTCTAAAAAAAAAGAAACTAAAAACATCTTCCTCATGGAGTTGCTATGATTAAATAATGCAATTTATAGTATCTAGCACAGTTCGTGGCACATGAAACAATTGTCATTTGATTAATTATGATTTGTATGGTTTCCCTTTTGCCCTGATACCTTTATCTTTGTGTGTTTGCTTATTTGTTTTGTTTCTCATTTTGTTTTCTGTCTTGGTGTTGTAGTGTTTCTTTAAGGAACCTCAAATAACTTTTAGAATAAACTTGAACATAAGTAAATAAAGATCATATCATGCATGTGGGATTCTTCAGAGTAGTTTAGGAAAACGAGCTGGGGGCTATGAGGAGAGTAGGAATTCCAATGATGGCATTTAAGCTGGTTTTGAGGGGATTGATCACATGCAATTTTGCAAAGTATGTGGATATTTTAAAAATTTATTAGTATCCTTAATTTGTTCTCTTTAATTTCTCCTTTCAGCTTTTATTTTTTATTTTTTGCTACTTTGTCCTGCCCACCCTCAACAATACCTCTCCTACCTTTAAGAATCTATGTCCTCCTTTTGATCTCTTTGCCAAAGTGTTAGAGGCTATTTAAAGTATCAGGTAGGATGTTAGATGGGATAAGTTTGAGGTGAGAGTACCATCCATCCCTAAGGGAGCTAACTTTTGAGAAATGGCAAAGAACTGCCTCTTATCCATCCCACATGCCATCTGTGATGGCCTGATGATCCATGAGTATTTAGGACCGCTTCTGAAGAACAGGGTTTACATTCTCCCGCTACGTAACGTCCTCCATGGAGGACCTAAGAAGTGAGTCCTAGTATCAAAGCTAATGTGTAGGTAAGGCTCAAAATTGAAATAGGGTTCCAGCATATCTTAATTAGAATAGTCAAGTGTTTCCAGCTTTGTGACTGGGCAAGGCCAATTGTATATTTATTTATCATACAATAATAATAATATTAAGATCTTACGAGTAATGTTGCAGTAAATCCAAATACTAACCATGTGGACGTAAGTTTAGACAGATTTTCTTCTTATATATTTCTCTCTGGAGGTAAATGAAGTTTTGTTTAGAGCCATTATTCAATTTAAGAAAACATTTTCTGAATATAACTGAAGTTGGAAGAAATAAAATAGAAGAAAATAACCACCAGATGTAGTCAGTGACAGACAACAGAAAAACATTTTTTTAAAAATTCTTGAAGTGATTGTCTTTGATAGAGATGGCTCAGTTCCTCTTAACGTATTATCTTAAACCTTAGCAAGATTTCATTCCTATCACTCCACAAAACTGCTTTCATCTCAGTTACCGACGACCTCCATGTTACTAAACGCCATGATCAATTCTTGGTATTTCATCTTGATTATCAACATCATGTAATACAATTGATCACTGCTTCTGTTTTCATGTACTTTTCTCATTCAAATTGAGGAACACCATACACTATTTTTCCTGCCTTACTGATCACTCCTTTCTGATTTCTCCTCTTCCACACAAATGAACTCTTAGCATTGGAGAATCCCAAAGCTCTGTCCTTCTGTCTCTTTCTTCTCCACTTATATTTACTTTCCTGGTGATTTCATCCAGAGTTATTACTTTATATATTAACTATATGCTGATAAGTCCCCCATTTTTTTTGATGACTCCCAAATTTTTATCTCCAATCTTGACCTCTGCTCTGGACTCATATATGTAACTACCTATTCAACATCTCTCTGTCCGTGTCTAATAGACATCTCAAATCAACTTCCCTAAAATGGGATATCTGATTTCTCTCATCCTCAAACCTATTTCTTCTGCCTTCCCAAGCTGAGTTGACCTCAACTGTGCCTTTCCAGTTACTCGGGCCAAAAAACTTAGAATCATCTATCACCCTTCCTTTTCCTTACTCCCACATCCAGTTTGTTAGGAAATCCTGTTGACTTTTTCTTCAAAGCATTTTCATAATCTGATCACTTCTCATTTCGATAATACCCTGGTCCAAGTCACCGTTATCTCTTGTCTATATAAAATAATAGCTTCTTTAACAGGCCTCTCTGCTGCTATTCTTGCCCCTGTTATTGTTTTCTCAAGCCAGCAGCTAAACTGATAGTATGAAAACATGTCAGGCCATGTCATTTCTCTGCTCAGAACCCATGTCTGGCATTCATGTCATTCCAAGTAAAAGTCTAAGTCATTACAGTGGCTCACAAGGCCCCATGCTCTGGCTATCTTCTGTCCCCCTGCCCTCAGGTACCACTCCTCTCTCCTTTGCTCACCATACTTGGACCACACTGACATTTGTGCTGTTCCTTGAACATGACAGGCATGTTTTTACTTTAGGGCCTTCGCTATAACTCTGCCTCTAGCCTGGAATTCTCTTTCTGTGAGTATTTGAGACTAACTTTCATACATCCTTCTAGCTTTGCTCACATATCTCACTTTGAATGAGGCCTACTCTGACCACCCTATTTGATACTACAGCCTTAAGTACTCCCATTCCCTCTTATCCTGCTTGACTCTCTCTCTATTTTTTTCCTTTTAGCACTTATCACCATCTAACATATTATGTAAGTAACTTACATTTCACATTTATTATTTATTGTTTTTCTCCCCCAAGTAAACGTAAACTCTCTAGGGGCCAGTGTTGGGCATTTAGTGTTTCTTTTACTTATTAATTTATTGATTGCAATTTTTTGGTTTATTATCATAAACACCTTTGTCCATAAATCTTTATCTGTTTAAAAGGATTATTTTCCTAAAATAGATTCCCAGAGATGGGATTATTGGGAATAGGACTCTTTTAAGGCTCTTGATAAATATTACCAAATTGTTATCCAAATGGATTGTACCAATTTACATTCTCACCAACAATGTACTAATGTTTACTTTATTAAATCCTCATCAATATTGAGTGTTGCCATTTTTTGACAACTTGTCAAAAAATATTATATGCTAGTTATTTAACTGCAGTTCCTGTGACACTGAAAATGTCTCCTTTGTTACTTTTATAAATTGCTTGTGCTCTTTTCACCTTTATAAATCACTTATACCTATTCTTTGTCCAATCATCTATTAGGGTTTTATGTTATCTTTTTCTTGTCAATTTGTCTAATTTTAGCTTAATATATCTTAAAATTGATATTCATTTTATATGGGTAATTGTGTCATAGCTATAATACATAGGTGTAATGTTGTATACATATTGTCATTAAATAAATGGGTCTAAGGAAAGTAAACTTTCAGCAGCTTTATTCATAGGTGTTACAGAGAGAAAGAAATCTCCATGGAAACTTTTAAATGTTTGTAAAAATTTTTGCCATCTCACAGTACATGGAGCTCGGTGCATATCTCCAAATGAAATCTCACAGAAACGGTTTGAAGTATTTGTAGGAAAGGTTACTCTTGAGCAATGTCTAATGTCCCTACAAAAATGTGGCAAAAGTGCAAAGTAGGTAGAGCAGAGAAATAAACAGGTTTGGTGTGTAGATGAGCATGACTTAGAAATGTACTTCCATTGATAAACTGTCAGCATCAATTGTACTTTAAAATTTTCCTCTTCTTAGAATTTATTCTCTGGTACCAATTTCTAGCCAAGGAGAATGACATTGATTGTAGATAATTGAGACTGAACTTTTGGGGTGATTTTAAAGGTGACTTTAAATCTCTTCATATTTTGCTTGTTGGTATTTTAAAGATCTAATGATAATGATCTTACATTTGCAGCTAGGGCAAGCTAAAAAAAAAATCTCCCATTACTGCAGAGGCCCTGTCAGAGACAATTCATTCTATTGGATTTTTTGTGAGTGTATCTTTAGTTAAGAATGTCGTATGACTTCTTTTGCTTTATTATGTTACATGTTCTAAAACCTTTACCCCAAAAGTGAATTTATACTATGCAGGAGGATCAAGTTTTCACCACAGAGAAGCTGCCGTTCCCAGGGTTAAATGTGGCCTCTATTTAGCTGTGTGCAGCAACATCACACAACAGTGTGAGGTGAGAATGAAGGATCTCTTTGGACCCAAAGAGAATTTAAGTAGGCAGAGAATGTAATTATCCAAGCTGGATTTAAGCCGGAATGACGGGGTTAACATCCTTACAAACATCGGTCCTAATTGAAGAAAATTGAAACTAACAACAGCTACTTTCCCAAAATGTGAGTCACACACCTTTTCCTAGTGTCTTTCATTTTCTCTTTATTGATAGAGTCTCCCAGGCAAGGACTGGATTTTATCTAGTCAGCTGTCTATTGCCAGCAAAGCTGTTGTTGTTCTTTAAAGATATGAAAATACAATTTAGTCACTACTCAAAAAATTTATGAAATGTGAGAACTATAATTTCTCTTTTGGTTTCTAGGCTAATAACAAAATAAAACATTACACACATGGCATGGAACTCAGGTTTGTACAGCTTGAGATTATTTTATTTTGCTCTGATGTTAAATCAAATAAAATAATATTTGGCTAAATCTATGGAAGCATTAAAATATAGGATTCTGAATAATCTCAGCTTTAAAAATATTTCACACCTTCTATAAAAGATAGTAATATTCCTTTGACTGTAATATGTTTGATTCATTTGCTTGCATTTCTATACTCCTACACTAAAATGTGAACTCTTGAGAGTAGGGACTATTTTTTTTTTTTTACTTCACCTGAACAGCGTCATCACATAGCACATGCTCCTGGCACAGAATAGATGCTCAATACAAATACTGAATACTTCTTATTTACTTTATTTACTTGCATCATACCAACTAATTAGCCAGCTTACATGAAATTAATAATGTACAATTTCTCTACTTTTTGAGATGTAGCTTTTCTTAGACGAATGAATCCCTACTTTCCCCTTTTGTTAGAATATTCCCAATTCATACTCCTCTAATATTCAAATATTTTCTTATTTTTCTTCTACTGGAAGCAATCACTATCCTATAATTAAAAGCATTTAATTAACAATGGGAGATTTTAATTCTTAACGCTGTTGGAAATTGTTTTTAATTTTAATCCCAGTTTAAAATGCTAAATGCAAGAAAGACCTTGCTAATGCAGGGACCTATTAATTTATAGCCCAAACTTGCCTCTGCTATTTGTTCTTCAAATGACTCTTTAGCCAAACATCATGGAGCTGCCCTGTGGTAGCGGCTGGGTATACAAGCAGGACACCTGAAGAACTTTTGAGGATGAACATCAAGGGAACAGATAGCAGCTCTTGTGCCTTTTTTGTATAAATATTACCTTTCCCATGATGCTTGACAGTTTTAAAACTCTGCTATAATACAGTTTGTAGCCCATAGCAGAAAGAGGCGGAGATGTAAGCGTGGTATGGTATACAGGCCCAGAGACAAAAAGGACCTGTGAAAATTGAAGTCACAAGGTTACATGGATAACTTATTTGAGGTTTTTTTTTTTTTTTTTTTTTTTTTTTTGCGGCACGCAGGCCTCTCACTGTTGTGGCCTCTCCTGTTGCGGAGCACAGGCTCCGGACGCGCAGGCTCAGCGGCCATGGCTCACGGGCCCAGCCGCTCTGCGGCCCGTGGTATTTTCCCGGACCGGGGCACGAACCCGTGTCCCCTGCATTGGCAGGTGGACTCTCAATCACTGCGCCACCAGGGAAGCCCTATTTGAGGTTTTTAAAATGTGTTGTTACACTGTGATAAAGGTGGAACAATTTGGCTTGAATAAAGGAATCTCTAAACCTTTAACTTTTGTTTTTGTCTTTTTTCAAAGTTCAGAATGTTTGGTAATGTATTTGATGCTGCACATTTCATGAAGCTTTGCATGCATGGCCTGGGATTAGGACAGGCGTCAGTCAGAAATATGGCACTACTGTAAAAAGTGCTGTTCTTGCAGAATTTCCAACCCAATTTAAACATATACATTCTTGATATTTTATAAGAAATATTTAGTATCATGGGATTTACAGCCCAATTTTCTGACCGAACAGGTTCAATAATTTCTAAAAAGCTTAGGATAAGCAACTTCAAAGTTGTGCCAAAATCTCTAACTTCAGACGTCCTTCCAACCACAGCAAAGTACTCTAGTAAATACTCCTTAATCCTTCATTAGCCAGTATGCCATTATCTCTATGTAGATGGTTAATGACACCCAGCAGGCTTCTGAGCCACCTTCCCCTACTAGTAGGTGGTATGGGCTCAAGGACTTACTAGTTCTATGTTTCTTACTAAGTTTAAGCATAACCAGGAGACAAATTTGCTATAAAAACCACACAGTGCCTTTCAATGTCAAACGTAAATGGCATTCATAGTCCTGGCAAATAATTTGCCTCTCACAGCCCCAGAGATGAAGGCAAATGACCTATGTGTGTCTAGTCAGGCACTTCTACCCAAGCTTGAATTTTGTGGGCATGAGACAAAGGCAGTAAGTCCTACTGAAGTTGTTTTTATAGCAAAACTGGCAGTGTTGAGGATTTATAGTTTGATCCCTCCAGGGTTCTTAGGTATCCTTAGGTGACACCTTAAACAGGAAGAGAGAATTTTGGCTATTCTTTACTCCCTTGGATTCTTTCCAGGCCTGTGTTCCAGACTTTCTGGTTATCATTTATGCTAACTCACACCCTTCCAATAAATTCCTTTTCAGTTTAAGTTAACCAGAGAAAATTTCTGTTGTTTGCAACTAAAAATCCTGGCCAGAAAGTAAAGACATATGATGCCATGGTGATATGATTTGTTTTACATCTGAGATTGGCATTATAAAACTGTAAATGTCAATCTAAATTGTCTACAACAATGGCCCAATAAATATGAAGACTTCAACTAGAAGAAAATAATATAAAAGAAAACTCAATAGCACATATTTTTGTCTACATCCATCTTTATGAAAATAATTTAACAAAAGATTTTAGAAATTTATTTAAAAAGCCACTTTTGATTCCTGGCTTTGGTTCTAACATGTAGGGAATTTGGAAGTTGCCACTCTGCCCTAACAAGAATGAAAAAGCTTAACAAATTGAAAAATCAGCAACTCTTTCTAAATTTATCAGAAAAGTGAGGTCACAGGCCAAACTGCTACCCCTAAAAATTAGAGAAACAGACAAATAAATACAGAGAATCACAGCATACGCCCTGGCAGAAACCTCTCTGGGAAGCAGTGCCAGGGTAGGAAAACTTGAACTACCATTGATGAATTGCCAGCAGCTTAAAGTGGATAAGTCTGAGAGTTAAAAATTCCAGTCCTAGGAGGGGTGCCAAAACTTTTGTGAGTTTTACTGCCGCAAACTTGCCCAGGCTCTTCCAGTGAATACTGGAGAAAAATTCCCTCTGGAGGAGGGGAAAAGGAACCATATTGAAATATGGTTTCAGAACATTCCATTCTTAGCAAGACCTAACGTCAAGAGAAAATTTTTTTTTTTTTAATTTAAAAAATTTTTGGCTGCGTTGGGTCTTCGTTGCTGTGTGCGGGCTTTCTCTAGTTGCAGCGAGCGGGGGCTACTCTTCGTTGCGGTGTGTGGGCTTCTCACTGCGGTGGCTTCTCTTGCTGCGGAGCACGGGCTCTGGGCACGCAGGCTTCAGTAGTTGTGGCTCGCAGGCTTAGTTGCTCCACGGCATGTGGGATCTTCCCGGACCAGGGCTTGAACCCGTGTCCCCTGTGCTGGCAGGAGGATTCTTAACCGCTGTGCCACCAGGGAAGTCCCAAGAGAAAATATTTTACCAGAGCCTAAACTATAGGGTTTTTTCAGAGCCTAACTGACTTGGGGGAGAGAAATACCCAACCCCAGCTGGCTCTAGCCATCTGTGTGGGAGAAGGAAATATGCAGTTCCAACCCCCACTATACTTTTACATGGGAGAGGGGAAATACCCAGCTCCAGCCCACTCTAGCCATCCTGTCCCACCTAAGGATTTGGGGGAAGGGTAGGACTGAGAAGCACTTGTTCACAGTCCAGATTCACAGGATCACTAAAAGACTGAGACCTAATTATAACATCACATCACAGAATGCTTCCTCTGCCCCTCATATCTTACCACCACATTACTAAAGCCCTGCTTTCCTCAGTGCCTTTTACTTAGTCCAGTCATCAAAAAAAAAAAAAAAGAAAAAAAGAAAAAATTATAAGGCATAATAAAAGGCGAAAAACACTGTTTAAAGAGATAGAGCAAGAATCAAAACCAGACTCAGGTATAGCAGAGACGTTATTATCAAAGTGGAAATTTAAAACAACTATGATTAATATGTAAAGGGCTCTATTGGATAAAGTAATGCAAGAACATTCAAGAACATATGGGCAGCATAAACAGAGGGATGGAAATTCTAAGAAGGAATCAAAAAGGAATGCTAGAGATCAAAAACAGTGTTACAGAAATAAAGAATGCCTTTGATGGACACATTAGTAGACTGGACACACTGAGGAAAGAATCTCTGAGCTTGAGGATATATCAATAGAAACTTCCAAAATGAAAGAGCAAAGAGAAAAAAGCCTGAAAAAACCAGAATATCCAAGAACTGTGGGACAACTATAAAAGATGAAACATACATGTAATGGGACTATCAGAAGGAGAAGAAAGAAAGAAACAGAAGCAATAAATGAAGCAATAATGACTGAGAATCTCCCCCAAATTAATATCAGACACCAAACCACACATCCAGGAAGCTCAGAGAGCTCCAAGCAGGATAAATGCCAAAAAAACCTACATGTAGGCATGTGGTATTCAAAACTCAGAAAATCACAGGTAAAGGAAAAATCTTGAAAGAAGAAGAAAAACACCTTACCTACAGAGGAGTAAAGATAAGAATTATATTCGACTTCTCAGAAAGCATGCAAGCAAGAAGAGACTGGAGTGAAATATTTAGGATATTAAGGGGAAAAACACCAAATGGCATTCTGTACCCTGTGAAATTATCCTTCAAAAATGAAGCAGAATAAAGACTTCCTCAGGCAAACAAAAATTGGAGGAATTTGTTGCTAGTAGACCTTACTTCCAAGAAATGTTAAAAGAAGTTCTTCAGAGAGAAGGAAAATGATATAGGTTAGAAACTTGGATCTACACAAAGAAAAGAAGAGCATTGGAGAAGGAAAAAGTGAAAGGTAAAATAAAAACTTATTTTTCTTATTCTTAGTTTATCTAATAGGTGACAGTTTTTTCCAAAATAATAATAGCAACAATGTATTCAATTATGTACACATATATATACACACACACACATTATATATGCACATATATAAGTGATATGAATGAAAGTATGGATACAAGGATGGGAGAGAAATTAGATTATTTTGTTATTGTAAGGTACTTATACTCATGTGTGAAGTGGTATAGTGTTGTTTGAAAGTAGACTTGGATTAGTTGAAAAGGTATATTGCAAACTCTAGGGCAGCCACTAAAAAAGTTCCTAAGAAGTATAATTGATAAGCTAAGAAAGGAGAGAAAATTCAATCATGTAAAATGTTTAGTTAAAACCAAAAAAGACAAGAAGAAAAGAGAGGAAGACAAAAATAGGAACAAAGAACAATAAATAGAAAACAGTAACAAATATGACAGATATTAATTCAACTATATCAATAATCACTTTAAATGTCAGTTGTGTACATATACCAATTAAAATCCAGAGATTATCAGAGTGGATCAATATATGAAACCCAACACTATGTTGTCTATAAGAAACTCATTTTAAATTTCGGGTTGGCCAAAAGCTTCGTTCATTTTTTTTCAGTAATATGGCTCTAGTAGCACTTAGTTGTCTTTAATTTCATTCGAAACAATTTTGTTAGAGTGTATGTGAAAGCTGTCATATCAGTGTGCATTTAAAAAGACTTACCAAAATTGGTGAATTTTTGTGTAGCTATTTTAATATTGAGGATGGAAGAAAAAAAAAGCAACATTTTCGGCATATTACGCTTTATTTTTTCAAGGAAGGTAAAAATGCAACTGAAACGCAAAAGAAGATTTGTGCAGTGTATGGAGAAGGTGCTGTGGCTGATCGAACGTGTCAAAAGTGGTTTGCAAAGTTTTATGCTGGCGATTTCTCACTGGACTCTGCTCCACGGTCAGGTAGACCAGTTGAAGTTGATAACGATCAAATCGAAACACTAATTGAGAACAATCAACATTATGCCACGCGGGAAATACCTGACATACTCAAAATACTCAAATCAAGCTTTAAAAATCATTTGCACCAGCTTGGTTATGTGAATCGCTTTGATGTTTGGTTCCACATAAGTTAAGCAAAAAAATACCTTCTGGACCGTATTTCCACATGCAATTCTGTACTTAAACATAACAAAAACGTTCTGCTTTTAAAACAAATGGTGACAGGTGATGAAAAGTGGATACTGTACAATAATGTGGAATGGAAGAGGTCATGGGATAAGCGAAATGAACCACCACCAACCACACCAAAGGCCGGTCTTCATCCAAAGAAGGTGATGTTGTGTATATGGTGGGATTGGGAGTCCTCTATTATGAGCACCTTCTGGAAAACCAAATGATTAATTCCAACAAGTACTGCTGCCAGTTAGACCAACTGAAGGCAGCACTTCAATGAAAAGTATCCAGAATTAGTCAACAGAAAACACATAATCTTCCATCAGGATAACACAAGACTGCGTGTTTCTTTGATGACCAAGGAATAACCGTTACAGCTTGGCTGGGAAGTTCTGATTCATCCGCTATATTCACCAGACACTGCACCTTCAGATTCCCCTTTATTTATGTCTTTACACAATTCTCTTAATGGAAAACATTTCACTTCCCTGGAAGACTGTAAAAGGCACCTGGAACCGTTCTTTGCTCAAAAAGGTAAAACGTTTTGGGAAGATGGAATTATGAAGTTGCCTGAAAAATGGCAGAAGGTAGTGGAACAAACGGGTGAATATGCTGTTCAATAAAGTTCTTGGTGAAAATGAAAAATGTGGCTTTTATTTTTAGTTAAAAACAGAAGGCACTTTTTGGCCAACCCAATATAAAGGCATATAAATTAGAAGTAAAGGGATGGATATTTACCATGTGTATTAGTTGGCTTGGGCTGCCCTAACAGAATACCATAGACTGGGTGGTTTAAGCAACAAAAATTTATTTTTCAGAGTTCTGGAGGCTGGGAAGTTCAAAATTAAGGTACTGGCAAATTATGTTTCAGTCTTAGGCCTCTTCTCTTGGCTTGTAGGCAGCTGCCATCTCCCTGTGTGCTCACATGATCTCTTTATGCACCCATTTGGGAAGAGAGATAGTGCAAGGTCTCTGGTGTCTCTTCTTGTAGGGTCACGAACTCCATTATGAGGGTCGCACCCTCATGACCTTGTCTAATCCTAATTACCTCCCATAAGCCATCACACTGGGAGTTAGATAACAAATGTACCACTCTGGTGCTGAGATGTTGATAGTGGGGGAGGCTTTGTGTATGTGGGAAGAAAGGGTGTATGGAAACTGTACGCTCTGCTCAATTTTGCTGTAAATCTAAAACTGCTCTAAAAAATAAAGTCTATTTTACAAAGCAGCTTTCAAGGTAAATATACCATGGAGTCTGTAGATACCTAATCCCTCACAAGATCTGTAGCTCTAAAAACATATTTTATCTTCTGATCCTGGATGCAGCCATGCTTGCATTCCTTTTTAAATATAATCATTTGCATTTAATTTCTGTATTATGTAACCCAAGGCTCCCACATGTATACATGTAGTCACTCACCTTTCTCCTATCAGGCCATGAACCAACACTCTCACATGTTTTGTAAATGTTGTATATTCCACCCCCGACTGACACTGATTTTATGTTTCCAATGATTTACTAATTGCAAAACCCTGGAGTCTTTTTCCCTTTCTCCCAGCCAAAAAATTTTAGTCATTCTTCAAGAACAAATTCAATGTCAAATGCCATTTTTCCTGTGCAGTCTTTCCTAACCTCTCAGACAAAATTAATCTGTGGTGTATGCATATTTAGAGGTGGTAAGAAAAGAGACCTAGACTCCTGTTGCATTTTTTTTTTTTTTTTTTTTTCCCCGGTACGCGGGCCTCTCACTGTTGTGGCCTCTCCTGTTGCGAAGCACAGGCTCCGGACGCACAGGCTCAGCGGCCATGGCTCATGGGCCCCGCCACTCCGCGGCATGTGGGATCTTCCTGGTCCCGGGGCATGAACCCGTGTCCCCTGCATCGGCAGGCAAATTCTCAACCACTGCGCCACCAGGGAAGCCCCTGTTGCATGTTTTATAACACGATAAATGTGATGTTAGAGTGATTCCTCCTATCCATCAGTAAATGCAGTCAACTCTACCTTCAGAATCTACCCAGAATCAGATAACTTCTTACAACTTCCAGCATCACCTCTCTTGTTGATTGTTACGAGAGGGCCTGCAGGGTCTCCTTGTTTCTGCCCCTCTCTCCCCATACTCTATCTTCAACACATTATGTCCCTGTAATATACCAAGTGACATCTGGTCACAGACTTGTCTTGTCTCCAGGGTCCTGAACAATCTGGCCCCTCTTGCATCTCTCTGGTCTCATCCCTTGCTCACTCTGCTCTGGGCACAAGGCCTTTCTGCTGCTTCCCACAACCATCACACATGTTTCTGCCCCAGGGCCTTTGTAGTTTCTGTTCTTTCCATGAATTCTCTTCCTCTAAATATCTGCCTGAGTTTTCCCTCACCTTCTTCAGGTCTTTCCTGGAATGTCATCTTCTCAGTGAGGCCCTATGAGATCAACATATTTAAGGCTTGGGCCTCCATCCTCCTTCCTTGAATTATATTCTCTATAGAACTTATAACTTGTTCAAATAACATATTGTATATCATACTTATATATTTTGGTTTTTGTCTATTTCTGCTCACTAGGATATAAGCTCAGTGAGGTCAGATTTTAATTTTTGTTTGTTTGTTTATTTATTTGACTCTTCAGTGTTCTCTCCCCATTGTCTAGAACAGTGTCTGATACATAGGAGGCTCTTAATTTGTGTAAAATAAGTAAGTGAAGGAACACACTTACCTTTGTGTGTGTCATGCCATTGTACTATGCTGTGGAGGTCAGGGACCATATGAAATTTATCCTTTTCTCTGCCCTCTACTCCACTGGACACCAAAGTCCATAATGGGTATTCAGTAAATGGGTTTGTGTGTGTTTTGTTTTTTGTTTTTTTAGGTGCCTACAACTAGTGAGTGTTAGAGCTGAGACTGGAACCTACAGCTTTTAAAACCAAGTCTCTCCATGGCTGTTTTCTTCATATGACAGTGAAGCTCAGCCTCAGAAAAATCTGGCTGAAGATGTCTGAGTGTTTACTTTGACTTTTCAGAAACAGTATCTCATCCACGCTGATTTCCTGACTCTATCAAAAATACGTTTAATGTTTGATTCACATATGAGAATTTAAGAAAATTACAAAAATCAGAGGGTAAAGAAATACTTGGTTGTCCGTTAAGAGAACAGAGAGAGCAATCTTTTTTTTTTTTTTTTTTTGCGGTACGCACGCCTCTCACTGCTGTGGCCTCTCCCATTGTGGAGCACAGGCTCCGGACGCGCAGGCTCAGCGGCCATGGCTCACGGGCCCAGCCGCTCCGCGGCATGTGCAATCTTCCCAGACCAGGGCACGAACCCACATCCCCTGCATCGGCAGGCGGACTCTCAACCATTGCGCCACCAGGGAAGCCCTATTAACCCCATTTTATGGAATAAGAAATTGAGGCTCAGAGTAGTTATATAATGTTCTCAAGGTTGCAGAGCTAGTGAAAGCTGGAATTGGGATTTGAACACAGGCTTGCCTTCTTTTATAAATGTGTGATATGAAACTCATGACACTGCTGCAAAGTCTATAACGTAAATAACTGAGTTTTTCCAGGGTTTATTTTAGCAATCTATTGAAGTAATCCCAATACAATTCAAATAATTGATTCAATGTGTCATGTCAGCATTTTGTTCTTATATTAAAATATTTTAGAAAATTAAAAAAGAGAAAACTATAACAAGATTATAGGTGATAATAGGATTCTATATGTTTCTAGACTGCAGTGATAAATGAAGACAATTCAGTGAATTTTCTAAGGATAAAATAACACAAATAACAGTGATTCATTCTGAAATCTGATCTACTATAGGACATTGTATGAATTACTAGGCTTAAAAATTAATAAACATAACTGTTTTCAGGAAAAATTTTGTGTTAGTTCAAAGTAGGAAATCCTTCTTGAATTGGTTTTGAAGGTGATTAAATGGGGGAAAAGAATAAAATTTAACAAGGCCTTTTACATGGAAAGCATACATCTTATTACATACCTAACTTCCTCACAGAAGCCCTTTGAAATGGGCATTTTATCCTAGTTTTAAACATGAGGAAACTGATGCTCAGAGGGATAAAATAATTTGCTGAAGGTTTTTAAACCAGGTAATTGTAGAACCTGGATTCGGTCCCAAAATTACCTTGGCATTGGTCCACTCGATTTTCTTGGTCTGTGTTGCTAAGTGTTGAATCTATGGTGAACTAGAGGAAGAACTGTGGGGGATGAAATCAGATGAAATCAGGAGCTGGATCAGGTAGGTCATTGTAGGCCATTAAGAGTTTGACTTGACTTTGAATGAAATGGAAAAGCACTAGAGGCTTTTGAGTAGAGGCATAACGCAGTCTGACTTAGGGGTAACTCTATTACTCTGACCGTTCTCTTAAAAATAGACTCTAGGGGCTTTCCTGGTGGCGCACTGGTTGCGAGTCCACCTACCGATGCAGGGGACACGAGTTCGTGCCCCAGTCTGGGAAGATCCCACATGCCGCGGAGTGGCTGGGCTCGTGAGCCGTGGCCACTGAGCCTGCGCTTCTGGAGCCTGTGCTCCGCAACGGGAGAGGCCACAACAGTGAGGGGCCTGCGTACTGCAAAAAAAAAAAATTAAAAAAAAAAACAAACAAAAAAGACCAAAAATAGACTCTAGGATAATAAGGACTGAGATAGGAAGACTAATTAGGGACTATTGCAGTAATTTATGTGGAAAATCTTACTTAAATCATATTCCGATGATGGAGCCAACAGGCTGTGCTAATGGATTGGGTGAGTTTTCACAGTATCATGCTGTGCATAATATCTATCTTCTCTGCCTTCTTCACCCTACATAAACACATTACCCTTTTGTCATAGTCAGATTTGTATTTTTTTGTCAGAAAGAAAATTGGGAAGAAAGTATTAGATCAGAGTATAACTAAAGTAGGGAGACCAGGTAGAAGTCTGTTGCAATAATCATAATGATAGATCATGGCGGCTTGAACCAAGAGAATGGTGATGGAGATGGAGATAAATCTGTAGATTTAGGATAGGAATTAATGATTAACTGGTGGTAAAGCATAAAAGAGAAGGATGATTCATTCTGACTTAAGCAACAGTTTGGGTGATGATGCCATTCTAAGATGAGGAAACAGGAGGCAGAGAATAAGTTAAATCTGGGAGAGGGGGGAGGATAATATGAATTCAGCTTTGGACACATCCAGTTCAGGGTTCTTGTGGGGGATCTAGGTGGTTTTCCAGGAGAGAGTGAGTTTCATGAGCATGGGCTCAGAGGAGAAATCAGGGCTGGGGTTGGAGAGTCAGCCTCATAATTATACAGATAATTAAAGCCATGAGAATAGTTGACATCATCCAAGTAGAAGGTTTAGAATGGACAGAACAAAGGGATGAAGACAGATCTAAGAGAAATAGCTCTGTTTAAGGAGTGGGCTAAGGCAAAGGGGTCCAAGAAGCAGGATAAGAAAAGAGTGGCTAGAGAGGGTTGGGGTAAAATTATGAAGGTTGAGGGTGGGGAAGCCAAGGGAATGACAGTGTGTGGTTAAGTGTCAAATGCAAATGTCAAATGTAAAACAGTAACAGTAAATCAAGGATTGAAAGTAAATCCAGAGGATTTAGCAACATAGAACTAGCCATGACCTTACTAATTTCAATGGTGAGGAGGGAGTGTACTGTAGTCTGCCTGTTGGCCTGTCCACTTGACAAGCAGCTCCGATAGCATGGTGCTGAGTTCTTGAATTTTTGTTCAATTCCTGTTTCCTTTCCCACCTCATGGCATATCAAACAATAGAGATTTGAGATTTGACTGTCCGTCTGAAGTGGTGACTTAAACCGAAACAATAAATCATGGACTCCACGTTGTATGTGCTGTGCCCCTTACGCCTCTTAAAAAATATTATCCTCAATTAATTTTCACGGAGAGACTAAGACAACTGGAATATATAGTATCTTGAATTACATTTGTCATTTCCTGCTTAATCATAGATGTCTCATCTTATTTTTAGTGCCACTAAGAATTACTATCTTTGGGAGCTAGTCGCTATAGAGTCACAGAGTGTCAGTTATTTGTGACTTGTACAATCTATTCTGATGACTATACAAGTTACATCCAAGGAATGCCACATTCCACAGTGTGCTCTGTTGGATGACAAGATCATTTTACACTGAATTCCAAGTCTCTACACTCCACCACTAATATATCTGGATGTGAATACCCTAATTTGTGAGCTATATAACTCCTTTGTTCCCTTGCAATAGATGTTGTATTAAACTGTCCTTCATACCCCAAAGACAGTGTTCCTTCCCTATAAAGCACCCCATTATACCCGAGTGCAGTGTAGGGCTTTTGTAGTCTCACTCAGACCTCTATTCATGTCCTCTGTAATAAAGACCTCTTTGTAACACACGCATTAGTAGAACTCCTTAAAATCTCAGGTTCTCTGGAAGAATTCTAAAGAGAAGAAAGGGGAAACATTAGGATTTATATTTGGTACAAATATAAATAAAAGACTGATCCGTTCAAGATATTGCTCCCTTTACAATAATGCCAATGAGATGAAGAATCTGTGTGCCTGTTTTCATCACATTGTTCTGATGATAGTGCCTCTCTTCTTTGCTTGCTTTAACAGTGTTTACCTACTTATTTTTTATACCTTCCACCTTTGGCCTTATTTTTTCAATGCAAGAAACTTATGCACACCCAGAGACCAAAAATTTCCATAAGCTGCTTTTTATCAAATAAAACATTTGTACAAATATAAGGATTTTTGGATTTTGGAGTTAAGTTTTCTAACCCTACCTATATAACATTTCAAAGGAGATTAAGTGTGACTTTGAAAAGAAACAGATTTTTTCCTCGATTTTGTCTAATATCTTATATGATTTTTTGTCATTTTTTTCTTTTTGTTTAAAAAAGAGAGGAAAAAAAGAATGAAAGGAAGGAAGGCAGGGAGGAAGGAAGGAAGGAAGGAAGGAAGGAAGGGAAGGATGGTAGGCAGAAAGAAAGGAAGGAAAGAAATCATAGTGGAGGAAAGTCAGACCAGAGATGATATTAGGCCGAGGCAAATGATATTCACCTTTTATAGTCCCTATGTTTTATAATGAAGATACTTCATTGAAACAATGATGCACACTTCAAGTGTTCCCTGGAGAGCCGTGAATCCTGTTTGCAGAGATTCATGAATATGTGCATTAGCACAGTCCAACTGGAACTTGCCCTTAAAAATGAACCAAAAGAGAAGCTGATCAGTTTCCGCTTATGTATATAATCAGAAGGTTATCATATTATCTCCCTCTCCACGGGAAAAGCAGATGCGTATTTTTCTACCACCTTAAGAGGAGAAATGCCAAAGGGAATAGCAGTTTTTCCCCCTCTGTGATGTTCATTACGTGAAACCCACACAGAGACCTTTTAAAACTGGTCTCTGGTAAAAAGAGCAGAAAATGAATATAGGCTCGATTTTTCAAAATGAATTTTGTTTGTTTGCGTAAGATGAGTCATAGCACAAACCTTCAAAATACACATTTCTGCCCTAATTTGCTGTAGGTCATCAATAAAACCGCAATGAGTTGAGATTGCTAGAGACTACGTATGTGAGACAGATATTTCAGAGTCAAAGCTCACAAAAAGTACGTGAGATTCTGTGCCTTAAAGATGAATGAGGGACACATGGCAGATCCTGAAGTAGTAGTTTATTTAAAGTACAAAGAATTCCATGAAAAATATTTCTAACCAGCAGTTGGTGCCCAAGTTTCAATAAAAATGGCAGACCACCACTAAGCTAGAGACAGTGATAAAGGGTATCCAGGATTACTTGCAGATTTATCTTTATTCACGAACTCCAAACAAAATGGAGAGTATAAAAAGAAGGAACCCCCCCCAAACCTTAAGCAGCACATAGAAATAGTAGAGAAAAATTATTACCTAAAGACTGATGTTGTTAAATTATCATCTGTGCTGTACCAAGCAGAGATAGGATTAGTAAATGTGAATGATTACTTCAGAAAATCTGAGATTTTTCTCCAGATTTGGGAAAAACGGTGCCGAGTTACTTAGTAAAGACCTTATGTAGTTTTTTATGCATTGTTATTCTTATTGTAAGTTCTGGGCTGTGAGTTCAAGCATGTGAGTGTTTGCAGCATCTTGTGCAAACATAGAAGAGTGAAATAATTGTTTCAAAAAGAAGAGTATAGTACACACTTAATTCCTGTCTGGCAATTTCTTTTTTAACTTGTAAGGTAGTCCTTACTTAGGCATCTGGTAATGAACTGCCAGAAACTGTTTCGATTTATCATTTCTAGTCCCCACATTCACGGAGAAAACAGTGTTTAAACTTGTCCCTTATGTTCTCAAACCTCTAGATCCGAACGCTTCCTGGACTTTTTAGACCCTCCCAATGTGATTTGAGTCCACACCATTCTCAGGATGTAGGGTAGGCCTAAAGGAATATTGTTAATTTGAGAGGGTACAATGGTGTAGTCATGCATTTAAATTATTTCTAACTTTCCACTGGAAGTCGTATTCATGTTTTAGAAAATTAGTACTTAGCCAAGCTCTGAGGAAGAAAGCATTTTATTTAGTAATAGTTCAAATAATGCAGCAAAAATGTCTCTCTGTGCATTTGAACTGGCCCTGGTGGCCTGATTCAGTATTTTGCCCATTTTCTTGGCTTTTCAAGCTTCACACACACAAAAAGAAATTGTACAACACACTTAGCACTATTTTTTCCATAGCTGGTAATGGGGCTTTCACAGCACAAAGGCAAGGAAAAATTATTTGGAAAGGTGAACAGGTTTTTAGAAAAACTAGAAAACTTTCCTCATACATTTTAGACTCAGCTTTCTGTCCCTTTCCTGTGTGTTTTAAATCTAGTCACTAGAATCCCTGAAAGAATTATGCTTCTGAATGTGAAATGCTGAATATAATCATCCATAACTGACCCATAAAAACAAATTTCATAGAGAATGATGTTAAAAGAAAGATTGCTATTTACTGACAGTTTCTTTTTCTCCTCTGCATATAACATCTATCTATTTATCTATCTACCTCTCTATTGCCCAGACTATCTCAGCATTCACATGTGCACTGCAGAAAAATGTGGCTTTGAGCTCCTTTTGCAAATAGGTGCTATCCTAGGATCTTAGAAGTTTTATCTTGTGCAAAAAGGCAGTTTTCACTGGTGACACAGCCATCTGTTTAGTGAAAACAGGGCTAGCTAGTGAATTGCAGCTTCTGTGTGTGAGTGTGTGTGTGTTTAGGTGAGGTGGTGGTGAGAGAGAGAAGGTCAAAGGGTAAATTCCAATTGCTGTGACATATTTTTATGAGCTGAATCATACCCCGTTTTTAGCCTTGAAAGGGGAAGAGGATCTTAGAAAGGGAAGTAACATGAATGAGCAGGTCAGGAAAATCCTCCAGAAGAGTTCTTCCAAATTAGCAGTTAATTGCTCCCCAACCTGCCATAGTCATCCGTTTGAATTTTATTTTATTGTCCCAGGACTTGAAAAGATCCGTTTTCTCTTACACGAATCCCTGTAAAATTTGGACTGCCGAAGATGAAGTTCTCTTGGAGGATTTACTTCCCTTTTCTACCTTTTAGTATTTTTCTCCTGGTTGGAAGGGTGAGGGGTGAAGCGTCCTCGAAAGTCGGAAAGGAGGAGGGGACTACGCGGGAGTTAGTTCCCAGCCCAGGGCTGACAAAGCCTCGCTGCAGCAGGAAGGAAAATGCTAAGCAGAGCGGGGGAGAAAAGACAGGAGGGGCCCCAGGAACCCAGATTTGTTAGAGGCCTTAGCTACCCCACCCTTCCCTCCTCTCCCGGCGCCCTCGCTCTCTTGGCAAAGGTGGAGGCTATTTTCTGCTTTTTACAAGAGGTATTGCCTCTTGTAATAAGGAGGGGGGAAAAAAGAAGAAAAGAGAAAGAAAGAAAAGAAAAGCTGATGCTAAAATCAAGGAAGCAACAGCAGAAGGGTCAGGGGCAACAGTCTAGGCAGAAGCAGCTGCGGCGGCAGGCCCAGCACCGGCATCACCGTCCCGGCGGCGCGTAGAACGGCCGCCGCGGTGACAGCCCGAGTGGTAACAGCTGTGGGGAGGCCCGGCTTCTCCCCGGTGCCGCAGCACTGGGGTCAGAGTGGGGAGTCCCTATCTCTCGCATCTTCTGAGCAAGCACATTCTTCTCATTCCTTCACTCCCTTCTCAGCGTCAGCTGACCGGCTGCTCCCTCCCTTGCCTTGGGGATTGGCAAAGCCGCCTTTCTTTTTCTGCGATACACGCGAATGACACCCGGGTTGGTTCTAGTAGGTGTCCCTGCGGCCTCAGGCGTTAGTTCCCGGAGCCAGTTAGACCTGGGCCTCCCCGGGCATCTGTCTTTCGGTTGGCTCATCAAACCCCGAGACATTTTGTCGGTGAGATTGCCAGGGACTAAACAAGACCATAATTTTCAAAGTTGATGGGGATAAACCTAGGCATCACTTGAGAGGGGGACCAGCTCCAAGGCACTGAAAGAAGATGAACAAATGAGGCAATTTCAGTATTATCAGAGACAACATTATGACCCTTTTTGTTGTAAAAGGAACACAAATGTAGCTACAGATTGAATGAAGTTATAGGCCATTAAAGGGCAAGAGAGAAGAGGGAAGGGCTAATAGGCACGTCCATTTGAGCCTGTTACACTTACTGTTTCAAATCTATTCAGACAGTGTTAGTGGCAAATACATAGTTTACCGGCAATAATAAATGAGTGAAGGGGTAAAGATAAATCTTAGGGAGTGCCGGTGCATTTAGAGTAGTGACAATTGCTGTTTATTTGCTTTTCTCTTATGAAAGTTATGTAGGGCAAGGTTATATATGAGACACACATCTTTATATTATTTTTCTCATATTTTTGGAAGTCAGGGTGAGTGGAAGCATTCAACTTTATTTTCCTTAATTAGATAAACAGAAAAATCAATGAGCCTTTTTAGTATGGATTTCTCTCCTCTAGTAAATATTCAAGCAAAACTAATTGTACATTTTTTGGCATTTATAGCCAACCTGTCTGCCTTCATTAAGCCTACCCCATGTGACTTCTAAATTCTACCCTAAAAGTTTACAATATTTTACATGTATGAACTTTAACTCCGCCATACAATTATGTATGTCTTCATACACTTGGCCATTTAACAATTGAAGAGTTTAGGCAAGTTGTTCACTTGCTGGAGAATTAAATAGATTTATTGTGTTTTTAAGTATAAACTCCTAAATGGCAAAATTGGGGATTTCTCCATAGTTTGGTAGCTACCAGACTCACAATTAGCTTTAAGTAGGTGCATTTTTGGTTAGGAAGAATAAATAAGCCAAACTTCAAAATTTCAACTTGTAAATATAAGATAATTGGTTTCAATTAAATGAAGAAATGAAATTTTTTTAAGTAAGAAAGAACTTAGTGCCTTAAATTAGAAGAGGAAATTATTTGATGTGGTGGCAAATGTATACAGAAGAAGTAATTGTCTATTTTGAAATTTTAAAATGCATTACATTTTATTATTTGGTTATTTGAAGTGGAGTGGAATAATTACAAGTAAGACTACATTTGTCACATAAATGAATGTGATCAAGATATTCATTTGTATTAGAAAAACAATTATACTACATTTAGATAAATTATTTTACGTATTTCAACAACATGATGTAGCATTTTAGAAAATTTTGAAAAGAATTTTCTTAAAGGCGAGAGAATAGACTATCAGGTCATTTAAATACTTCTTTCAATGTGACATTGAAGGAATTTTTATAAAATGATATGTGAGATTACATGAAAACTTACATTCCATTAAGAATATTCTTTAAGTAGCTATAAAAAGAAGGATGAAGTCTTTATACTTCTGTGGTGAGCTGAGTAAATAGAATTTTTGTGTCTCCAATTTCATTTAGACATTTTATAGTGTAATTTAGGATTTTCATGTAGTTTTTAATGTGTCACTTAACATGTACATGCAGTTTTGTTCTTCACTAGCTCTTTTAACTAGAAAAAAATCAAAGATTTATTTATTCGTAGATTGATCCTAATTTGTTATTTTATTGTGTCATAGATCTTTTCTAGACACAGCGATATTGCATGAAATTCATATTACAGTATTTTTATAAAATAATATAAAGTGAGAGACTGATTTCACATAATAGAAACAAACTTTAGCATCACATAGTCTAAAAATGTGTCATTTTAAATGTACACTAAAATTGCATTTTATTTCTTTATAGTCAAACAAAAGCTCTCTGAATGAAGATTCAGAGATTTCTTGGGCTTTGTCTAAATTCAAAGTGCCCTCTACTGTCAAAAACGTGTACTGCTGAGAAAGAGAAAATTTGACAAGTCTGAAATCAAACTCTAGACAGTGAGAGACAGATGGAAGAAAACCAGGAGAGGTAATGGCACTCAGCCCTGGAGCAATTCAGTTTGGAATGTTCCATCGGTAAATAGTTATGTTTCTGTTCCAAGTTAAAAAAGTTACTTAAAATTATTTGTAATTTTACAACTGTTGCCTCATGCTTCCTTTCTTTTTTCTTTTCTTTTCTTTTTTTTTTTTTTGCGGTACGCGGGCCTCTCACTGCTGTGGCCTCTCCCGTTGCGGAGCACAGGCTCCGGACGCGCAGGCTCAGCGGCCATGGCTCACGGACCCAGCCGCTCTGCGGCATGTGGGATCCTCCTGGACCGGGGCACGAACCCGTGTCCCCTGCATCGGCAGGCGGACTCTCAACCACTGCGCCACCAGGGAAGCCCTACCCTGATATCTTTATTCTACTCTTGAGGAATATTGTTCAGAGGTTCTTTTCATATTTTTAAATATTAGAACATTTTTATTTTAACTATGGATTGTATGTACTTAAAATGCAAAATATTCATCATTACTGTGATAGAATAAAGCTAAGTAATAAGTTGATCCAGTGTGGGGAAAAAAAAAACAACCAGACTTTAAAAAGTATAATACAAACAAATAAAGTGGTTACCTATTTTTTCACTCTTAAGAAGGTATTTCAACATTATGAAGACAGTTGTAAGCATATTCTGTGTGTTTTAAGTATAAGCTTGTTACAATCTTTTAATTAAATTCAGTGACCCAAAGAAAATTTTGCCCTAAGAAATTCAGGCTTTTCCATAATATTACGTTGTATTTTATAATGTACTGAAGAGCCGTGAAACTTGAAGTTTGTGATAGATATAGGTGAACAATGTTAGAAATGGTTACTGACATGTTTTTTGTTTATTATATTGAAAAGAATATTTTGATTGAATGTTTAACTTTAATAAAATCAATAATTTGAAGTGAAATTAAAGAGGCACTGACATAACTGAGGGAAAGAAAAGCTCACAATTTATCATGTCCAACATGTATAACAGGTCTTGGTTAACTCGCTCCCTGCAATATTTGGTCTATATTTCAAGCAAAGACAAACTAGAAATATAGCTAATTGGGGCGGGGAGTTTATATAAAAATCAAGGGCTATAGTTTTATGTCAAATACATGTAGATATAGTTTTTCAGTTTCATCAACCACTAGGGATTTTAGGTGTAACTATTCGGTGGAGAGGCCCAGAGAGCTGGTTTCCAGTAGAGTGGACCTCAGGCAGCCTCCCTGTTTCCAGTGCTTTCCTTCTCTTTGCCTCTTAAGTGCCTCTGGTCAGTTTCTAACACATATCCCGTATGTCCAGGCTGCCTCTTGTGAAGAAGAAGGGCATTCAAATAGCATTTAATATTAATGCTTTCTTGATATAAAGGGTTATATCTAGTAGGGGGATTTGTGTGCTAACAAACGAATGAACAAGTAAACAAATGGACACATGAATGAAAGAGAGAAGAAAAATGGTGGTAGAATTTAGAGGTGATTTGGAGGAGAAGCTTGTCAAGTAAAATAGCATCGTATGCCATCAAAGTTAAAGGTTGGCTCTGTTTGAAGCAAACAGCACACCAGACTTCTCAATTGTTTGAAAAATCCAGTAGATTTAGTATATCTAAGTATTTCCTCTGGCTGTTTTCTTACTTGAGAGCAAATCTATTAACCCAAGTGTATACTTGAACCTAATTTCTGTGGAATCACCATTTCTCTTGATCAGTGCTCACTTATTTTCCACTCTTTGGAAATAAATGAATTGCATTTGTCATTTTAATCCTAAATTCCATAAAAAATGTGCCCACATTACAAAAAGTCTAATAAAATGGTATATTAAATGACCAACTAAATGTTTGATTCTTCTCTTTCTGTTGTTTTTTAGAATCAACTCTTCACTTCTGAATTCACCTCAAGATAGTCTAATTTCTAGTTAATCTAATCTTATCTAATTAATAACAGATCCAGTTCTTCAGCATAAATACTGTTCATCATTATGAGTCAGTTTAGGAAAACTTTAAATCAGGGGGTTTGATACCCTGTAGCCAATGATAAGCTCAGGTTGGCCCATGGAACTCTTTCTTCTAACAAAAGGAATTTTGAGTTAAATGTTACAAAGATAGAAAAAAAAAATCAGCTCCCTGAAGAGAATGCTCTTTATTTCCTATGGAACCTGAGAGTTCCTCCTACTCTTGTCCTTTCTGGGGCCTGGTTGTCCAGCTGTCTCATAGTTTCTGTGGGCTGCGCAATATCCTTCTGATAAATTCCATTTCTCTGTAAGCTATCCAGTCAGTTGCTTTTGTTGGTAACCAGATAAATCTAATTAACATAATTCAAGCCTTTCTCAGTGAGCAACTCATAGGTTCATAGGTGATGTTTACAGAAAGTTCACAGATTTTCATTTCATGATACAGAAGCCTGGTTGAGTAGGGGACTTGGCCAACCCCACAAAGCATGCTGTGTAAGAGAATGGAACTCAGTCCCAGCCTCCTGATGGCCACAGCGGTATGCTGAAGCACGAATTAATCACCTCCATTCTCATGAGCTGCTGGATTTTGTGTATAGTTTTGTTGTCTTTCTCTTCCTTATAAACTAATATTGAGAACATTGTTTGGACACATAAAAATAAAAATTACGTAATGGAGATCAAACCATTTTAGGAAATGAAATATTATGACAAATTGTGTTATTTGTAGTGTATGTAGGACTCCAATGTTACACAGTTTAGTGCAAGAAATTTCTTTTCTAAAGGAAGTAAAATCTAGTATATTTAAATAGGGGAGAGAGCATGCTTGGATTCTGTGTTTATGGATCTGCCTAAATAATAACTGTCTACTTAGAACTTGATAGATGTACAGTGAAACCCTTCTCTTTTTCTTATGAGAATTGTTGCAGACAGAAGAAAGTATGAATTGTGGAAAATTGCCTTTCTTTAATACATCAGTAGTAACAAAGCATGTCACAAGCATTTAATAAAGGGATTATTGTACACTTGCTACATTCCTGGGAACCAACAAAAAAATCTCAAGGGACAGATCATTAAATCTTCTTCAGTGTTAACTTGGACAACAGCTCGGGAAACATCTCTGAGGGTGCAAGGTACTTATTAGAAGCATGTTTAGGAGTCTCTGACTGTTTTTCAAAAACCACTTCTACAGAAAACAACAGGATAGTTACCAAGCATTTCTGGAAACCATGTATAACTGAGGGGATTCAATTCATTAAAAATATGATAAATTATAAATTGTAAAGGCTGAAAGAGGGTAAGTTGTTGGGGGGGAATATAAATTAAATATGAGAAGTATAATGTAACCATTAGTGATCACTCAGTACTTTACTATATTTTATATTATACTTTTTGAGAAAAGGCAATTTACCATGGTATTATTTTATGCCTCACTTACTTTATACGGGAAAAGTAAAGAAAAAAATTGGAAACAAAAATGTACAAACTATGTTTTCTTCTTACTGTTGTTTTTCCTTTATACATTTTTATTTAAATATGGTGATATTCACAATATAGATATTTATGGATATAAATATATTTATAGATCCTTCATCAGCTGTAATTAATTCCCATTACTTTTTTCTTTCTGAAAAGTATTATTATGAAAACCATTATTTTCATCCCAAATCTTTTTCTTTCCTTGACCCAGCACTTTACATTTTTTCCAATGGATTCCAAATAATAAATACAATGTCTTTCATTTGTGTAGTGATTCAGACTTAGTATTTTCATAGTCAAAATTTCATTTGCTTCTCCTAAGTGTTCTCTTTCATAGTTGGCAGGTACTTTCTTGATTGGTAATTTATTTGTTTGAATTTGTAAAAAATGAGACTTAGTGATTAGCCCAAGATAACCCATATATTTGGAAATTAAAATGGGTTTAAAGCTCAGATCTTGGGACTCATAGTCTGGCACTCATTTATTCACTCATGTATTAAATCACTCATATGGGTATTAATTTTTTCAACAAGCATTTGTTGAAGACCTACTTATATTGGATACTCTTGCAAGCACCAGTCATTATTACTTTCTGCCTGGAACAACTTTTCCAAATGTATTAGGGCCAGTTGCTTCTCTGGACTCAGGGGCCAACCATTTTATGACTAATTACTTTTAACTAATTTTCATGAGAGATCTTTTTTATTCCTTCCTTTTTGTTTTTCAAAAACACTGTCCTGGACTCCCCACTTTGGAATTCATGCTCATTATGGGTCTGTAACATCTAGGCCCAGCTATGCTCCAGCTACTCTTGGACATCCACACCCAGCTGTCAGGAACCTGGATGTGTGGACACTTCCACTGGCATATCCTCTACCACCCCTGATGTCACCACCACACCAACCAGCTTATCTGGGAGGTGAGTTCTCTATCTAGAGCCAGACCACATGTAGATCTGTACTTCTGAACTCTAGGGAATGTCAGCTTCCTATGTATTCACTCTTTTTTTACCCTTTCCCTTTCTCCTCTGTGCTTTCCTGCATCAATAGCCTAGACTTTTGCCCAGTTGGCCCTTCCTTTCCTTTTCTATAATCCCTCCTTCTACTCACCTCTGCCATTAATTATATCACTTACATGTGACAGTGGGAAAGTCATTTAACCTCAATGAGTCAGGTTTTGCTATCTGAATAAATAGAAATAACTTTACTTACAGAGCTGTGTTGATCGTTAAATAATGCTTTTAGAAGTGCTGAACTCAGTCCTTTTTATATGGTCATTATGATCGGTGAGTGCTTTATGAACATTAGTCTTCCTAGGATTTGTGGCTAAAACCTATAGACACATTTTAAGGTAACTTGTGAAATTGTTACAACGTAATCAAGGGTTCACTCTATGTAGACAGTTTACTCTGTTCTATTTTATTAGGTTTTTTTTTTTTTTGCCTTAAAATAACATCCATTTATTATCCCCTAGTCCTGCAGGCTAGAAGTCTGGGAAGTGTTGTCTCCTTGTTGCCGGAGTAGGACAGATCAAGGTAAAAGTGCTCTTCTGTTGCCTTAGTGGGAAGGGGAAGGGTGCTGCTTCGTTGTTAGCACTCACCTAGTGTAGAGTGGGGAAAGTCAAAAGGGATTGCCACTGCTGCCACCACAACCACATGCCAGTGAGAATGTGGCAGGATGCATAACTGTTCTGCCTAAAGCCTCTCTGCAGTTGTCCTCTGTTTGCCTATTCTCTGTTTCACAGCAGTTATTACTACTTGAAAAAAATATATGTTATCGGATCAACTAGATACTAGATGATAACAGGAGTACACAAGACCTAGTAAATAAGCCTGGGGATGGCACAATGGTTGGCTGCTGCTCAAATAGCTGTAGCTCGAGGAGAGGGAATTAAATAAAGGGGTACAGAAGACCTGTTTGTGTGTCCTGAGAGGAAGTTTAGCAGAAACTACTTTCTCATTTTTTGTGTGCGTTTGGAATTTTAGTTGGGAGATACTCACTTTTTTCTTTGGGAATGCTGGGCAGTGGTTTTTCTTCCCACTGAGAATTTAGGGAAACTATTGAGAGGGAATTATGGATTTAGAGTCAAATAAGAGAATCAATGCATAAGGTTTTGGATGCACTAGTAGATCTAAACTGTCTGTTTGGAAGATACAATTCTGAAAGAATGGATTTTCTAAACAAAAACAGTGCTTATGTTACTGAATAATGGCAGGAAAAAGAATCTTGCTGAGAAGAGGTAGGCACAAGCAAAACTGCCACAACGTATTTGTAAAAAACTAAGGGCCACCATTTTTCACATCTGAGCAGTCAGTTAAGACTTTTCTATGTCGTTTTTCCTGTGAAAATCAAACTTATAAAGTTAAATAAATACTCTCCCTTATAGGAGAATTTTTGAGGTGGTCCTCACATAATGAGTGCTCATATCTAGCTTTTAGCCATTAAATAATGACAAAGCTGCATTTTTTAGACATTAAAACGGGGGATTGGTTACCCCTTTGTTTTCCACTCTCTGCTATCCATTTCAGAAACTGTAGTGGTTTCCTAGGAGACTGGTAAGGAAGGAAACTTGATTGGCTATATTGGCAGAAAGATTGTTGGTGTACATTTTGAGAAACATTTACGTATCAGCTACGCACAAAAAAGAAATACTTGACACGTGGAAGATTTTTTTAACTGCAGTATGAAAATCCTCCTTGATAAACTAAAATTAGAGATGGAAACAATAATCTAGTAGGTCATCTGGTCAATCGCCTTGCCAATTATGCCTTTAGATATTCTCCTCCCTGCCCAGTACAGTTAATGTCTTTATTTTTTTAGCAATTTCCCTACTAGACTATTTCTTTTACCAATTTGCTACATATTTGCTATACATTCTACATCTTTTTTTTTTTAAACTAATTACCTTGCAAGATTACCAGAGGATGAAGAAGCTGTACAAAGAATGACTCCCTCAGTATCTCTCTGAGCAAGAAGGATACACAAGAGAGTAAAAACAGGCAAATAACAAACAAACAGACATAACTCTAAATTCATGTTATACAATGTTCTGCAAAACTATTAGCACTGGATTCAATTTACTTATAGGAAAGTGCAGTAAAGCAGAGAGAAACTTCAAGAGATTCATATATAAGAATCACAGTTAAAGCTCACAGATGGTCCTTAATTTGAAAATATATATGGGTAAGTAGGCTTGTTTTTATCATTTTATTTCAAGATTTTGGTACAATATTTTTTATTGCTATCTATATCTGTCAGCGTCATTCCAGTAACATATTTTCAGTTAAGAAAAAAAGACCAGCACATTTTTTTGAGTAAAGAACTTCACTATTTGTTGTTAGGCATATATTTTCAAGGGAGAAAAGGCAAAACAAAAAACTGAAAGGAAATTTTCTCTGTGCTTGATCTTGAAATTGGATTCTACCAAATATTTTAGGAGTTTTTTAAATTTAATTTTTGAATTTATTATTTTAATATTTATTTGGCTGTGCCCCGTCTTAGTTGCGGCAGGTGGGATCTTCGTTGTCACGTGTGGGATCTTCACTGTGGCACGCGGGATCTTTAGTTGCAGCATGCGGGCTCTAGTTCCCTAACCAGGGATCAAACCCGGGCCCCTGCCTTGGGAGCATGGAGTCTTAAATGCTGGACCACCAGGGAAGTCCCAGGAATGTTTTTTGCTGTGTACATTTTCCTTCCTTAAATCACTTTTTAAATTCAGCACTTATTTGAGAGAAGTTGATATTCCTTGCACTGATCTAAGTACAAAGAGAGAAAAATGAGGGCTCTAAGATAGCATCTGACTCAGAGGAGACTATTATCTAGTTTGCTAAAGAATAAAGACAAGGGCAGATGTAAAGCATCACGTGATTAATTAAAAAACCAATCTGTCTGTATGAGCATATCATTGTAGCCAAACTGGAACATAGTTGGAAGTCATTATTTAATATTAAAATAGAGACTAGGAAAAAAGAAAAGACAAATTCTGGACTGCAAAAATTGTTCCAATGGACATTTTTTGACAAAATTTGCTTTGTTATCTATGCAGGGATAATCATTTTAATGTATTTTGGTTTTTATTTGGCATTTATATTATAAATCTTGTCTCAAAAATATTTCATTTCTTGGATGTTACTATACATGTCAAAATATGACTTAGAGGAAGACATCTCTAAGATTTGGAGCTGTTCATAAAATAAAATGGGCAGGAGGTACTGAATTCTTCATCACTGGAGGTGTGGAGGAAAGGAATGAAAGACCACTTGTTTAAAATGCTGTAAAGGTATTTTCATGTCTTTGATAATGGTTGGAATGGATGATTATTGATGGCTTTTCAAAATTTGTGACTTCATGAGTCTATGATAGTCTATGACATACTCTAGCACTCAAATAGGGGCTCTTCAACTTGCACTAGAATAGTCTAGGAATTCTTAGGCAAATATGAAACATAGGCTAGGTTTTGAAAAGCAGGTATGATTTAGGTAGGCAGTAGAGGAGAGTAAGATCATTATAGTGAGAAAGGAAGAAAGAAGCAGGAAGAAAAAGGAAGACAAAAATGAACTTGACATCTTTAGGGACAACAGGGAATTTGCTCTGACTAGAATATAGGATTTATGCTGGGGATTGTGGAGATAATAAAGTTACAGAGGCAGATCTAATTGTGAAGGGTTTTCAGTACTGGGAACTGGTCAGGGAGGATTTTATCTTATTTATATACTATAGAATTTTTAGAGTTTTGTCTATTAAAATAACCCTTTGATATATGTGTTTTATCAAGATAAAACTGGCATTGTTATATAGGAGAAGGAAGAATAAGACATGTAGATAATTTGGGCATTAGTAGATGAGGACCTGGTTCTTGGAGGGTGCCAGTAAGAATAGGGTCTTTGTACAAATAATGATTTAAAAGTGTTCTATTTATATTTACTGATCCAAAGTAATGGATATAAACTGTTCTTCTAATGTAGAATGAAATGATATAGAGGTGACTATAAATTGTATTGCAACAGCCGAAGACATCCTTTTAGCACATGTATTAGTCTGGATTATCCAGAGAAACAAGGGAGAGAGAGGAAGAGAGACAAAGATTGATTTTAAGGAAGTGGCCCTTTCAATTTTGGTAGATGGAAAGTCTGAAATCCATAGAGCAGGCTAGTGGGCTGGAGACACAGGCAAAAGTTGATGTTGCAGTCCTTGAATCAAAATTCTGTAGGGCAGCAGGCTGGAAACACAGACAGATTTCTATATTGAAACCTTGAAGAGAATTCTTTCTTCCTGTGGAGGCTTCAGTGTCTGATCTTAAGGCCTTCAATTGATTGGATGAGGCTTACCACATAATGGGAGGTAATTTGATTTTCTTAAAATCTACTAATTTAAATGTTAATCACATCTAAAAAATGCCTTCACAGCAACATCTAGACTGGTATTTGACCAAACAAATTTGGCACCATAGCCTAGCCAAGTTGAGATATAAAATTAGCCATCACAGTGTGTAATATTATATGCAAGAAATGAATTGCTGTTTTGGCATTAATGGACAGCCATATTTTACCAATCCGTACACAGATAAGTATATAGTTGATTACTTATTAGAAAGAATGTAGAAAAGACATGATTGGTGTGACAATCTGGTTTCTCTAACCATCCACCACTCTAGTTCATTAAGAAGACATAAATTCTGATAGCTAGATTAGTTGTTGCAATGTCAGATGAAACCTAACCTGAATAACCCTTTTAAATTCATTTTTTACATAGTATGGAATAACAGGAACCTACTCCTCTGCTAAATAGAAGCAACTAGATTCTACTTTCTGATAATTTTTTCTATACCCTGTGTCTTGGAGAGGTGGGAGGGGAAAGAAGATAGCTTTGGTCTTTCCAGTATTTTACTTCATGTTAATTTGAAAAGCCACATTAGTATTGCTTTTTTTCCCCCATTATGCCTTCTGATCATTTCTCCTTTCTTTATTGAATACCATCTCTCTATATACACACTAATAAACCTTCTCTTCTATATTTTTACTGCTTCCCAGATTTCTTCATCTTTAAAATGAAATGATTTAGTGTAATTAGCAATGTACTGATAGGTAAATCTTTGGAATGGCTTGCTCTGATTTTCAATGGGAGGAAAAATAAAAAAGAAAGACTTATTTGGGTTATGCTCTAGAGACACAGCTTAGGCAAATAGTTTGGGGCAGATGATTCCTCCTGAAATGTAACCGGAATGATTTTTCATGAGTAAAAAGGCAGAAAGGGGACAGAAGTGGTAGTATTCAATTTAGTGACCTCTGGGCAGAACAAATAACTTAATCTTAAAGTAAAATTAACCAAAATGGAATAAAATTTGATATTACATAATAAGATACACAGCCTTGAAGGAAGCATTCAATTTGTAATAATACTAAGAGAAAGTGTTCAACTGGGAAGAATGTCCAAGCAGAAAACTTTGGTAATAGAGTGACCTAGAAAGAAGCCAAATAAACAAGTTATGGGAAAAATATTGCTGACAGAGTAAGTAGGCAAGCAAGATGTGGTCTGCTGAAAATAAATTTTAAGAAACAAAGAAAAAAATGCAACAACTAGTAACAAAAACGTCAGTCAATTTCACACAAATTCATTCACTGAGACCTGGTGGTAAAACGGTCTTGGTGAAGACTAAAGAATCAAGAATTGTCTAGTATCCCCCTCCCTGCAAACACAACAGCATTGCAAGTCATTTTACAATTACCTTTAAAAAAAAAAAAAAAAAAAAGCAAAGCAAGGTCAATCAGATTATTTACCTGTACCATCAGAAGCTGTAAGGATTAATGAATTCATTATTGTGAAATATTAAAACACTTTGGGATATCTGAATGAAAAATAGAAATAATTATTTATGGCTTTGATAGAATGTCTCAGTAATCATAGTTATTTTTAATATGGACTTTCTCCTTTCTGGTTTAGCAAATATATATGTATTTCCCTGGTAAAAATTAAACTTGTGGCCTAATTTGGCACCAGAGCAAATATTTGATAGAGCACCACTACCTAGATAAAATAATGCTAAAAATAATGTGCCATTGATTCTCTCCTGATAAATGATTATTTTCTACTATTAACCTAGTAATTTCCTTGTCTATGACTATGTTTAGATGATTAGGCAGGGAATATATAGACCAGTGCTTACTTCTCAAAATGGGATACATTTGTGGGCATTTGGTTATTTTCTCTTTTAGATACACTTGAAAACATTTTGAAACAATTAGATGAAAAAAAAATAATTGAATGAAAATGAGTAACAATTACTAAACTTACAAAAATGAAGTATGCTTGGTATTTGTTGAGTTGAATGCAATAGGAAAAGACAAGTTAAGCCTTGACAGATAAAAGGAGAAACAGAGGAGTGCACAGCCATAGAATTTGAGGGTTGGAAAGGACTTGGAGAGGTCATGGAGGTTACCACCTTTCTGGCAGGACCACACTAAAAACTACTAAGCCTGTAAGAATTCAGCCTAATGTTGAAAACAAAACAAAACAAAACAACGTTAAAAACTAAAGTCCTGTAGCAGGGGAGATAGATTTGGATCTCTTGAATTTCTCTTTATTTTTTCCTAGCAATTTCTTTTTTCATATTATCCTGGGTTTTAATATTACTCCTTATGAGATACTGACCATCTTGTTGCAAATGTACCAACTGTATCCTGGTACAACATTCATTACGTTGGTTAAATAAAAACTTTGGGTTCAGAAGAACAGCCTTTATGTCTCTCTAGTTCACACTGGCTCTTTGATACTAAACTTTGGCAGATTCTAAAAAGTTGGTTTTTTTAAATCACTTTATAATATTTTCTAGATAGGGGAGGGATAGGCATCCTTTGACACAGGTGTAATTTAAAAGCAACTAAGGTCACTGTTGCTGACAAACTGCTACTTATCAATACTTCTTTTCTCCTTAGTGCAAATTTCTTCTCATTTTTCTTGCAGCACCTTCATTCTCTCTGCCTTACTACCTCCCTTCTTATTTTCTTGTTTTCTTTCTCCCTCCCTCCCTCCGTCCCTCTATCCCTTCCTTCTGCAAACTCAGTTTGTCATTAGCACGCATCCTGTTTGCACTTCAGGTTAAAAATGTCAGCACACCATAGTCTTGTGATTCAAAATGTACTTTGAGAACTAATGACGTTGATATCACCTGGGAGCCTGTTAGAAATGCAAAATCTTAGGCCCTACCACAGAGCTTCTGCCTTTTAACAGGATCTGCCTTTTAACAAGATGCTCAAATGATTCATGTAAGCATGTTCAAGTTTAAGAGGTGCTGATTTAGAGTACCTAGATGTACAAGAGATACCCCAAACCTCACACTCTGTTCTTCCTTTCGTAAGACTGTCTCTTTCCATGCATTCTCTATCCAAGTCAGGAGACAGTATACTCATAGGGTAACTAAAGTCAGAAACCCAGGAAGCCTTTCTTGATCCCTTTCTCTTCTTCACCACCCACATATAATGTTACCAATCTTGTTGTTTCTGTTTTCTGAGTATTTCTTGAATATTTCCTCAGCGTATCCCCCAACTGTCACTTCCATAGATGCCACATTTTTCACATGGACCTGAGTACAACCTTTTAACTAGTCTCACTGCTTCTAACCTCAGCTTTCTCTAATACCATCTCCTAGATAATTCAAAGTTTGCTTTTAACAATTTAAATCTGATCATAGCCTTGTTATACTAAAAAAATATTGTCATGATTTCATTTTCACTATAGGCAAAATATGGTTCAGGTAGAACCATTCAACCAGCTCCATCTTCCACAACTCCCCAACTCACTCCATGTGCTGCAGTCATACCCAGTGACTTGCAGTTTCCTAAATATGTCATATTATTTGGTGCCTCTATACTTTTGTATACTTTATCCTGGGATTGAAATGCTCTTCCCCTAACTTGTCTACCAGATGAACTGCTACACAATACTTCAAGACTAGATTCAAGTAACCCTTGCTTTGTAAAGCTTTACCTGATCACCTCTCCAGGCATTGTTATTTTCTTCCTTCAGCACCTCCATCACAATACTTATCACACCATATTGCAATGATTTGTTTACATCTCTACTCTGATATGGACTAAGCAGCTAGAGGAGATTACTTAATAAACTTTTTTTGTATCTTTGGTATTGCATAGTAGACACTTAGTAAGTATTATTGAATTGATACCAAATATAATTATTATTTTTGAAAGAAATGTTATTAATCAAAATAATTCTCCATATGACCATAAGCCACACATTACTCAAACCAAATCTTTTGTGAAATATATTTTGACCTTACTGAATGTCATGTGATAGACAACTGTTTTTTCCCCTCTAGGAAGAATTCAGATGATTGATAGGAATGGTGAAAAGCAAGACCAGAACTGAGTGAGATTGTTTTGGGGCCTAGGTTCTAGGGAAAAAAAAATTGTATCTATTTTAATTTCTGATTTTCCTTAAGACCAGATAAATAAGTACAAATACAAATAAATCTTCTAAGAAAATTTGTGTACAGGTTTTTCTGTAAACATGTGTTTTCATTTCTCTCAGATAAATGCCTGAGAGTACAAAAGGAAAAATTGATAAATTGGGTCTCATCACAATGAAGAACTTCTGCTTTGCAAAATCCCATGTGAAAAGGATGAAATGATAAACTCCAGACTGGGAGAAAATATTTGTAACCAATACTGGGTTAAAGATTAGTATATAAAATACATGAAGAACTCTCAGAACTGCACATTAAAAATCAAACAATCCAATTAGAAGATAGGCAAAAGACATGAACAGACATTTTACCTGAGGCCATACAGATGGCAAATAAGCACATGAAATAATGTTTAACATCATTAGCCATTGAGAAAATGCCAGTTAAAACCTCAAAGAGGTATGATTACACATCTGTCAGAATGGCTAAAATAAAAAATAATACCAACATCAAAAGCTGCCAAGGATGCAGAGAAGCTGGATCACTCATACCTTGCTGGTGGGAATGTAAAATTGTACAGCCACTCTGGAAAAATAGTTTGAAAGTTTTTTATAAAGCTGAACATTCATATCAGTTTTTGGAAATAGACTGTAACCATCATATACGACATTAATGTCAGAAAAACTCCACAGATAAAAATAATCTAACTTAATGGATTGACATTTAATATCTGTGCATTGTAGATGATAGATCACATTCAGTAAAATAAATCTGATGTACTGGTATTGAAAATATATTTCAGTTAACATAGAAACCCCAGAACTGAGCAATAGAATGATTGATGGAAATGTGGGCATCAGTAATGCGATGGCGTTGTACAATCTGTAAAGTGCTAGAAACATGCTGGGTATCACTGCTGTTATTTATCTCAGATAGTCATAGTGAGAATCAATTAGATAATATATGCAAAGTCACTTTGAAAACTGGTGAAGTATTATAAACATATCAAATATTAAGAATTGTTTTGACATCACTAAATTAAATATCGGTATATAGATATACCGATTATATGTTATATATATATAACATTTAAATATTTAAATATTTTAATTTCTCTTTAATCTTCTAATTAATCTTTTGAAACTTTTTTTTAAAATGATAATTTTATTCAATTTCTTTTACCTTAATTAGATGGATATATTGATATCTACTTTTAAAATATGGTTGGGACTTCCCTGCTGGTCCAGTGGTTAAGACTCCACACTCCCAATGCAGGGGGCACAGGTTCAATCCCTGGTCAGGGAACTAAGATCCTGCACATCACAGGGCATGGCCAAAAAAAAAATAGTAAAAAAAGGTAAAAAATAAATAAAAATTGAAAAAATAAAATATTATCAATTTTCTGGTTATAGTAAATTAAAGTTATGATGTAGATTTGAAGTTTGGGAAAATTTTAAATCATTTCTCTACATCACTGAGGCCAAACAATTCTTTAGTCTCTCAGATATACTCCTTCCTTTTGATTGTCTTAGCTGTTGCCCTAGTCCAGGCCATCATCATATTACACAATAGCATCTTAGATGCTCCCTTTCCTTCTGGCCTCTCTTTTTCAAGTCCATCCTTCCCAAAGATGCTCAAAAACTCACTGTTTTAATGACTTCATATCATTTAAAAATAATTGCCATTACAGGAACCGTGGTAATAAAAGAAAAATATACAAACTAAGGGTAAGAAGAAAGCATATTCATCATCATTTGTCAGTTATAGAATTTATACCAAGAAAACCTAAAATGAATAACTAAAAAAATAAAAAATGGAAGATGCCATTCAAAATAGCCTGTCAAGACCAACGTGCTAGAACAGAGAAGGGAAGACTGAAACATTCCTTCTCCTTGATTCTGTGCCTCACTTCAGAGCTTGTACTTTGAAGAAGTTCTACTTCTGTTTAAAGTCTCACAAAATCTCTTTTGATGACAGATCCATCAACTTCTGGCCCTTACCTGTCTTAAATCCTGTTCAATACTGTGACATCTCAACACCTTCATGCCTCCTAGATAAGACATATTTCCTTTAAAGTTCCCTTGGTCTCAAATATAGACAGTATTTATAATCTTGTACCTGAAGGAGTTCTAGTTTCCATTTTGGTAGAGGGTCCTTGGTTTTTATTTGTATCTCTAGAAGTACCATTAGTGTGGTTTTCTCAGAAGAAATCTGCCCAGAAATCTCTATCTCTTGTCAGATAAGAAATTTTTACAGCTTTAAAGTGATTTTTTAATGTTTTTTTTTTTTTTTTTTTTTTTTTTTAGCTTCTACCTACTAAGTTTCCCAAAATCATAGGCTTCTAGCTTCAGCCTGGACATCTCAAATGTTGCTGTGGGACTTAGTGTAATTCATGAGTTGAATGTTTCATTTGCCTTTATGACAGAAAGTAGTGGTTGGGTCAAGTGTGTGAGTTTCTCCTAATCAGTATTGCCTGTAAAATTGATTCTAAAAGATAGGGTCTGTTACTAGGATGTCAACCTAAGAGACTAGAAAGGAGATTGTTTCTTTGTAGTCTAGTTGAGGCAGTAGGGCATAATGGAAAAGAGCAAGAGTTTAAAGTCAAATGCACCTAGTTTTGCATCCCAGCTCTACTACTTGTGATCTGTGTGGCCCTATTTAACCTTCCTGAGTCTCAATTCTTTTCATTTGTAAAATAGGAATAATAGTCCTACCTACCTTGTAATTTACTGTGAGGATTAAATGAGACGTATGTAAAGCATGTTGCATGTAGTGTCTGGCGTGCAGTAAATTCTAGGTAGCTTTATTATTATTTAAGTCTTGGAATCAGAGCTGGTATGTCAAGAAAGCATTTTTAGCAATTTTTAGCAATTAAAATTTTTAAGGTCAAAAAGAAGAGTTGCAGACATTAAGTAGAAGGCCTGAAGAGGCGACCAGAAATGACGCCTCCTCTTCCAAACAAACAAACAAAGTAATTAATAAATAAGGCAATGTGTTAATGGCTGGTTCAGAAAGAATTCCATTAACTTCAGTTACTTTTATGCAGTTTGGTTTACTGGGCTGCTTCTTGGACTCATTTATAAAGCATCAACATTAGACCAGACACAGGTAACAGATAAGTCGGGTGATAGGTGTTAGAGACAAATCAACTTGAGTTTTGTACATTTCAAGTATGTTTATTCTGAATTTTGGTGTCAACCCCTTGAGATTCAGGACCTGGTCTTTTACAATTAACTTTGAACTTTCTAAAGTGCTTGATGCATTGAGTGCTCTATTGAACACCTATGCTGTCTGTGACTATCTACAGCAGTGATATCTTTTATCCAGTTGGGTTACAGGAGAGTAGAACAATGCTGTAAAGAGGGTTTAAATAACCATTTAGAGAATGTACCCACCCAGTGATTATCCAGTTACCTAATTTCTTAAAATATCAGCTATTTACCTTGGGAACAAGCTCTTTAATTCTCTTTCATTATAATCACACAATTTATTGCCATATGCTGCAGAGATCTAACATTACTGTATTCACTCCATTATCCTAGACTCTGCTGTAATTTATAGCTCATCTTCTGCCAAGACATAGCTGTTAGTTTGAGGTTTCAGTGGAAAAACTCTAAAGAGGTCCTACTTTGTCAATCGTAGATTCCCTTTTTTGATTCAATTTGTATATAATGTTCTGACAATCAATATATGCAATTAGTTCCATAAAATTTAGAGCAACTACTATTACAAACAACAAATGTACTATTAAAATATGAATATAGGGATTTCCCTGTTGGCGCAGTGGTTAAGAATCCACCTGCCAATGCAGAGGACACAGGTTTGATCCCTGGTCCGGGAAGATCCCACATACAGTGGAGCAACTAAGCCCATGCACCACAACTACTGAGCCTCTGCTCTAGAGCCTGTGTGCCACAACTACTGAGCCCACGTGCCACAACTACTAAAGCCCACATGCCTAGAGCCCATGCTCTGCAACAAGAGAAGCCACTGCAATGAGAAGTCCATGCACCGCAATGAAGAGTAGCCCCCACTCACTGCAACTAGAGAAAGCTCCCGTGCAGCAACAGACCCAATGCAGCCAAAAATTCTTTTAAAAAAATTAAAAGAAGAATATAATAAAAAACTAACATGCTGTTTGAGAAAAGTACTCATAGTAAACTTTAGGTTTTTAGTATATCATATTTCACAGATGATAAATCAGTATTTTCCCATGTATTTAATATTGACAACATGAATCTTGATTAAGAGCCAAAGTAGCAGTTATGCATATCACTGTGGATTTTGGATTTCCAATTTTAAATAACTCTACTATAAAGATAGATACTTAACACTGAATTCACAACGATTCTAGTCCATCTATTTTTTTTTTCTCAGAAACCCAAAACACTGTCATTATTATGGTTATCCTGATAAGTCCCAATTACCAATATACATTACCCAGCAAACCATTTTGGTTACTTGAACTTTATGAATTTAAAATGAATTTGAAATTGAAATTTGGGTTAAGGAGGATTTACATGTGAAAAAAGTAAAAATTATGTTAATACCTTTTATAAATTCTTTCATAAATAAAGTGGAATACTGGAAAAATGCGTGCAATTTGGAGTCAGGTAGATTGAAAATCAAATCTGAACTCTTCAATTTATCAGTCACATGACCTTGAAAAAGTCACTTGACCTATTGAACTACAAGTTTCTCATCTCTAAAATGAGAAAAATTTGATTCTGTTATGTGTAAAGGTTCAGAGATATTTCATGTAAAAGCTCTGGCACAAGACCTGGTTTACAGTAGGTATTCAAAAGTGTGTGCTACTGATATTAAAAAATAATAACATTAATAAAGAACTAATGCAACATAACAATACTAAAACTATTAATTTATCTAATCATAATATGTCTTTAGAGTCAGTAGGTAATAACTAGTTCTAGACTAACAGCTTTAATATGGAAAATAGATCCACCAGAGGGCAGACAGCAGAAGCAAGAAGAACTACAATCCTGCAGCCTGTGGGAAAAAACCCACATTCCCAGAAAGATAGACAAGACGAAAAGGCAGAGGGCTATGTACCAGATGAAGGAACAAGATAAAACCCAAGAAAAACAACGAAATGAAGTGGAGATAGGCAACTTTCCAGAAAAAGAATTCAGAGTAATGATAGTGAACATGATCCAGGACCTCGGAAAAAGAATGCAGGCAAAGATAGAGAAGATGCAAGAAATATTTAACAAAGATCTAGAAGAATTAAAGAACAAACAAACAGAGATGAACAATACAATAACTGAAATGAAAAATACACTAGAAGGAATCAATAGCAGAATAACTGAGGTAGAAGAACAAGATAAGTGACCTGGAAGACAGAATGATGCAATTCACTGCTATGGAACAGAATAAAGAAAAAAGACTGAAAAGAAATGAAGACAGCCTAAGAGACCTCTGGGACAACATTAAGCACAACAACATTCGCATTATAGGGGTCCCAGAAGGAGAAGAGAGAGAGAAAGGACCTGAGAAAATATTTGAAGAGATTATACTTGAAAACGTCCCTAACACGGGAAAGGAAATAGTGACCCAAGTCCAGAAAGCGCAGAGATTCCCATACAGGATAAACCCAAGGAGAAACATGCTGAGACACAATCAAAGTAATCAGAGTAATCAAACTGGCAAAAATTAAAGACAAAGAAAAATTATTGAAAGCAGCAAGGGAAAAACGACAAACAACATACAAGGGAACTCCCATAAGGTTAACAGCTGATTTCTCAGCAGAAACTCTACAAGCCAGAAGGGAGTGGCATATATGCTTAAAGTGATGAAAAGGAAGAACCTACAACCAAGATTACTCTACCCAGCAAGGATCTCATTCAGATTCGATGGAGAAATCAAAAGCTTTACAGACAAGCAAAAGCTAAGAGAATTCAGCACCACCAAACCAGCTTTACAACAAATGCTAAAGGAAGTTCTCTAAATGGGAAACACAAGAGAAGAAGAGGACCTACAAAAGCAAACCCAAAACATTAAGAGGGGCTTCCCTGGTGGTGCAGTGGTTGAGGGTCCACCTGCCGATGCAGGGGACGTGGGTTTGTGCCCCGGTACGGGAGGATCCCGCATACCGCAGAGCGGCTGGACCCGTGAGCCATGGCTGCTGGGCCTGTGTGTCCAGAGCCTGTGCTCCGCAATGGGAGAGGCCACAACAGTGAGAGGCCCACGTACCGCAAAAAAAAAAAAAAAAAAAATTAAGAAAATGGTAATAGGAATATACATATTGATAATTACCTTAAACATGAATGGATTAAATGCTCCAACCAAAAGACACAGGCTTGCTGAATGGATCAAAAACAAGACCCATGTATAAGTTGTCTACAAGAGACCCACTTCAGACCTACAGACACATACAGACTGAAAGTGAGGGGACAGAAAATGATATTGGAAATCAAAAGAAAGCTGGAGTAGCAATACTCATATCAGATAAAATAGACTTTAAAATAAAGAATGTTACAAGAGACAAGAGATAATGATCAAGGGATCAATGATGATCAAGGGATCAATCCAAGAAGAAGATATAACAATTATAAATATATATGCACCCAACATAGGAGCACATCAATACATAAGGCAACTGCTAACAGCTATAAAAGAGGAAATCGACAGAAACAAAATAATAGTGGGGAACTTTAATACCTCACTAACACCAATGGACAGATCATTCAAACAGAAAATTAATAAGGAAACACAAGCTTTAAATGACAGAGTAGACCAGATAGATTTAATTGCTATTTATAGGATATTCCATCCAAAAATAGCAGACTACACTTTCTTCTCAAGTGCACACAGAACATTCTCCAGGATAGATCACATCTTGGGTCACAAATCAAGCCTCAGTAAATTTAAAAAAATTGAAATCATATCAAGCATCTTTTCTGACCACAACACTATGAGATTAGAAATCAACTACAGGGAAAAAAAACCCTAAAAAACACAAACATGCGGAGGCTAAACAATACATTACTAAATAACCAAGAGATCACTGAAGAAATCAAAGAGTAAATCGAAAAATACCTAGAGGCAAATGACAATGAAAACATGACGATCCAAAAATGTATGGGATGTGGCAAAAGCAGTTCTAAGAGGGAAGCTTATAACAATAGAATCCTACCTCAAGAAACAAGAAAACTCTCAAATAACCTAACCTTACACCTAAAAGAACTAGAGAAAGAAGAAAAAACAAAACCCAAAGTTAGCAGAAGGAAAGAAATCCTAAAGATCAGATCAGAAATAAATGAAAAAGAAATGAAGGAAATGATAGCAAAGATCAATAAAACTAAAAGCTGGTTCTTTGAGAAGATAAACAAAATTGATAAACCATTAGCTAGACTCATCAAGAAAAAGAGGGAGAGGACTCAAATCAATAAAATTAGAAATGAAAAAGGAGAAGTTACAACAGACACTGCAGAGATACAAACCATCCTGAGAGACTACAACAAGCAACTCTATGCCAATAAATTGGACAACCTGGAAGAAATGGACAAATTCTTAGAAAGGTATAACCTTCCGAGACCGAACCAGGAAGAAATAGAAAATATGAACAGACCAATCACAAGTAATGAAATTGAAACTGTGATTAAAAATCTTCCAACAAACAAAAGTCCAGGGCCAGATGGCCTCACAGGTGAATTCTATCAAACATTTAGAGAAGACCTAACACCCATCTTTCTCAAGCTCTTCCAAAAATGTGCAGAGGAAGGAACACTCCCAAACTCATTCTATGAGCCCACCATCACCCTGATATCAAAACCAGAGAAAGATACTACAAAAAAAGAAAATTACAGACCAATATCACTGATGAATATACATACAAAAATCCTCAACAAAATACTAGCGAACAGGATCCAACAACACATTAAAAGGATCATACACCATGATCAAGTGGGATTTATCCCAGGGATGCAAGGATTCTTCAATATATGCAAAGCAGTCAATGTGATATACCATATTAACAAACTGAAGAATAAAAACCATATGATCATCTCAATAGATGCAGAAAAAGCTTTTGACAAAATTCAACACCCATTTATGATAAAAACTCTCCAGAAAGTGGGCATAGAGGGAACCTACCTCAACATAATAAAGGCCATATATGACAAACCCACAGAAAACATCATTCTCAATGGTGAAAAGCAAAGCATTTCCTCTAAGATCAGGAACAAGACAAGGATGTCCACTCTTGCCACTATTATTCAACATAGTTTTGGAAGTCCCAGCCATGGCAATCAGAGAAGAAAAAGAAATAAAAGGAATAGAAATTGGAAAAGAAGAAGTAAAACTGTCACTGTTTGCAGATGACATGATACTATACATAGAGAATCCTAAAGATGCCACCAGGAAACTACTAGAGCTAATCAATGAATTTGGTAAAGTTGCAGGATACAAAATTAATGCACAGAGATCTCTTGCATTCCTGTACACTAATGATGAAAAATTTGAAAGAGAAATTAAGGAAACACTCCCATTTACCATTGCAACAAAAAGAGTAAAATACCTAGGAATAAGCCTAACTAGGGAGACAAAAGACCTGTGTGCAGAAAACTATAGGACACTGATGAAAGAAATTAATGATACCAACAGATGGAGAGATATACCATGTTCTTGGATTGGAAGAATCAATACTGTGAAAATAGCTATACTACCCAAAGTAATCTACAGATTCCATGCAATCCCTATCAAATGGCATTTTTTACGGAACTAGAACAATAAATCTTAAAATTTGTATGGAGACACAAAAGACCCCAAATAGCCGAAGCAGTCTTGAGGGAAAAAAACGGAGCTGGAGGAATCAGACTCCCTGACTTCAGACTATACCACAAAGCTACAGTAATCAAGACAATATGGTACTGACACAAAAACAGAAATATAGATCAATGGAACAAGATAGAATTCCCAGAGATAAACCTACGCACCTATGGTCAACTAATCTATGACAAAGAGGCAAGGATATACAATGGAGAAAAGACAGTCTCTTCAATAAGTAGTGCTGGGAAAACTGGACAGCTACATGTAAAAGAATGAAATTAGAATGCTCCCTAACACCATACACAAAAATAAACTCAAAATGGATTAGAGACCTAAATGTAAGACCGGACACTATAAAATTCTTAGAGGAAAACATAAGAAGAACACTCTTTGACATAAATCACAGCAGGATCTTTTTTGATCCACCTCCTGGAGTAATGGAAATAAAAACAAAAGTAAACAAATGGGACCTAATGAAACTTAAAAGCTTTTGCACAGTAAAGGAAACCATGAACAAGACGAAAAGACAACCCTCAGAATGGGAGAAAATATTTAGAAACGAATCAATGGACAAAGGTTAAAAAAAAAAAAGGAAAATAAATAGAACTCTTTTTTTTTCTGTAAACTGTAAAAATATTTTTCTTGAATCAAAAGTCCCATGTTATAACAACAAAGTTCTCTCATTAATCCATTCATTCACTTATTCATCTTGAAATTCACTGCCCTTCATAATTGATGTTCTTCCACCTCCCTGAATTTGGTTTTCCTCTCCAAAGGGATTATAAGCGTTGCTTGTGAGATTCTTACTTAGTAGATGCTTACTTGTTGCTTTTATATATTTGGAAAATACTCAGTTAAAATAAACAGGCTTAAGATATGGAAGATTTCTAGTAGGATAGAGGAAAAAATGATTGCAATTTTAGGCTAGTCTGTTGAAGAAGAGTACATTTTTGTACATATATCCAGAGAGATTAATTAAATATTAATTGATTATCCTCATTAAAAAAATGGAGATAAAATACCAATCTCTGAAGGTTATTTGGAGAATTTAATGCCTAAACAATATAGGCAATGTTTAGTTCCTGGCACGTAGAAAGCACTCATTAATTATTAGTGATCATGATAATTATAGGGTGGTGATGATGATGATGTAAGGAGGTACCAGGAGAGTTTCGAGATGAGAGAGGGTTGATTTGGCATGATACATTTAGGGCTTTGTAAAAATTTTCCTAAATAAATTGTGTCATGTTCTGGTATTCCTACGTAGAATGGATATCCAAGACAAACATTGTGCCCCTGGATAATACCTATTTTAACATCTAATTATTTAGATGTACCACATAATTAGAAAGCAGGAAGAACAGATCCATAAGTGTGTAAAAAATATAAGGGAAATTATCTATCTGAGATGCAGCACATATAATACACATACAATTGAAGCAGCACAAAGTATGATGTAAATCATTTTACTAAGTCAGATTAAAGGTGCTATTACTCATCGTTATGTAATACTGTCTGTAATTTCTGTGTTAAACTTGACATTATAAATCCTTTAATCTGCGTATTTAAAAGCTGTTCTATGGCTCATTTTTCAAACAGATTCCCGTTAACACATTTACTGCTAATGAACCACTAACGTGTTCTCTCTTTCTCAGATAAACGCTGTTGACCAACATTATTATTTGCTCCTCATATAATTATTTTTTTGGCTTTTTAATTTAATTGCTTCAATAAAAAATACACCAATAATGCATTTTTAATTACACTTCCCAGGTGACCTATGTAAAAAGAGGTTTTTTATAATGAAGCCACAATAATTAGCCTGTCACAGTCCAGTTTGGGGCTATTGTCTAGTTGTCCTTTCCATGGCTTGTTGTGGCATGACTAGAATTCTAAAGACCTTGTGTATTATCTCCCATAATACTTAGGAAGGTATTAAAAATGTGTGCAATACTGGCAGGAGCAGGCTTTCCAATTATTGTCAGCTATTTCTAGTGTGACGTGGTAAATTCCCTTGAGAACAGCAACAACAGCCCACTCCAGGGTTTCTAATAGGCCCTAGAGCCTAAGTAGTTGTAGACAGAGCTGTTTCCCTCCGGATAGACAATTGGTTTACAGAGCAGCTCAACATCTGAACCAAATCCATTTTTTTTCCTATTGTGATTTCACTGTTTACTCTAATATGCATAAACTATTTTGTTATATTAAATAGCATATGACTCATTCCTTAATAGCTGAGTAAACTTGCATATTCTGCCTCACCTGGAATACTAATGACTATTATGTCTGCCCATTTCTCATGCATGAAATATTAAATATTTGGTTTGTTAAGCACACATTCTTACTGTAAATAATGTGTTCTGGCAACTTGTTAAGTACGATTATCCTTTAGTTTCGTTTTTTTCATGGATGATATCTAGCTTTAACTTAAGGAGAAATGCAGGTGACTTCCAAGAAATCAAAAGGATCGTTGTCCTTATTAGTACAGTATAATCAATTATTGAGAAACATTTGTTAATATTTGCATGCTACTACTAGTAGTAATATAGTGATACTTTATTGTGCAAAGTATATCAGATTCTCCTGGGTATGCAGATACCTTGCTTTATAGCAATAAATAAATGTGTTGTGGCACATTGAAGTTTCAGCTAGACTTGGTTTTATTTTATTTATTTTTATTATTTATTTATTTATTTAACTCTTAGCTGTGGCATGTGGAATCTAGTTCCCTGACCAGGTGTTGAACCTGGGCCCCTGCATTGGGAGCACAGAGTCTTAGCCACTAGACCACCAGGGAAGTCCCCTAGACTTGGTTTTAATATCTCTGGTCTCTAACAGATAAACTGCTATTGCTATGTGTTGTAAGCAAATCCTACTGTAAATGCTTTTCCTTTTAAATTATACCAGATCTTCAAGTCACCACTCTTGTCCTCAATCCCAAAACAAGTAAAGGTAAAGGGCATTATTACATATAGGAAGGCCAGGCTTCTTCAGTAGAATCTGTACACACCTTCCACTGTTTTATACTCCTTTCCCTCCAATTGCACGGTATAATAATAAGCTGGTGCTTTCTGTTCCTAGCCTAAATATGAGTCTTTTCTTTGTGTGGAATCTTGTGTAAGGCATTCGTTACTACTCAGTAGGATAGATCCATTAGCTGTCAGTATTTCCTTCTCTGTTACTAAAGAGGCTTTGTTAGATAATTTTGGACTTGGAATGATAGGATTGTTTGGCCAAATTGTATTTAATGTCACATGAATGGGCACAGAGATTATATGCTATGACCTTCTGGTTTTTATTTTCACAGAAATAAACAAGTTATCTTCAATGAAAAAGAATCTAAAGTGGGAACTAAAACACTGTGTTTTTTCACAGCAAATTAATTGTTTTCCCTTGTGTTGTCATCATGTCTAAAAAAAGAGAACCCTTCCCCACCTCACAGTAAATGGTACAAGTAAGTGACTCCATAATTTCAGGCAAAATCCTTAGTCTTTCTGAGTCTCAGTTCTCTTATATGTAAAAGGAGAAGAATAAATAATATCAATTTCATAAAGGGATGAAAATAGTTTCTTTAAAGTGCACATAGCATAGTGCTTGAAGCAGGATAAGCCCTCAGTAAATGTTAGTTCCTTTACTTTCAATTAATTTTTTTTACATTCAATTCTTTTTTAATGAGGTTAAGACAGAAATGTTCTATAAATAGATATATGACTATAATTTGAATTAAAGATGCAGAATTTGCCCTTTGAATAATAATCTTCCAAATACTTTACTTATAATGTATGCATTTGGTGTCATACGAAATGTACATACCTGTATGCCATTTTGAGTTTTTAAATACCTGTGTTTGTATTTTAATGAAGATTCAATGAGCATTAATCCAAAGGTATTTAAGCAGATGATAAATATCTAGAAAATGGTAAAAACAGACTAAGATTAGAACACTTTGCTTCATTAAAAAAATAATTTCTTAGAAGAGTAGAAAAACAAAGTAAAAAAAATCAGTCATGTGAGCGGTCAAATATCACCTTTTAGCATTCTAATAAACTGTTGCTTAGATAGAAATATCAAGCTATTACTAATGGCTATTAATGTGTACATGCTTCATGTAATTTTATAGTATCTTATTTTAATATCTGTAATTTTAATGAATTGCAATTTAGGAAAGAAATAATTTTCATTTACTTTATATAACATAATTATGGATCAAATTAACCCCACACTAGTCTTAATTACATTTAGTTTCATTTGGCTGATCAAGCAATTAACATGCCACTGTATTTTGGAAGTAAAAGCCAAGTTGTTGTGGTCTTTCTTCCAGAAAACATGTACTTGTTCATCTGAAGTGTAGCCACCATGTAAAATTATTTCTTGGAGTTTTTTTTTTTTTTAATTGGTTTACTGTACATTCAGTATGTTGCTGTTTGAGAATAGGTATAATGAGGAAGTACTACACCTGGGGGCCTGTTATATGCTACTGCTTAATAATCTTTTTCTCTTTTTAATCTTTATTGGAGTATAATTGCTTTACAATAGTGTGTTAGTTTCTGCTTTATAACAAAGTGAATCAGTTATACATATACATATGTTCCCATATCTCTTCCCTCTTGCGTCTCCCTCCCTCCCACTCTCCCTATCCCACCCCTTTACGTCGTCACAAAGCACCAAGCTGATCTCCCTGTGCTATGCAGCTGCTTCCCACTAGCTATCTGTTTTACGTTTGGTAGTGTATATATGTCCGTGCCACTCTCTCGCTTTGTTTCATGCCACCCTTTATCTGCTACGTTCAGATTGGTTTTCGTGCATTTCTCTTCTAATTGGAACTAATTTTAGGTTTGCCATTACTTGTGATTAAACAGCCTCTTTACCGCACATATATTTTCTTCCGTTTATGTGTTGTTACCTTCACAGTTTTCTTTAGAAGAGAATGATTTGTCAGGAAGAGACCATCTTTTTACTCCATTAGCTAAGTTATATCTGTAAGGAGCATAATTTTAACAGCAATAAAAAATATTGGATTTAATAATAATTGCATTCAGGACCATAGGAGTATCACTGCAACTAATCCTTTTCAACTAATTGAAAATGAAAATGGCTCTTTGCAATATGTGTGTATTGTGAATAATCCTAATTAGGATAATGCAAGGTTATTTTAGCACAGTTCAGAGGCAGGGTACAGTCTCAGAAAAACAGCTCAGCTGAAGTGTAGTCCATTTAGAATTACCTTGGAGCCTATGAGAAAGCACAAACTTTGAGTTATGAAACCACAGAATAGAGGTCCTTTAGAAAGCACGGGTTCCAGTTGTATTTAAACAGGCTTAGAAACAGAAAAGGGCCTCAGGCTGTGGTATTTCTAATACTTTCCAGTGGAAAAAATAATTTCTAAAATCCATGACACTGGCCTAATATCCATAATAGAATATATCTCAAAAGGGCTAAATATAAGATATTTGAACAGACTCCATGCTGGCATATTATTTGCTCATATTCCAAAGCCTTTGTTTTTATATTTCATGATAAGTATTTTTTTTTTCTTTTCAGTCTGGATAAAGATAGTAGTTTTCCCTTGTTTCCTGTGACATTTCATATTGTGACTGGATTTGTCAGGTTGCATCAGTCACATGTGATCACATTATGTCATGTCAAGAAACAATGAAAAATAAGGTATTTTTCTACTTTTCGTAGTCTACCAGAATTCTTATGTAAATATTCCCTATCATTGTTTCTAAGGATAGAAACAAAAATATGTTGAGTAGTAAAAATATGAAGGAAACCAATGACTGACAATTTAAACAACACATGCTCATTGTAACTAATTTTATGTCACCTGTATTATAAAAAAATTATAGCTCTATATGGATCTAAATCTACTAGTGATGCATTGCTTTTTTAAAATTATGGTTAGAGTTTGAGTGTTTGCAATCAGTAGCAACTAAAGATCAATGTTTTTATTATTAATTTGAACAAACGTTTTTGAGAAGTTATGTCACATTCACAGTAAGATTTTCCACTATTCTCACTTTACTTTCACAGTGCAGTAATCATCCAAGTAGACGCTTTTTCAACAAATAGGGTAGTTGACTCATAAGTGCATATTGGCTATATTAAATCAAGTCAATAAAAGTAGCAGTGTACAGTGTTCATTAATTTTAATTTCTCACCAGGTTGAGGATCTTGAAATGGGGTTTGACTGAGAGGTGCTGGAGGGGAGGGAGTTCCTTGGACACTTGCTCCAAACATCACACCTGGGCTTCAAGGTGCTAAATCCGCTCCTAGCTTGTGTGAGGTTTCCAAAGCCCCATCTTCCCCCAGAGCCACCGGGTCCCACCCTGCGTCCCTGAGGCACCTATCCTTCCCAGCTGCCTCACTGCACTCGTGGGTGACTCAGTGGCTTTCCCTGCCAGACCTTCTCTGGAAGTGGGCTGGGGCCTTTGTATGTGGGGTGGGGACAGCCAGGTTGAGAAGTCCCGAGTCTCCTGTAGCCATGGAGCAACTCATGGGCCTGGGGAGGGTTCTAACATTGGTCCTCCACTCTCCAGGACCTCAAGGGGTCCTAGAGGCTTCTCCTCACATTTTCAGTCAGACCTGAGCCCTCTGCAGAGAACTATCTCAGTAAGAGGTTGTTAGAAAGGACTTATATTATAAGATTTAGACTTTGGCTATGTGTGGAGTGGTTCCAAGTAAGCAGGGGTTTGCTGTGCATTGGGTTCTGTCAGCAAGTGGGGACAATTCTGTGACTGGGTATTTTAAGTTTTTATTTATCAAGAGGGCTCCCCAGGTTGAGGGTCTTGCAATGGGGTTTGGCTGGGAGGTGCTGGAGGGGAGGGAGTTCCTTGGACACTTGCTCCAATCATCACACCTGGGCTTCAAGGTGCTGCATCCACTCCTAGCTCCTGTAAGGTTTCCAGAACCAGGAGGGCAGACCAGAGCGAGGCTAATGCTGTCATTGCTGAAGAAGCAGCAGTCACTTATATTAGCCAGGATGGGGGATGTTTGATCATTTTGTGGTTTGGAAATGTTCATGTTTTGTCTGTGTTCAGAAGTGATTACAGACTGGTCTTTGTCTTGTCTGTCATGATCACAGAGCGCCCTTGTCTGATGTTGATGTTCTATGAATCCTTGATGTTCAACACGAGAAATCAAGACATAGCTGACAGAACCAGGCCAGCTCCTAACAACACCGAGGCCCAGCTGATAGTAAGCACAAGGCTACCAGTTCCCAGATGTCAGGGGCTGCTTTGTCCTTTTTCAGTTCTGTGCTTTTTTATCTCAGCCATCCGGCTGATCATAGTGGGTACCTGCCCAGAAGAAGAGTGAGAAAAATTAAACTTCTTTGTCTCCACATATTCTTCCTAGGAAACCATCCATTCCCATGAAATTTCTGTGTTAGAAATTTCAAAATCTATCAAACAGTTGTGACTCTTATCTTCAAATCTAGACCTTTTTTGGCAGCCTACTTCTCAAAGTTAAACTGTCTAAAATGAATCTCCAAATCTACCTCCTCAGATTTGCTCCTCCACAGAGCCATCCTGGATTCCCACCTCTCTCTTATGCCTTACATCACCAGGACCTGTTGATTCTCCTTCTAAAGAGAGAATCAACCTTCTCCACACTTTCGTCTCCTTAGGAATCAGCCCAAAAGTTATCTTCTCTGATTTTGCCTGGCAAAACTAGTCACTATTTTACAGTTTATATTTCTTCACAAGTGTCTTTTTCATATCTGTTATGTTTCTTGATGTTTTCCACCACCTAGACTCCGATCTCTTTGCCTAAGTCTTATTCATTTTTGTCTCTTCAGCCTTTACATATGAGGAAATACAGTGTAATGGTTAAGCCCATGGGCTTCAGAGTCATCCTGCCTAGGTTCTCTTCTTGGCTCTGCCAGTTCCCAGCTGTGAATCTTGGCCACATCACTTTGCCTCTCTGGGCCTCATTTGCATCATCTGTAAGATGAGGCTGTTAATAATTGCATCTGTCTTACAGAGTTGTTCTGAGAATTAATGAGGCATGTTCTCGAAACAGTACCCAACACATAGTAAGCCCTTAATAAATGTGTTAGCAGTCATTATCACATGCCTGCCACATACGTGAGGCTCAATACGTCTTTGTTGAATTGGATTAATATTGGATTCCAAATCATTATATATAAAAAGTGCAATCAGTGTGGGATAGGGGGACAGTATTTTATCTTTGCCTAAGTTGTTATGCTAGGAAGTTTTCATGTGGACTAGAGTCTGTGACCCTGCTACTCCACTGAAAAGTATTAAATCAGTGGGTATAGGGATTTTGAAATCAGGTAGGATTGGGTTTGAATCTGGGCTCAGCTTTGGGTAAATTCCTTCAGTTTGCTGAACCTCCTCTGTCAAGTGGGAATAATATCTTAATTCACAGGATTATTTGGAAAGTTAAATGAGTTAATGTATGTAAACTAATGAATAAGTTATCAACTAGGTTATATATATTCATTAATTTTTCTCCCTTAATTTTTCCTCCCACTGTTCAAGGATATACCCTCCCACCTACAACCTTCCAAACAACATAGTAAGGGGCTAGGAAGGGATACAGAGCAATTCTCTAATGAATGTCTTTGGAAGTTCCCATGAGATATTTCCATACATTGACATGATACCGAGATTAGAAATGAAATCCATCAAAGGGAAGTAAGATGGCTTTTGATGGAAATACAGGATGTAAAGTGGAATTGTATTAACTAATAATAGAGATAAGCAAATCAACGTCAGACACTGGTTAGGAGAACTGGGCAGGATTCAGGTGTGGGCAGAGAAGACTTTTTAAGGCAGGCAAGGCAGCTTAAGTAACAGCAACTGAACAGGGCTTGTATAGAATCTCTAGGATTTAGATAGAGGAGGTCAAGCAAGGCCTGTGCTTTGCTGGGAAAACAGAAATAATAAAAATTTCAAATAGGAAATTGGTTGAATTGCTATTGGGGGGCTGGAAAGGCAGCAGGATGACATAAACACAGAGAAACTGCAGGGAGCAACTATTTCCCTAGGCGTGAGAGGGGCAGCGGGAAGAGGGTGGGGGTATCAAATGCCCTCAAAATGAGTTGCTGCTTTTCCAGCCCTCAGATCCACACTCTCCGGTTCCCAGTACTTCTTATTAAGCTATTGTCTCTTATCTTCAGACTCATTCTTCTATATTAAGCTTCGTGATACTGGGGCTGGGACTCTGCAAACTTCACCTCTCCTTTGCCATCTGTATCCCTGTTAAGTTCTGATAATAGGGGGCACTAAGGGGAGATTCTGTGACTGAAGAAAGGAGAAGCAACTTGCTCCTGTTTTGTGTGATGTTCGTTTTTTTTTTGGCAGTATGTGGGCCTCTCACTGCTGTGGTCTCTCCCATTGTGGAGCACAGGCTCCGGACGCGCAGGCTCAGCGGCCATGGCTTACGGGCCCAGCCACTCCGCGGCATGTGGGATCTTCCCGGACCGGGGCACGAACCCGTGTCCCCTTCATCGGCAGGCGGACTCTCAACCACTGCGCCACCAGGGAAGCCCGTGTGTGATGCTCCTTTCAACGGCACGCCAGCAATGGCCTTCACCCGGAGTATTGGTAATTGATTCTACTTTCCAGCCTTTTCCCCACGCTCTTAGAACCATCCTTATTATGCCCTCTCAGAGGCCCCAGCTCTAGCTGGAGAGTGTCCTGTCCTCAGGAGGAGCCTAACTATGTAGGATTCTTCCTCTGAACTTCTAGGGTCTGCTACCCCCAGTCTTTTCCCTCTGGGCCCCCATTTCTAGGGAGGTAGCCTCTCCCCATGGTTGCTATCTCTGTGTTACTTCCATGGTTTTTTTTGTTGCCTCTCCAGCCCTTCAATACCTGTTTAACCAATTCTCAATTTAAAATTCTCTTCATTTCTATTTTTCTGACCAGATTCTGACTGACATATAATCCCATACCCTTATGAGATCTTTGTATCTGCACACAAAAAGTAGTGATGCACTCTTGTGCAAACTGGGTGTCTCAGGGAGTGAGAGAATCTGGGAGGGAGTTTGGGAGTATTTTGTTCCTCATATTATGTCAGAGAAAAAGCATCTTGTGCTTCTCGTTCCTACTCTTACCATGACTGTCATTCTTTGTTCACTGTCTATCTTTCTTTCTATGTAGTACACTCTAAGAAAATGTTGATCACATGGCAGCATTTATCCTGGCACATAGACACTCATTGAATATCTGTTGATAAATCAAGTAAGAAAACAGGGCATGGAAATGTTTTCATGTATTTTTGTAAAAATGATGACAACTACCTATATGTAATACTCAATAGTATGGTTGTTCATAAAATATATGCCTATAATGCAGTTTTCTTCTATGACTTGTTACTGAAGAAGTCATGCAATATATAGTTCCTTTGTGACTAGAAAGATGTTTAATTTACAAATACAGCCAAATACATATGTCATGACTTTTCCTGGATATAAATGAAAAGAAATGAACTTTATGGAGCCAGAGTAACGTTGACAAATTTTGAAGCAAATATATAACCCATTCATTATAATTTCTATTGTATAGAAATATATTTAATAGAAAATTCAGATCTAGATGGAATATCACTACCTATTTTACAAAAGAATGAAATCCATATTCAATTGGATATTGGAATTTAAATAATATTATTTTAAAATAGTTTAGAAAGTGGATTTTACTGGAAACTTGTTAAGTTTCAAGTTTATGACTTGGGAATTTGTTAAATTTTCAGGAGTATGTCTTGGAGAGAATTACGCTATTGATGATACATGAGTTAAAAGCACAGTTTGCATATATGTGCAAAAGACTGGTCCTAGAGGTCTTCCGACTCTTAGTTCCAGGTTGTTTTCTTATATCATGCAGAGAAGAAAATTGGTAGGAATGCTCCATTATTCGTACTTCTTAAATGATAGAAGAGCTTAAATAGTTGTGCGTATGAATATATGTATGTACATAAGCTATGTATTAAAACCATATTATGTAACTAAAAGGTACTGTGTCAGGATGATAAAAATTATCCAGGACTTAAGGAATAAATGAATTTCAAGCCATGATTCTGGAGTGAGGGGACATTGTGGGAGACTGAGAAACCTAGGAACCTGAATCTTCTTTAAATAGATATCAACAGTTAGGATATTTATAGGGAATAAACACAAAACCTGAAAGAGTAAACACTTCATTGATCTGGAGGAGACAGGCTAATAATTCCTCACACTGCTGCTGTAGCCTTAACAATGGAGGGAAATGCTGTCCTGCAGTGACAGCATTCACATAACACTGAACTTGTTTTCCTGGTCACCTCCTGGGCTGAGTATGTGGATTGTTGAATCCTTTAACATTAGGGCCTTATGAAAAACAAAGTGGTTGAAGAATTGGAGATACTGCCAAACGTAGATGTTCTACTAGCTATTTAAAAAACATAACATTTTAACAAGTTCACATGGATAATTTATAAATATTTAAAAAATAAATTGCAAACATTCACAAGGTCATTATGGATGATGATGATTTCATCTCCAAAAATACCTGTGTATATGTTCTCATGAGATATCTTATAAAATTCCATGACTTCATTCGCAGTACATGAATTGAGAATACTATCTTCAATTCTTTGATTTGTGGAGACAAATAAAGCTCTTACAGAATTTTAGTGTGAAGCATTATGGAGATTTTCTACATGGTACAAGAAACATGGATAAGAATCTCTCCCTGTAAATCTGCATGGATAAATGTGCTCTGTGAATGCCTCCTGCATTCCTAGTTTCCACATTGTGAAAGCCACTAAACTATTTGGGGAGAAGAAACAAAATAATCAATTGTGACACTTTTTAAAGAATTTCTAAGAGAAAAATGTACTACCAGTTGTAGCTTGGTGATTTCGTGCAGCAACAGATTATTATAAACTACAGTGTTGGAACCATAGTCTGTCAAGGTTGGAAGGGTTCTTTAAAGTATCTTACCCAACCAATCAAAATCCCATTGTCCCCCAACTTGCTATAAGATAGTCATTCAGTTTATGTTTCAGTATCTACAGCGACACAAGTTTCATTACCTTTTGAGACAGTTTACAGAGTAACCACAATTAGTGTGACCAGTTTGACCTCATGAGGTTAGAATAAGGCTAAACCCATCTATGTAAAGAGAATGCCACATCGTATCACCTTGGAGTCAGTATTTCCATGTAAAACACCCATTTTTCTATTAATTGTTTCTCCTGTAATGGTTTCAAGTTCCTTTCCCTTCCTAGCCAATTGTTTCAAAAGTAGCAGAGGTAAGCTTTCCATTTACCCACCCTTCTGCCTGCCTCCTACATGTAAAGATGCACCCAGCAGTAATTTCGTAGTTATGTATTTCAGTGTTTTCCAAAGTGAATACTGTTGAGCATTATTCTTATAAGCAGATTGTATGAAAAAAGTTTCAAAGGACAAATACATTCAAGAAATGTTGTAGATATGTATGCTTCTTATTGTGAGTCACAGTAAATATTATCATACTAAAAGTTCTAAGAAGACCTTGAGAAAAGCAACCTGTTTAACTTTCTATAGTCTAAGTAGTCCCCCAACTTCTTTGATCTTAGAACCCCTTTTCAAGTTAACACCTGCTAACATTTCTTTGAACCAAATGTTCCTTAAAAATGTATGTTGAGAAATGCTGGCCATAAATCTACTGAGATGTCAAGTTACAGGAGGAGCATGGAACAACTATTTGGTCAAGTAAGCTTTTACTAATGGGAGATGTCATGTAATAATAAGAAAAGTCAACATTATCACCACAGTGCATTGTTTTTTGGCTTTGCTCACTGTGGTTTTGCCCAAGCTCTCCCCTGGGTCTCACTGTTTTACCCCTGATTGTCTTAGTCTATGCAAGAACATTACAGCCTCATGTAACTTGTAATTCATATAGAACTACGAGTCAGAGAACATTTCTAAGAGCACTATGGAACCTTAAAACATCATAAGAAAGACCAAAACTGTACTGTCCTTTTTTAAAGACGGGAAATGGATTAGGAAGAATTAGCCAGAGCAAGTATTGCATGCATTCACCCTCCTTCCTTATACTTTAGAGACAAGTGGTTATATGGCGCCAACTCCTTGCCAGACAAAAATAATATAACCAAAACCCTCTATGAATATTTAATAATTAAAGATAGTTTATTCTCAAGTGAAGTTTACCAGAGAACTTTCTAGAAACAGTTCCTTTCATTTGGATGGCAAGCTATGGGAGCAATGCAAAATCTTAAGCCACCACAGGAAGAAGAAAAAGAATCCTGTTATTTAAACTATATTTTACAGGTAAATGCTAGGAATTGTGGCTTTCAGTTGATATTTCCTTGTTATAATTTGGTGGTATTTGCAACAAGGTTTTAATAATTTTGACCTGTGTTTTATTACTTACCAGTAATTTTATAGATAACAACCATACTAAAGCAAAATCAGAGAATGGACACAAATATGGTAGAATTTAGAGAGAACACAGTTCATTTACTTCTAACAAGGCAATATGAAATCCCTCTGTTGCTATAAAGGGTCACTCTCAAATCAGGGTTTTCTGGATTGTTTGATTAGACAATATTTTAAGAATAAAGAGAAAATGTTCCTGTAATAATGTGATGGTTTCATTGACTAGGAAATAAGGTTTCCTTTTTTAAAATCTCCTTTTTGTAGAGCATTAACCAATACTCTCCATAATGATAATTACTTTATTTCTAAATTGAGGAAACTGGTAGAAAATAAAATCTCCTTTGCTGGCAGTCAGTAAATGTTCAAACAACAACCACCTTGAAAACAGAATCAGCAGGATTCCTCAGAATGTAGAACAGAGAAAAGGGAATTGATTGAGATGGTGCCCAACAATAATAATTTATGAAGTGCGGTGTTTTATATGTACATATTAGTCACACACACGAACCATCTCTGAGAATGTATATTGAAATTTGATAGGAGAAAAAAGTGAATGGGGCCTCCCTTTATTTTATGGTCTGTAAAATTGGAATTTATAAGAAATGAGTTCACATAACATACTAAGAAAGCAGATCAGAATATCTCTGCTTCATTTCAATGTTATGAGTGAAACTAGAAGAAATAGATTAAAAGATGTTATTATACTGACAGACGTTCAATAAGTCACGTGAAATGACTTAGTATTATTAAATTGAGGACTATTTCTGTAAATTTTCCTAAACATAAACATCTCATTAGAGCTACCAGCTCCCTGTCTTAGGGAGACATTCTGTGGGATTTTTTTTTTTTTTTTTTTGCGGTACAGGCCTCTCACTGTTGTGGCCTCTCCCGTTGCGGAGCACAGGCTCCGGACGCGCAGGCTCAGAGGCCATGGCTCACAGGTCCAGCCGCTCCACGGCACGTGGGATCTTCCCGGACCGGGGCACGAACCCGTGTCCCCTGCATCGGCAGGCGGACTCTCAACCACTGTGCCACCAGGGAAGCCCGTACTGTGGGATTTTGAATCCCAGTTCTCCCACTTATTAGCTGTGTGATCATAGGCAAGTTATATACCCCTCTGAAACTCAACCGCTGGTTGTTTGCATATAAAATAGGTGCACTGTGCTGGTGTCATGGTTTATACAAAATTCCAGAGTATCTTCCCTTTAGTAAATATGAATAAATGTTATATTTTCTTTCCTCTTCACCTCTTCCTCCTCCCCCCTTCTTGTTTTCCTCCTACATTTGATTTTTCCTTGTCCATCATCTTCTTATTAAATTCCCTACTACCGCCACCTCATTTAGAATTACCATATGATTTCAGCTCTCCCTTGACTCAGACTTCACTAGATTAAAGGCAAATGTGGCACAACTGCAGTGGCCAAAAATAGTTATCTTGATAAGTTAATGGAAAGGAAACAAGGGGAAGAGAACTGTGGTGCCTCAGTTTCTCAGCCTTTCATTAACTCCACCTTTAAAATGTGTCTAATGATGTAATGAAATGGTTCTGAAGGAGCCTCTCAGAGGAGCTGGCTTGAGGATAATGATGGGAAATGTGTCTCAGGCTGATTGGCCTTGCTGCTAGCAGAACTATATGCATGGTACTCTGTAGGGGCGGGGTGATGTTGGGGAAGGAGTTAAGAATTCAGTAGCAAAAGCTGAAGAAATTATGAGGATTCTGACATTTAAGAATTTCTTTTTGCAGTGCCTTATAATTTTTAAATGTCAGAGAGAATTGGAGTGGCTATTAAGTCAGAGATCTTAGCACAAAGTTAAGTCAGTTTTATTTTGCTAAAATTGGCTTGTTTATTTCTAACAAGTAAGCATCACACTCCAAAGTGACCATATCTTTTCCTCATCTGTAACTACTCTATCATTGGTTTTAAGACCAAGGGCCACAATTTCAAAGACAAAGTAATAAAAGAAAAGCAGATTCAGTTTATTGGCTATAGGGGTTTTTGTCTGTTAGGACAATAAAACAAGAAAGAAGCTAACATGTTTGCTGTGTTTCACATCCAAATAGTTTTATTATTGAGAGTGTTATCAATAAGTAGCATTAGTGCACCTATTCAGAGACCCCTGGGTCACCTTTAGAGTAATATTAATATTTAGATTTTCTATTATAATCAATTAGGCTGTAAAATGGTGTTTTTTCAAATGTAAATCCAAAGGAAAAAAATTCAGTAAATTACATTTTCAGCTAATTTGCTATCAATACAAGGCAAGAAATTTCTAAAATATGTAATAAACAGCAAGCTACTTAGTATGTGACTTGCTGGTAGGAAGAAGAAATTCTGCATGTATAACTGATTCTGCTCTTGAATTTTTTTCTGTGATCTTTGTATACAGAGAATTTTGGAAGGATTCGTTCCCCATATTTAAGGCTTGGTTCAAAGGTCATATTGTTAATGAAATTTTCCAAGACTCCCTCAGGTGGGAGCATTATCTCCCTACTCTGAATTTCTAATGTTTTATCTATACTTGGCATGCATTTCTTATTAGTTTCTACCTTATGTTGTCATTATTTCCATATAATTTGTATTTTTCCTATTTAAATGTTAGTCCAGGAAAAGAGGGCATTTGTGTTGTTCACTTTTATATTCCCCTCACTGCTTTACCAAAAATAAATACTCAGATTATTAAAATATATGAATAAATGAATGAATGAATGAATGAATGCCTCCCCACTTGTCGACTAACTGCCATAGTGAGATACATACACACACCTACACCCACATATTTGGCAGTTTTTCCATAAACAGACTTTGAAATTTCAGAGTCAAGAGTGATCCCACAGATTATTCTTTTCCACTGTTTGTCCATATTTTACTCAGTAAGATGCTGAAGCTCAGAGAAACTGAATATTAAAAGCAAGATAAATAGTATGTCCAAGAACACATAGTGAAAGTACTTTTGAACTGGAAGAAAACTTATATATTATATTGCTTGATACCTTCATTATTTTCTGACTATTTATATATGTATGTATGGATGGATGTCTGTACATATGCATGCACACATGTATATATGTGTTTATTATTTTTAATCAAATAAGCCTAGAGAAGAAAGTGACTAGTAAAGGTCATATCAGGAATTACTGGCAGAGACTGGACTAGAATATTGTTCTCCCAGTCACACATATACATCCTAGAAAAGATTTTGTTTCTCTGATGCATGGACCCACTAGCTACTTCTCCATTTGGCTCAAACAAACCACCCACAGATGTTATGTGGGAACTGGAGCTGTGTGAGAATGGCCAATATAAATAAGTCTTGAAGACTCAGGTGAGATAACGCTGATCTCCAAGATGGCAAAACAATTTAAAACTTATGGCTACTTTTTACATTTATGTTAGTATCTTACTTTCCTTTTTTTTCAAAGAATTTTTCTAGGGGTCATTGCATCCGATCCTCACAACTGTGAGGAAGACATGCATTCTCATATTCACCTCTCACCTTTGATGAGGAGAGACAGAGATGTGTTTCAGGTTATAAACTGAATAGGAGATTGAACCAGAATTTGAACCTAAATGTTTAAAGTCATAGCCTTTTGTCCTTTTCACTTTCTGTTGTTGTCTTCATATTTATGTGAATGTGCATAAAAATGAGGAATGATTATGTTTCTAGAGACATGCTAACAATTATCCTAATGAAATACTTTTTAATTGAGGAAAGCAAAATAATTTGTGAACTTGCATCATGAAGATGCCAGTGGCCATAAAGTTAGAGAAGGCCCCTTCACATTGTGTTCTTTATCCAAGTTGAGATTCGAACCTAAACATTCAGCCTATATTTGTTTAGTGATCCTGTTTTTACATTGTTTATTGGGTATCTCAGTAGCTTTTTATGTAAACAACAAAATCAAACACAGAAATGTAGTATGTGGAGACCAGCATAAACATGGCTAAGAGTTTGCAGTATCTTCCCAAATCCTTTTATGCATGTATAAACACATATTTAAACATATCATATAGGGATATTTAAAAATTTAACTATATGTGTATCATTCTATAATTGGCTTTTTAACTTCATGGTATGATTTCTATAATGTATTTAACCACACTCCTGTTAATGGATATTTAGCTTGGTATTTTATTTTTTTCCTTTTATAGACTATTATGTAATGGACATTCTGCCCCTTACACCTTCATAAACCTGTGATTATTTCAATATGATAAAATCTTACCTATAGAATTGCTGGGTATTGCAGGTTGGGTCTCCTAATAGCACACTCTAAGTTGAAGATTGCATTTAGGAGGTATATTAGGAAGTGCTCCTGGGTCAATGCTGGTGGAATGGAAGGGAAGGAAGCAGGACTAGTGAGAAGTTGGCTACCATGCAGTCTCAAGGAACCTTAGCTGATCCTCCAGGGAAATTTTAAGCTGGGCTGGCCCCTGGGATGGCTTGAGTTGTCTCACACTGGAGTGAGGTAGATGATTCTTAAATTGATTCGTCATTGGATGCAGGCTACCCAAGGAAGGAGGCTGGTCTGCCTTTGAGCAAGGTGGCTCTCTTTCAGACTCCTGAAGACTGTTGACAGCTTAGCGCTGTCTGCCAGCAGCCCTCCCAGCAGCTGGGGGAATGAGTTCCTACAAGGGAGTCTGGGTGGTGCATCACTGCACTGGGTCAAAGGCAGTGCATGTGATATAAATTGATACATTTATAAATTGATAAATTATACCAGATTACCAACCAAAAATTTGCTAAAATATACTGATTCCATCAACAGTGTGTGAGAATGCTTGTTGCCCCAAATTAACAACACTAAGAACTATCAATCTTTGTAATATTTGCCAACCTGATAGACAAAAATCCTCACTGTTGTTTTAGTTTACATTCATTTATTAGTGAGATTAATATCTTTTCATATATTTAAAGGCCATGCGTATTTCTTCTTTAGTGACTTGCCTGTTTATGCCACTTTTGCCATTTTCTATTGTGCTAATCTTTATACAATAAGGATATTAGCCCTTTATTTGTCATTTATGTTGCATATGTTTTTCTGAGTTTGTAATTTGCTTTTTAATATTCTGTCTCCTTCAGTATAGTCTTTTATTTAGTCAAATCTATAGATCTTTTAAAATTTCTACCCTTTAAGGTTAGAAGGTCCTTTCTTTTCAAGATTATAAGCATATCTTCATATATTCTTATAATACTTCATAGTATATTAACTCCATTTTGAATTTATTTTTATAAATATGTATAACATGATCCTACAATTAAAGTTGTGTTAAGGTGCCAAGATACAATAGGTACTGTATGCTAAATTATCTAGAGGGACCAGAACATGATGCAGCCACTACAATTTTATATCATAATGGTCGCAAGACTCTTCAACCTCTCAACTACATCAAGGATAGACGAGGGTCACGATTTGCTAATTAAAGGAATGGATGTTCTTGTGATAAAGCTCCCTTACCCGAAGCCTCATGAATGTCCTATGAATCTCACTATCATTGTCAGGGGGAGGGATGGCATAGGTGGGTCTCCCTTCTCTTTAAGGATACCATTTAGCAAGTTCAATGTGTCCTCTAAAGTTTCAGGACATGGTGAATAGGTGTCTGATGCATGATGGAGAACTTAAGGGACAAGTGACTAGCTTACTAGGTTCTTTGATGTTAGAATGAAGGACAGATTGCTGCTGATTGGCTGATCTGTATTCCCAGAATTTCTCAGAACAGAGTTTCCTGAATGTTTCCTATGATCAAAAGTTCCTTCACTATGCCCCTCAGTTCCTTCACTATGCCCCACAGCACACCAGGTGGGGTCAGCTTAGGTCTTGTCCCAAAGGGTCACCAATGAGGGCAAACAGACATCAGCAGACCTCAGATCATATTTAAAGGAAAATGGAGACAAGACAATGTTAGTTTATAATTGTGACCTATGAGTCCTGCTTCTTCAACATAATAGAGTGGTGTGAGACAAGGATGTAGCTTTTTTTCTCAACTGTTGCCAATTCTTCCAATATTATTTATAAAACAATGTGCCCTTTCATTCATGGATTTGAAATGCTATCTTTTTTAATATAATAAATTTAAGTATCTATCTCTTCCTGTACTCCACATTGTTCCAAGGATAGAATCATTATTTTTCATTGTCATATTTTTTATTTTATTTTTTTAATTAATTAATTAATTTTTGGCTGCGTTGGGTCTTCATTGCTGTGCACAGGCTTCTCATTGCTGTGGCTTCTCTAGTTGCAGAGCATGGGCTGTAGGCGCGTGGGCTTCAGTAGTTGTGGTGCACAGGCTCAGTAGTTGTGGCTCGTGGGCTCTAGAGTGCAGGCTCAGTAGTTGTGGTGCACGGGTTTAGTTGCTCCGCGGCATGTGGGATCTTCCCGAACCAAGGCTCGAACCCTTGTCCCCTGCATTGGCAGGCAGATTCTTAACCACTGCACCACCAGGGAAGTCCCATATTCTTTTAATAAAATGAGTTTATAAAATATTTCAAGATCTGGTTAGAGAAATCTATTATCATTTTGCTCTAAACATTTTTTTTTTGTCTATATTTTAGCATTTCTTTTTTTCTCCAAATGGACAAAATAAACTTTAACTGGATCAACCTCCCAAATTGTAGATATTTTATTGGAATTACAATAAATTTAAAGAATAGTTTTTGGGGAAGTTTGACATCTTTTCTTTTTTTTTTTTTGCGGTACGCAGGCCTCTCACCGCTGTGGCCTCTCCCGTTGCGGAGCACAGGCTCCGGACGCGCAGGCTCAGCGGCCATGGCTCATGGACCCAGCCGCTCCGCGGCATGTGGGATATTCCTGGACCGGGGCACGAACCCGTGTCCCCTGCCTCGGCAGGCGGACTCTCAACCACTGCGCCACCAGGGAAGCCCAGTTTGACATCTTTTATAAAATTTAGACTTCCTACATACTTGCTATGTTTTCATTTATGTTCTTCTATAACTTTTTACAGCTTTCTTCCTGTATGTCTGTGCAATTCTTACTATAGTCAATCCTCAACATCTTGTATTTTAATTGTTACGGTGAATTGACTCATTCATCCTCAAACTTGCAAACTCCATTATATAATTATTATAAGTATGGGTACTGATAAATCCTTAACAGGTAACTCTCTGGAGGAATAAAAAAACAATCCCTGAATTTTAGAAGTTGCTGATTTTTATGGTGTAAATATTTCTGCCATGGCAAATTTCAAGCTATCAGCATCAATGCCACCAGATGTGGAATTAGGAACGTATGCTGAATTTACTCTTGTGAGCTGTTATAAACTGATTCCAGTACATCACTGTTGCTTACATCATTTCTAGTCAAATAATTTTTTAAATGATTACAATCAACTAGTTGTAAAGTTCAAAGTAAACTTTATAAATAAGAATTTAGAACCCAAGAATTAGAATCTAAGAACTTAGGAATTAAAATTTAGAAAAAAATCAAGATATACTTAACTGTATTTTTTTCTTTGAACTTTTTACTCACCACTACTTCTGGTATACATTAGTTAGGGGAATATTTAAAATAATTTATCTTGGTCTCCCTTTTAGGGGCTCTTGATCTTGTGGTGTTCCTTTTCCTTTTGGTGCTTAGTCTACAGTTGGACTTGCAGATGAGTGAAGTGTATTGCATTCGATGTGGAAGTCCACCAGAATCAAGATGCTTAAAGTCTCCACTCAACTATTCAGGTTCTCCGTGCCAAGCAGAATTTGAGAGAAGTCATTTGAGGCATAGGGTTCTTGTAAAATTCTCAAAGCTTCTTAATATGTTCTCTGTTGGAACTGCTCCCCAACATTTCCTCCAGCCTCTGCTGGTTGGATTTTGTAGTTGTCTGCATCAGGTGACAGTGGAAACTCACAGTTAGAACACTAGGAATGCTATGGAAAGTAAGTGGAGTTCTGAACCTTTTGGTTTTGTTTCAACTCATTTTTGTTTTGATAACCCAAATTTACCTATTACATTGCTATCCTCATTCTCTCTTGTCTTTATTTCTCAATCAGAAGCCATCAGTGTTCATTTACATTAAGTGAAATCACTGGACAAATGCTGCATCCAGTTGCTTGGGGCTCAACTAAATTTGACACCTCCATCTACCTTTTTTGCCGTCCCAAACTGAGGTTATAGCATCTTTTCAAATATGGTTCCATGCTTAAGGGTTTTCCACATATTTGTTTGGAAAATACTACCAATTACTTTTGAGGTAGGACCTTCTTTTGCCCGGCTTATGAGTTTGCTAGTGCTGTCATAACAAATTACCATAGACTTGTTGGCTTAAACAACAGAAATTTATTTCCTCACAGTTCTGGAGACTAACAGTCCAAGATCAAGATGTCTGCAGGGTTGGTTTCTTCTGAGATCTCTTTCCTTGGCTTGTAGATGGCCATCTTCTCCCTGGGTCTTCATATGGTCTTTCTTCTCTGCCTATCTGTGTCCTCATTTCCTCTTCTTATAGAAACACCAGTTATATTGGACTAGGGTTCACACTAATTATCTCATTTTAACTTAATTACCTCTTTAAAGACCCTGTTTCTAAATAACGGTAACTTTCTGAGGTACTAAGGGTTGGACTTCAACATATAAATTTTTGAAGCAAACACTTCAACCCATAACACCAGGGTTGAAACTCAAACTATTATCCATTGGTTGGCAATTTATTTAATCTGCCTCTTTGATAATACCTAAGCTGGTCTGCCATCTTTAATTCTATCTTTCTTATTTCTATATTTCCTTAGACTTTCCAATAGGATTTGGGTAAAAGGGGAAGTTAAATACATAAACTTGAATTGATCTCTTTCTATTGAAGTCTTCTGATGTTTCTCAATGCCTGTGTAGGAAACAGAGAGGAGAGCACATATCATTAGTGATCACTATAGTGTACTCATCTTTCTAACCCTGAAGGGCATGAGTTGTTTCTGTTCATGTGCATGAATCCTCAGTGAAGAGTAAAACTGAAATACTATCACATTTAGTATGCATTTGAATTGCTTCAAAGTGTTTATAACCTACATTTGTAAATTGATTAATTAAATTTAAATATGATGAAATAGTAATGCTATTTGTGAGTTAAACATAAAATACAAAGAGAATATTTAAGAATTTTATGAGATTATTGCCAGAATATCACTGTAATACTTACTTTCATAGAACAATTTATATATAAATTTAAAATATTTCTGCCTACTTGTGCCTAATTGTAATCATTTTTTTTCAGCATCTTTACTGGAGTATGATTGCTTTACAATGGTGGGTTAGTTACTGCTGTATAACAAAGTGAATCAGTTATACATATAGATATACCCCCATTTCTCCTACCTCTTGCGTCTCCCTCCCATCCTCCCTCTCCTACCGCAATAGGTGGACACAAAGCACCAAGCTGATCTCCCTGTGCTAAGCAGCTGCTTCCCACTAGCTACCAATTTTACATTTGGTAGTGTATATATGTCCATGTCACTCTCTCACTTCGTCCCAGCTTACCCCTCCCTCTCCATGTGTCCTCAAGTCCATTCTCTACATCTGTGTCTTTATTCCTGTCCTGCCCCTGGGTTCTTCAGAAACTTTTTTTTTTTTTTTTTTTTTTAGATTACATGTATATGTGTTAGCATAAGCTATTTGTTTTTCTCTTTCTGACTTACTTCACTCTGTATGATAGTCTCAAGGTCCATTTACCTTACTAAAAATAACTCAATTTTGTTTCTTTTTATGGCTGAGTAATATTCCATTGTATATATGGCCACATCTTCTTTATCCATTCATCTGTCGATGGACACTTAGGTTGTTTCCATGTCCTGGCTATTGTAAATAGTGCTGTAATGAATATTGTGGTACATGACTCTTTTTGAATTATGGTTTTCTCAGGGTATATGCCCAGAAGTGGGATTGCTGGGTCATATGGTAGTTCTCTTTCTATTTTTATTTTATTTTATTTTTTTACATCTTTATTGGAGTAAAATTGCTTTACAATGGTGTGTTAGTTTCTGCTTTATAACAAAGTGAATCAGTTATACATATACATTTGTTCCCATATCTCTTCCCTCTTGCATCTCCCTCCCTCCTACCCTCCCTATCACACCCCTCTAGGTGGTCACAAAGCACTGACCTGATCTCCCAGGGCTATGTGGCTGATTCCCACTAGCTATCTGTTTTACATTTGGTAGTGTATATATGTCCATGCCACTCTCTCACTTTGTCACACCTTACCCTTCCCCCTCCCCATATCCTCAAGTCCATTCTCTAGTAGGTCTGTGTCTTTATTCCTGTCTTACCACTAGGTTCTTCATGACACTTTTTTTTTCTTAGATTCCATATATATGTGTTAGCATACTGTATTTGTCTGTCTCTTTCTGACTTACTTCACTCTGCATGACAGACGCTAGGTCCGTCCACCTCACTACAAATAACTCAATTTCGTTTCTTTCTATGGCTGAGTAATATTCCATTGTATATATGGGCCACATCTTCTTTATCCATTCATCCAATGATGGACACTTAGGTTGTTTCCATTCTTCTGGCTATTGTAAATAGAGCTGCAATGAACATTTTGGTACATGACTCTTTTTGAATTATGGTTCTCTCAGGGTTTATGCCCAGTAGTGGGATTGTTGGGTCATATGGTAGTTCTATTTCTAGTTTTTTAAGGAACCTCCATACTGTTCTCCATAGTGGCTGTACCAATTCACATTCCCACCAGCAGTACAAGAGTGTTCCCTTTTCTCCACACCCTCTCCAGCATTTATTGTTTCTACATTTTTTGATGATGGCCATTCCGACTGGTGTGAGATGATATCTCATTGTAGTTTTGATTTGCATTTCTCTAATGATTAATGATGTTGAGGATTCTTTCATGTGTTTGTTGGCAATCTGTATATCTTCTTTGGAGAAATGTCTGTTTAGGTCTTCTGCCCATTTTTGGATTGGGTTGTTTGTTTCTTTGTTATTGAGCTGCATGAGCTGCTTATAAATTTTGGAGATTAATCCTTCATCAGTTGCTTCATTTGCAAATATTTTCTCCCATTCTGAGGGTTGTCTTTTGGTCTTGTTTATGGTTTCCTTTGCTGTGCAAAAGCTTTGCAGTTTCATTAGGTCCCATTTGTTTATTTTTGTTTTTATTTCCATTTCTCTAGGAGGTGGGTCAAAAAGGATCTTGCTGTGATTTATGTCATAGAGTGTTCTGCCTGTGTTTTCCTCTAAGAGTTTGATAGTTTCTGGCCTTACATTTAGGTCTTTAATCCATTTTGAGCTTATTTTTGTGTGTGGTGTTAGGGAGTGATCTAATCTCATACTTTTACATGTAGTTGTCCAGTTTTCCCAGCACCACAATTGAAGAGGCTGTCCTTTCTCCACAGTATATTCCTGCCTCCTTTATCAAAGATAAGGTGACCATGTGTGCATGGGATTATCTCTGGGCTTTCTACCCAGTTCCATTGATCTCTATTTCTGTTTTTGTGCCAGTACCATACTGTCTTGATTACTGTAGATTTGTAGTATAGTCGAAGTCAGGGAGCCTGATTCTTCAGGCTCCGTTTTTTGTTCTCAAGATTGCTTTGGCTATTCAGGGTGTTTTGTGTTTCCATACAAATTGTGAAATTTTTTGTTCTAGTTCTGTGAAAAATGCCAGTGATAGTTTATTAGGGATTGCATTGAATCTGTAGCTTGCTTTGGGTAGTAGAGTCATTTTCACAATGTTGATGCTTTCTATCCCAGAACATGGTATATCTCTCCATCGATTTGTATCATCTTTAATCTCTTTCATCAGTGTCTTATAATTTTCTGCATACAGGTCTTTTGTCTCCTTAGGTAGGTTTATTCCTAGGTATTTTATTCTTTTTGTTGCAGGGGTAAATGGGAGTGTTTTCTTGATTTCAGTTTCAGATTTTTCATTATTAGTGTATAGGAATGCCAGAGATTTCTGTGCATTAATTTTGTATCCTGCTACTTTACCAAATTCATTGAATAGCTCTAGTAGTTTTCTGGTGGCATCTTTAGGATTCTCTGTGTATAGTATCATGTCATCTGCAAACAGTGACAGCTTTACTTCTTCTTTTCTAATTTGGATTTCTTTTATTTCCTTTTCTTCTCTGATTGCTGTGGCTAAAACTTCCAAAACTCTGTTGAATAAGAGTGGTGAGAGTGGGCAACCTTGTCTTGTTCCTCATCTTAGTGGAAATGGTTTCAGTTTTTCACCATTGAGGATGATGTTGGCTTTGGGTTTGTCATATATGGCCTTTATTTTGTTGAGGAAAGTTCCCTCTATGCCTACTTTCTTGAGGGTTTTTATCATAAATGGGTGTTGAATTTTGTCAAAAGCTTTCTCTGCATCTATTGAGATGACCATATGGTTTTTCTCCTTCAATTTGTTAATATGGTGTATCACATTGATTGATTTGTGTATATTGAAGAATCCTTGCATTCCTGGAATAAACCCCACCTGATCATGATGTATGATCCTCTTAATGTGCTGTTGGATTCTGTTTGCTAGTATTTTGTTGAGGATTTTTGCATCTATGTTCATCAGTGATATTAGCCTGTAGTTTTCTTTCTTTGTGACGTCCTTGTCTGGTTTTGGTATCAGGGTGATGGTGGCCTCGTAGAATGAGTTTGGGAGTGTTCCTCCCTCTGCTATATTTTGGAAGACTTTGAGAAGGATAGGTGTTAGCTCTTCTCTAAATGTTTGATAGAATTGGCCTGTGAAGCCATCTGGTCCTGGGCTTTTTTTTGTTGGAAGAGTTGTAGTCACAGTTTCAATGTCAGTGCTTGTGATTGGTCTGTTAATATTTTCTATTTCTTCCTGATTCAGTCTTGGCAGCTGGTGCATTTCTAAGAATTTGTCCATTTCTTCCAGATTGTCCATTTTATTGGCATATAATTGCTTGTAGTAATCTCTCATGATCCTTTGTATTTCTGCAGTGTCAGTTGTTACTTCTCCTTTTTCATTTCTAATTCTATTGATTTGAGTCTTCTACATTTTTTTCTTGATGAGTCTGGCTAATGGTTTTCAATTTTGTTTATCTTCTCAAAGAACCAGCTTTTAGTTTTATTGATCTTTGCTATCATTTCCATCATTTCTTTTTCATTTATTTCTGATTTGATCTTTATGATTTCTTTATTTCTGCTAACTTTGGGGTTTCTTTTGTTCTTCTTTCTCTAATTGCTTTAGGTGCAAGGTAAGGTTTTTTATTCAAGATGTTTCCTGTTTCGTAAGGTAGGATTGTACTGCTATAAACTTACCTCTTAGAACTGCTTTTGCTGCATCCCATAGATTTTGGGTCGTCATGTCTCCATTGTAATTTGTTTCTAGGTATTTTTTGATTTCCTCCTTGATTTCTTCAGTGATCACTTCGTTATTAAGTAGTGTATTGTTTAGCCTCCATATGTTTGTATTTTTTACAGATCTTTTCCTGTAATTGATATCTCGTCTCACAGCATTGTAGTCAGAAAAGACACTTGATACAATTTCAATTTTCTTAAATTTACCAAGGCTTGATTTGTGTCCCAAGATATGATCTATCTTGGAGAATGTTCCATGAGCACTTGAGAAAAATGTGTATTCTGTTGTTTTTGGATAGAGTGTCCTATGAATATCAATTAAGTCCATCTTGTTTAATGTATCATTTAAAGCTTGTGTTTCCTTATTTGTTTTCATTTTGGATGATCTGTCCATTGGTGAAAGTGGGGTGTTAAAGACCCCTACTATGAATGTGTTGCTGTCGATTTCCCCTTTTATGGTTGTTAGTATTTGCCTTATGTATTGAGGTGCTCCTGTGTTGGGTGCATAAATATTTACAATTGTTATATCTTCTTCTTGGATCAATCCCTTGATCATTATGTAGTGTCCTTCTTTGTCTCTTCTAATAGTCTTTATTTTAAAGTCTATTTTGTCTGCTATGAGACTTGCTACTCCAACTTTCTTTTGGTTTCCATTTGCACAGAATATCTTTTTCCATCCCCTCACGTTCAGTCTCTATGTGTCTCTAGGTCTGAGGTGGGTCTCTTGTGGACAGCATATATATAGGTCTTGTTTTTGTATCCATTCAGCCAGTCTGTGTCTTTTGGTTGGAGCGTTTAATCCATTTACATTTAAGGTAATTATCGATATGTATGTTCCTATTCCCATTTTCTTAAGTGTTTTGGGTGTGTTATCGTAGGTCTTTTCCTTCTCTTGTGTTTCTTGCCTAGAGCAAGGTCCTTTAGCATTTGTTGTAAAGCTGGTTTGGTGGTGCTGAACTCTCTCAGCTTTTGCTTTTCTGTAAAGGTTTTAATTTCTCCATCAAATATGAATGAGATCCTTGCTGGGTAGAGTAATCTTGGTTGTAGGTTTTTCTCCTTCATCACTTTAAATATGTCCTGCCAGTCCTATCTTGCCTCCAGAGTTTCTGCTGAAAGATCAGCTGTTAACCTTATTGGGATTCCCTTGTGTGTTATTTGTACTTTTTCCCTTGCTGCTTTTAATTTGTTTTCTTTGTATTTAATTTTTGACAGTTTGATTAATATGTGTCTTGGCGCGTTTCTGCTTGAATTTATCCTGTATGGGACTCTCTGTGCTTCCTGGACTTGATTAACTATTTACTTTCCCATATTAGGGAGGTTTTCAACTATAATCTCTTCAAATATTTTCTCAGTCCCTTTCTTTTTCTCTTCTTCTTCTGGGACCTCTATAATTCGAATGTTGGTGCGTTTAATGTTGTCCCAGAGGTCTCTGAGACTGTCCTCAGTTCTTTTCATTCTTTTTTCTTTATTCTGCTCTGCAGTAGTTATTTCCACTATTTTATCTTCCAGGTCATTTATCCGTTCTTCTGCCTCAGTTATTCTGCTATTGATCCCTTCTAGAGTATTTTTAATTTTATTTATTGTGTTGTGCAT